>NW_025725961.1:3468698-3770638 GCF_021461395.2 Schistocerca americana | reverse complement strand
CATCGTCAATAAGAAGGCCAAGGGATACAGCAAACCTGAAGTGAAGCATCGGTATCTAAGACTGGACTCACAGGAGAGGTTCAAATCATAGAATGTTGGAGTGTCAGTCCTCTTGTACTTAAGTCGTTATTGTGCCATTTGTATTGCATTCGGAAGCAATTTCTGTGTTTCATCGTCAATAAGAAGGTCCAAGGGATACAGTAAATCTGAAGTGAAGCATCGGAATCTAAAACTGGACTCACAGGAGAGGTTCAAATCATAGAAAGTGGGAGTGTCAGTCCTCTTGTACTTACGTCGGCATTGTGCTTTTTGTATTAAATTCGAAGGCAATTTCTGTGTTTCATCGTCAATAAGATGGTCCAAGGGATACAGTAAACCTAAAGTGAATCATCGGATTCTAAAACTGGACTCACGGGAGAGGTTCAAATCATAGAAAGTGAGAGTGTAAGTCCTCTTGTACTTAAGTCGGCATTGTGCATTTTGTTTTAAATTTGAATGCAATTTCTGTGTTTCATCGTCAATAAGAAGGTCCAAGGTATACAGTAAACATGAAGTGAAGCATCGGAATCTAAAACAGGACTCACAGGAGAGACGATTAGAGTGACAGTCCTCTTGTACTTAAGTCGGCATTGTGCCTTTTGTATTAAATTCGGATGCAATTTCTGTGTTTCATCGTCAATAAGAAGGTCCAAGGGATACAGTAAACCTGAAGTGAAGCATCGGAATCTAAAACTGGACTCACAGGAGACGTTCAAATCATAGAAAGTTAGAGTGTCAGTCCTCTTGTACTTAAGTCGGCATTGTGCCTTTTGTATTAAATTCGGATGCAATTTCTGTGTTTCATCTTTAATAAGAAGGTCCAAGGGATAGAGTAAACCTGAAGTGAAGCATCGGAATCTAAATCTGGACTCACAGGAGAGGTTCTAATCATAAAAAGTTAGAGTGTCAGTCCTCTTGTACTTAAGTCGGCATTATGCCTTTTGTATTAAATTCGGATGCAATTTCTGTGTTTCATCGTCAATAAGTAGGTCCAACGGATACAGTAAACCTGAAGTGAAGCATCGGAATCAAATACTAGACTCACAGGAGAGGTTCATATCATAGAAAGTGAGAGTGTCAGTCCTCTTGTACTTATGTCGGCATTCTGCCTTTTGTATTGAATTCGGATGCAATTACTGTGTTTCATCGTCAATAAGAAGGTCCAAGGGATACAGTAAACCTGACGTGAAGCATCGGTATCTAAAACTGGACTCACAGGAGAGGTTCAAATCATAGAAAGTGAGAGTGTTAGTCCTCTTGTTCTTAAGTCGGCATTGTGCTTATGTATTAAATTTGGATGCAATTTCTGTGTTTCTTCGTCAATAAGGAGATCCAAGGGATACAGTAAACCTGACGTGAAGCTTCGAAATCTAAAACTGGACTCACAGGAGACGTTCAAATCACAGAAAGTTAGAGTGTTAGTCCTCTTGTACTTAAGACGGCATTGTGCATTTTGTTTTAAATTTGAATGCAATTTCTGTGTTTCATCGTCAATAAGAAGGTCCAAGGGATACAGTAAACCTGAAGTGAAGCATCGGTATCTAAAACTGGACTCACAGGAGAGGTTCAAATCATAGAAAGTTAGAGTGTCAGTCCTCCTGTACTTAAGTCGGCATTGTGCCTTATATATTAAATTCGGAAGCAATTTCTGTGTTTCATCGTCAATAAGAAGGTCCAAGGGACATAGTAAACATGAAGTGAGGCATCGGAATCTACAACTGGACTCACAGGAGAGAAAGTTAAGGTGACAGTCCTCTTGTACTTAAGTCGGCATTGTGCCTTTTGTATTAAATTCGGATGCAATTTCTGTGTTTCATCGTCAATATGAAGCTCCAAGGGATACAGTATAACTGAAGTGAAGCATGAAAAATCTATAACTGGACTCACAAGAGAGGTTCAAATCCTAGAAAGTGAGAGTGTCAGTCCTCTTGTACTTAAGTCGGCATTGTGCCTTTTGTATTAAATTAGGATGCAATTTCTGTGTTTCATCGTCAATAAGATTGTCCATGGGATACGGTAAACCTAAAGTGAAGCATCGGAATTTAAAACTGGAGTCACAGGAGAGGTTAAAATCATATGTAGTGAGAGTGTCTGTCCTCTTGTTCTTAAGTCGGCATTGTGCTTTTGTATTAAATTCGGATGCAATTTCTGTGTTTCTTCGTCAATAAGGAGGTACAAGGGATACAGTAAACCTGAAGTGAAGCATCGGAATCAAAAACTGGACTCACAGGAGAGGTTCAAATCATAGAAAGTTAGAGTGTCAGTCCTCTTGTACTTAAGTCGGCATTGTGCATTTTGTTTTAAATTTGAATGCAATTTCTGTGTTTCATCGTCAATAAGAAGGTCCAAGGTATACAGTAAACATGAAGTGAAGCATCGGAATCTAAAACAGGACTCACAGGAGAGACAGTTAGAGTGACAGTCCTCTTGTACTTAAGTCGGCATTGTGCCTTTTGTTTAATATTCGGATGCAATTTCTGTGTTTCATCGTCAATAAGAAGGTCCAAGGTATATAGTAAAACTGAAGTGAAGCATCGGAATTTAAAACTGGACTCACAGGAGAGGTTCAAATCATAGAAAGTTAGAGTGTCAGTCCTCTTGTACTTAAGTCGGCATTGTGCCTATTGTATTAAATTCGGATGCAATTTCTGTGTTTCATCGTCAATAAGAAGGTCCAAGGGATATAGTAAACCTGAAGTGAAGCATCGGTATCAAAGACTGGACTCACAGGAGAGGTTCAAATCATAGAAAGTTAGAGTGTCAGTCCTCTTGTACTTAAGTCGGCATTGTGCCTTTTGTATTGAATTCGGATGCAATTTCTGTGTTTCATCGTCAATAAGATGGTCCAAGGGATACAGTAAACCTAAAGTGAAGCATCGGAATCTAAAATTGTACTCACAGAAGAGGTTCAAATCATAGAAAGTGAGAGTGTCAGTCCTCTTGTTCTTAAGTCGGCATTGTGCTTTTGTATTAAATTCGGATGCAATTTCTGTGTTTCTTCGTCAATAAGGAGGTCCAAGGGATACAGTAAACTTGAAGTGAAGCATCGGAATCAAAAACTGGACTCACAGGAGACGTTCAAATCATAGAAAGTTACAGTGTCAGTCCTCTTGTACTTAAGTCGGCATTGTGCCTTTTGTATTAAATTCGGATGCAATTTCTGTGTTTCATCTTCAATAAGAAGGTCCAAGGGATAGAGTAAACCTGAAGTGAAGCATCGGAATCAAAAACTGGACTCACAGGAGAGGTTCTAATCATAAAAAGTTAGAGTGTCAGTCCTCTTGCACTTAAGTCGGCATTATGCCTTTTGTATTAAATTCGGATGCAATTTCTGTGTTTCATCGTCAATAAGTAGGTCCAACGGATACAGTAAACCTGAAGTGAAGCATCGGAATCTAAAACTAGACTCACAGGAGAGGTTCATATCATAGAAAGTGAGAGTGTCAGGCCTCTTGTACTTATGTCGGCATTGTGCCTTTTGTATTGAATTCGGATGCAATTTCTGTGTTTCATCGTCAATAAGAAGGTTTAAGGGATACAGTAAACCTGACGTGAAGCATCGGTTTCTAAAACTGGACTCACAGGAGAGGTTCAAATCATAGAAAGTGAGAGTGTCAGTCCTCTTGTACTTAAGTCGGCATTGTGCCTTTTGTATTAAATTCGGATGCAATTTCTGTGTTTCATCGTCAATAAGATGGTCCAAGGAATACAGTAAACCTGAAGTGAAGCATCGTAATCCAAAAACTGGACTCACAGGAGAGGTTCAAATCATAGAAAGTTAGAGTGTTAGTCTTCTTGTACTTAAGACGGCATTGTGCATTTTGTTTTAAATTTGAATGCAATTTCTGTGTTTCATCGTCAATAAGAAAGTCCAAGGTATACTGTAAACCTAAAGTGAAGCATCGGAATCTAAAACTGGACTCACAGGAGAGAAAGTTAGAGTGACAGTCCTCTTGTACTTAAGTCAGCACTGTGCCTTTTGTATTAAATTCGGATGCAATTTCTGTGTTTCATCGTCAATAAGAAGCTCCAAGGGATACAGTAAAACTGACGTGAAGCATGAAAAATATAAAACTGGACTCACAAGAGAGTTTCAAATCATAGAAATTGCGAGTGTCAGTACTCTTATACTTAAGTCGGCGTTGTGCCTTTTGTATTAAATTCGGATGCAATTTCTGTATTTCATCGTCAATAAGAAGGTCCAAGTTATACAGTAAACCTGAAGTGATGCATCGGAATCTAAAACTAGACTCACAGGAGGGGTTCATATCATAGAAAGCGAAAGTGTCAGCCCTCTTGTACTTATGTCGGCATTGTGTCTTTTGTATTGAATTCGGATGCTATTTCTGTGTTTCATCGTCAATAAGAAGGTCCAAGGGATAAAGTAAACCTGAAGTGAAGCATCGGAACCTAAAACTGGACTCACAGGAGACGTTCAAATCATTGAAAGTTAAAGTGTCAGTCCTCTTGTACTTAAGTCGGCATTGTGCATTTTGTTTTAGATTTGAATGCAATTTCTGTGTTTCATTGTCAATAGGAAGGTCCATGGTATACAGTAAACCTGAAGTGAAGCATCGGAATCTAAAACTGGACTCACAGGAGACGTTCAAATCATAAAAAGATAGAGTGTCAGTCCTCTTGTACTTAAGTCGGCATTGTGGCTTTTGTATTAAATTCGGATGCAATTTCTGTGTTTCATCGTCAATAAGTAGGTCCAAGGGATACAGTAAACCTGAAGTGAAGCATCGGAATCTAAAACTAGACTCACAGGAGAGGTTCATATCATAGAAGGTGAGAGTGTCAGTCCTCTTGTACTTATGTCGGCATTGTGCCTTTTGTATTGAATTCGGATGCAATTTCTGTGTTTCATCGTCAATAAGAAGGTCCAAGGGATACAGTAAACCTGACGTGAAGCATAGGAATCTAAAACTGGACTCACAGGAGAGGTTCAAATCATAGAAAGTGAGAGTGTCAGTCCTCTTGTACTTAAGTCCTCATTGTGCCTTTTGTAATAAATTCGGATGCAATTTCTGTGTTTCATCTTCAATAAGAAGGTCCAAGGGATAGAGTAAACCTGAAGTGAAGCATCGGAATCTAAAACTGGACTCACAGGAGCGGTTCAAATCATAAAACGTTTGAGTGTCAGTTCTCTTGTACTTAAGTCGGTATTATGCCTTTTGTATTAAATTCGGATGCCATTTCTGTGTTTCATCGTCAATAAGTAGGTCCAAGGGATACAGTAAACCTGACGTGAAGCATCGGTTTCTAAAACTGGACTCACAGGAGAGGTTCAAATCATAGAAAGTGAGAGTGTCAGTCCTCTTGTACTCAAGTCGGCATTGTGCCTTTTGTATTAAATTCGGATGCAATTTCTGTGTTTCATCGTCAATAAGATGGTCCAAGGAATACAGTAAACCTGAAGTGAAGCATCGTAATCCAAAAACTGGACTCACAGGAGAGGTTCAAATCATAGAAAGTTAGAGTGTTAGTCTTCTTGTACTTAAGACGGCATTGTGCATTTTGTTTTAAATTTGAATGCAATTTCTGTGTTTCATCGTCAATAAGAAAGTCCAAGGTATACTGTAAACCTAAAGTGAAGCATCGGAATCTAAAACTGGACTCACAGGAGAGAAAGTTAGAGTGACAGTCCTCTTGTACTTAAGTCAGCACTGTGCCTTTTGTATTAAATTCGGATGCAATTTCTGTGTTTCATCGTCAATAAGAAGCTCCAAGGGATACAGTAAAACTGAAGTGAAGCATGAAAAATATAAAACTGGACTCACAAGAGAGTTTCAAATCATAGAAATTGCGAGTGTCAGTACTCTTATACTTAAGTCGGCGTTGTGCCTTTTGTATTAAATTCGGATGCAATTTCTGTATTTCATCGTCAATAAGAAGGTCCAAGTTATACAGTAAACCTGAAGTGATGCATCGGAATCTAAAACTAGACTCACAGGAGGGGTTCATATCATAGAAAGCGAAAGTGTCAGCCCTCTTGTACTTATGTCGGCATTGTGTCTTTTGTATTGAATTCGGATGCTATTTCTGTGTTTCATCGTCAATAAGAAGGTCCAAGGGATAAAGTAAACCTGAAGTGAAGCATCGGAACCTAAAACTGGACTCACAGGAGACGTTCAAATCATTGAAAGTTAAAGTGTCAGTCCTCTTGTACTTAAGTCGGCATTGTGCATTTTGTTTTAAATTTGAATGAAATTTCTGTGTTTCATCGTCAATAGGAAGGTCCATGCTATACAGTAAACCTGAAGTGAAGCATCGGAATCTAAAACTGGACTCACAGGAGACGTTCAAATCATAAAAAGTTAGAGTGTCAGTCCTCTTGTACTTAAGTCGGCATTGTGGCTTTTGTATTAAATTCGGATGCAATTTCTGTGTTTCATCGTCAATAAGTAGGTCCAAGGGATACAGTAAACCTGAAGTGAAGCATCGGAATCCAAAACTAGACTCACAGGAGAGGTTCATATCATAGAAGGTGAGAGTGTCAGTCCTCTTGTACTTATGTCGGCATTGTGCCTTTTGTATTGAATTCGGATGCAATTTCTGTGTTTCATCGTCAATAAGAAGGTCCAAGGGATACAGTAAACCTGACGTGAAGCATAGGAATCTAAAACTGGACTCACAGGAGAGGTTCAAATCATAGAAAGTGAGAGTGTCAGTCCTCTTGTACTTAAGTCCTCATTGTGCCTTTTGTAATAAATTCGGATGCAATTTCTGTGTTTCATCTTCAATAAGAAGGTCCAAGGGATAGAGTAAACCTGAAGTGAAGCATCGGAATCTAAAACTGGACTCACAGGAGCGGTTCAAATCATAAAACGTTTGAGTGTCAGTCCTCTTGTACTTAAGTCGGTATTATGCCTTTTGTATTAAATTCGGATGCCATTTCTGTGTTTCATCGTTAATAAGTAGGTCCAAGGGATACAGTAAACCTGAAGTGAAGCATCGGAATCTAAAACTAGACTCACAGGAGAGGTTCATATCATAGAAAGTGATAGTGTCAGTCCTCTTGTACTTATGTTTGCATTGTGCCTTTTGTATTGAATTCGGATGCAATTTCTGTGTTTCATCGTCAATAAGAAGGTCCAAGGGATACAGTAAACCTGACGTGAAGCATCGGAATCTAAAACTGGACTCACAGGAGAGGTTCAAATCATAGAAAGTGAGAGTGTCAGTCCTCTTGTACTTAAGTTGGCATTGTGCCTTTTGTATTAAATTCGGATGCAATTTCTGTGTTTCATCGTCAATAAGATGGTCCAAGGAATACAGTAAACCTGAAGTGAAGCATCGGAATCTAAAACTGGACTCACAGGAGAGGTTCAAATCATAGAATGTGAGAGTGTCAGTCCTCTTGTTCTTAAGTCGGCATTGTGCTTTTGTATTAAATTCGGATGCAATTTCTGTGTTTCTTCGTCAATAAGGAGGTCCAAGGGATACAGTAAACCCGAAGTGAAGCATCGGAATCTAAAACTGGACTCACAGGAGAGGTTCAATTCATAGAAAGTTAGAGTGTCAGTCCTCTTGTACTTAAGCCGGCATTGTGACTTTTGTATTAAATTCGGATGCAATTTCTGTGTTTCATCTTCAATAAGAAGGTCCAAGGGATAGAGTAAACCTGAAGTGAAGCATCGGAATCTAAAACTGGACTCACAGGAGAGGTTCAAATCATAAAAAGTTAGAGTGTCAGTCCTCTTGTACTTAAGTCGGCATTATGGCTTTTGTATTAAATTCGGATGCAATTTCTGTGTTTCATCGTCAATAAGTATGTCCAAGGGATACAGTAAACCTGAAGTGAAGCATCGGAATCTAAAACTAGACTCACAGGAGAGGTCATATCATAGAAGGTGAGAGTGTCAGTCCTCTTGTACTTATGTCGGCATTGTGCCTTTTGTATTGAATTCGGATGCAATTTCTGTGTTTCATCGTCAATAAGAAGGTCCATGGGACATAGTAAACATGAAGTGAGGCATCGGAATCTACAACTGGACTCAAAGGAGAGAAAGTTAGAGTGACAGTCCTCTTGTACTTAAGTCGGCATTGTGCCTTTTGTATTAAATTCGGATGCAATTTCTGTGTTTCATCGTCAATATGAAGCTCCAAGGGATACAGTATAACTGAAGTGAAGCATGAAAAATCTATAACTGGACTCACAAGAGAGGTTCAAATCCTAGAAAGTGAGAGTGTCAGTCCTCTTGTACTTAAGTCGGCATTGTGCCTTTTGTATTAAATTAGGATGCAATTTCTGTGTTTCATCGTCAATAAGATTGTCCATGGGATACGGTAAACCTAAAGTGAAGCATCGGAATTTAAAACTGGATTCACAGGAGAGGTTAAAATCATATGTAGTGAGAGTGTCTGTCCTCTTGTTCTTAAGTCGGCATTGTGCTTTTGTATTAAATTCGGATGCAATTTCTGTGTTTCTTCGTCAATAAGGAGGTACAAGGGATACAGTAAACCTGAAGTGAAGCATCGGAATCAAAAACTGGACTCACAGGAGAGGTTCAAATCATAGAAAGTTAGAGTGTCAGTCCTCTTGTACTTAAGTCGGCATTGTGCATTTTGTTTTAAATTTGAATGCAATTTCTGTGTTTCATCGTCAATAAGAAGGTCCAAGGTATACAGTAAACATGAAGTGAAGCATCGGAATCTAAAACAGGACTCACAGGAGAGACAGTTAGAGTGACAGTCCTCTTGTACTTAAGTCGGCATTGTGCCTTTTGTTTAATATTCGGATGCAATTTCTGTGTTTCATCGTCAATAAGAAGGTCCAAGGTATATAGTAAAACTGAAGTGAAGCATCGGAATTTAAAACTGGACTCACAGGAGAGGTTCAAATCATAGAAAGTTAGAGTGTCAGTCCTCTTGTACTTAAGTCGGCATTGTGCCTTTTGTATTAAATTCGGATGCAATTTCTGTGTTTCATCGTCAATAAGAAGGTCCAAGGGATACAGTAAACCTGAAGTGAAGCATCGGTATCTAAAACTGGACTCACAGTAGAGGTTCAAATCATAGAAAATTAGAGTGTCAGTCCTCTTGTACTTAAGTCGGCATTGTGCCTATTGTATTAAATTCGGATGCAATTTCTGTGTTTCATCGTCAATAAGAAGGTCCAAGGGATATAGTAAACCTGAAGTGAAGCATCGGTATCAAAGACTGGACTCACAGGAGAGGTTCAAATCATAGAAAGTTAGAGTGTCAGTCCTCTTGTACTTAAGTCGGCATTGTGCCTTTTGTATTGAATTCGGATGCAATTTCTGTGTTTCATCGTCAATAAGATGGTCCAAGGGATACAGTAAACCTAAAGTGAAGCATCGGAATCTAAAATTGTACTCACAGAAGAGGTTCAAATCATAGAAAGTGAGAGTGTCAGTCCTCTTGTTCTTAAGTCGGCATTGTGCTTTTGTATTAAATTCGGATGCAATTTCTGTGTTTCTTCGTCAATAAGGAGGTCCAAGGGATACAGTAAACTTGAAGTGAAGCATCGGAATCAAAAACTGGACTCACAGGAGACGTTCAAATCATAGAAAGTTACAGTGTCAGTCCTCTTGTACTTAAGTCGGCATTGTGCCTTTTGTATTAAATTCGGATGCAATTTCTGTGTTTCATCTTCAATAAGAAGGTCCAAGGGATAGAGTAAACCTGAAGTGAAGCATCGGAATCAAAAACTGGACTCACAGGAGAGGTTCTAATCATAAAAAGTTAGAGTGTCAGTCCTCTTGCACTTAAGTCGGCATTATGCCTTTTGTATTAAATTCGGATGCAATTTCTGTGTTTCATCGTCAATAAGTAGGTCCAACGGATACAGTAAACCTGAAGTGAAGCATCGGAATCTAAAACTAGACTCACAGGAGAGGTTCATATCATAGAAAGTGAGAGTGTCAGTCCTCTTGTACTTATGTCGGCATTGTGCCTTTTGTATTGAATTCGGATGCAATTTCTGTGTTTCATCGTCAATAAGAAGGTTTAAGGGATACAGTAAACCTGACGTGAAGCATCGGTTTCTAAAACTGGACTCACAGGAGAGGTTCAAATCATAGAAAGTGAGAGTGTCAGTCCTCTTGTACTTAAGTCGGCATTGTGCCCTTTGTATTAAATTCGGATGCAATTTCTGTGTTTCATCGTCAATAAGATGGTCCAAGGAATACAGTAAACCTGAAGTGAAGCATCGTAATCCAAAAACTGGACTCACAGGAGAGGTTCAAATCATAGAAAGTTAGAGTGTTAGTCTTCTTGTACTTAAGACGGCATTGTGCATTTTGTTTTAAATTTGAATGCAATTTCTGTGTTTCATCGTCAATAAGAAAGTCCAAGGTATACTGTAAACCTAAAGTGAAGCATCGGAATCTAAAACTGGACTCACAGGAGAGAAAGTTAGAGTGACAGTCCTCTTGTACTTAAGTCAGCACTGTGCCTTTTGTATTAAATTCGGATGCAATTTCTGTGTTTCATCGTCAATAAGAAGCTCCAAGGGATACAGTAAACCTGAAGTGAAGCATCGGAATCTAAAACTGGACTCACAGGAGACGTTCAAATCATAGAAATTGCGAGTGTCAGTACTCTTATACTTAAGTCGGCGTTGTGCCTTTTGTATTAAATTCGGATGCAATTTCTGTATTTCATCGTCAATAAGAAGGTCCAAGTTATACAGTAAACCTGAAGTGATGCATCGGAATCTAAAACTAGACTCACAGGAGGGGTTCATATCATAGAAAGCGAAAGTGTCAGCCCTCTTGTACTTATGTCGGCATTGTGTCTTTTGTATTGAATTCGGATGCTATTTCTGTGTTTCATCGTCAATAAGAAGGTCCAAGGGATAAAGTAAACCTGAAGTGAAGCATCGGAACCTAAAACTGGACTCACAGGAGACGTTCAAATCATTGAAAGTTAAAGTGTCAGTCCTCTTGTACTTAAGTCGGCATTGTGCATTTTGTTTTAGATTTGAATGCAATTTCTGTGTTTCATTGTCAATAGGAAGGTCCATGGTATACAGTAAACCTGAAGTGAAGCATCGGAATCTAAAACTGGACTCACAGGAGACGTTCAAATCATAAAAAGTTAGAGTGTCAGTCCTCTTGTACTTAAGTCGGCATTGTGGCTTTTGTATTAAATTCGGATGCAATTTCTGTGTTTCATCGTCAATAAGTAGGTCCAAGGGATACAGTAAACCTGAAGTGAAGCATCGGAATCTAAAACTAGACTCACAGGAGAGGTTCATATCATAGAAGGTGAGAGTGTCAGTCCTCTTGTACTTATGTCGGCATTGTGCCTTTTGTATTGAATTCGGATGCAATTTCTGTGTTTCATCGTCAATAAGAAGGTCCAAGGGATACAGTAAACCTGACGTGAAGCATAGGAATCTAAAACTGGACTCACAGGAGAGGTTCAAATCATAGAAAGTGAGAATGTCAGTCCTCTTGTACTTAAGTCCTCATTGTGCCTTTTGTAATAAATTCGGATGCAATTTCTGTGTTTCATCTTCAATAAGAAGGTCCAAGGGATAGAGTAAACCTGAAGTGAAGCATCGGAATCTAAAACTGGACTCACAGGAGCGGTTCAAATCATAAAACGTTTGAGTGTCAGTTCTCTTGTACTTAAGTCGGTATTATGCCTTTTGTATTAAATTCGGATGCCATTTCTGTGTTTCATCGTCAATAAGTAGGTCCAAGGGATACAGTAAACCTGACGTGAAGCATCGGTTTCTAAAACTGGACTCACAGGAGAGGTTCAAATCATAGAAAGTGAGAGTGTCAGTCCTCTTGTACTCAAGTCGGCATTGTGCCTTTTGTATTAAATTCGGATGCAATTTCTGTGTTTCATCGTCAATAAGATGGTCCAAGGAATACAGTAAACCTGAAGTGAAGCATCGTAATCCAAAAACTGGACTCACAGGAGAGGTTCAAATCATAGAAAGTTAGAGTGTTAGTCTTCTTGTACTTAAGACGGCATTGTGCATTTTGTTTTAAATTTGAATGCAATTTCTGTGTTTCATCGTCAATAAGAAAGTCCAAGGTATACTGTAAACCTAAAGTGAAGCATCGGAATCTAAAACTGGACTCACAGGAGAGAAAGTTAGAGTGACAGTCCTCTTGTACTTAAGTCAGCACTGTGCCTTTTGTATTAAATTCGGATGCAATTTCTGTGTTTCATCGTCAATAAGAAGCTCCAAGGGATACAGTAAAACTGAAGTGAAGCATGAAAAATATAAAACTGGACTCACAAGAGAGTTTCAAATCATAGAAATTGCGAGTGTCAGTACTCTTATACTTAAGTCGGCGTTGTGCCTTTTGTATTAAATTCGGATGCAATTTCTGTATTTCATCGTCAATAAGAAGGTCCAAGTTATACAGTAAACCTGAAGTGATGCATCGGAATCTAAAACTAGACTCACAGGAGGGGTTCATATCACAGAAAGCGAAAGTGTCAGCCCTCTTGTACTTATGTCGGCATTGTGTCTTTTGTATTGAATTCGGATGCTATTTCTGTGTTTCATCGTCAATAAGAAGGTCCAAGGGATAAAGTAAACCTGAAGTGAAGCATCGGAACCTAAAACTGGACTCACAGGAGACGTTCAAATCATTGAAAGTTAAAGTGTCAGTCCTCTTGTACTTAAGTCGGCATTGTGCATTTTGTTTTAAATTTGAATGCAATTTCTGTGTTTCATCGTCAATAGGAAGGTCCATGCTATACAGTAAACCTGAAGTGAAGCATCGGAATCTAAAACTGGACTCACAGGAGACGTTCAAATCATAAAAAGTTAGAGTGTCAGTCCTCTTGTACTTAAGTCGGCATTGTGGCTTTTGTATTAAATTCGGATGCAATTTCTGTGTTTCATCGTCAATAAGTAGGTCCAAGGGATACAGTAAACCTGAAGTGAAGCATCGGAATCTAAAACTAGACTCACAGGAGAGGTTCATATCATAGAAGGTGAGAGTGTCAGTCCTCTTGTACTTATGTCGGCATTGTGCCTTTTGTATTGAATTCGGATGCAATTTCTGTGTTTCATCGTCAATAAGAAGGTCCAAGGGATACAGTAAACCTGACGTGAAGCATAGGAATCTAAAACTGGACTCACAGGAGAGGTTCAAATCATAGAAAGTGAGAGTGTCAGTCCTCTTGTACTTAAGTCCTCATTGTGCCTTTTGTAATAAATTCGGATGCAATTTCTGTGTTTCATCTTCAATAAGAAGGTCCAAGGGATAGAGTAAACCTGAAGTGAAGCATCGGAATCTAAAACTGGACTCACAGGAGCGGTTCAAATCATAAAACGTTTGAGTGTCAGTCCTCTTGTACTTAAGTCGGTATTATGCCTTTTGTATTAAATTCGGATGCCATTTCTGTGTTTCATCGTTAATAAGTAGGTCCAAGGGATACAGTAAACCTGAAGTGAAGCATCGGAATCTAAAACTAGACTCACAGGAGAGGTTCATATCATAGAAAGTGATAGTGTCAGTCCTCTTGTACTTATGTTTGCATTGTGCCTTTTGTATTGAATTCGGATGCAATTTCTGTGTTTCATCGTCAATAAGAAGGTCCAAGGGATACAGTAAACCTGACGTGAAGCATCGGAATCTAAAACTGGACTCACAGGAGAGGTTCAAATCATAGAAAGTGAGAGTGTCAGTCCTCTTGTACTTAAGTTGGCATTGTGCCTTTTGTATTAAATTCGGATGCAATTTCTGTGTTTCATCGTCAATAAGATGGTCCAAGGAATACAGTAAACCTGAAGTGAAGCATCGGAATCTAAAACTGGACTCACAGGAGAGGTTCAAATCATAGAATGTGAGAGTGTCAGTCCTCTTGTTCTTAAGTCGGCATTGTGCTTTTGTATTAAATTCGGATGCAATTTCTGTGTTTCTTCGTCAATAAGGAGGTCCAAGGGATACAGTAAACCCGAAGTGAAGCATCGGAATCTAAAACTGGACTCACAGGAGAGGTTCAATTCATAGAAAGTTAGAGTGTCAGTCCTCTTGTACTTAAGCCGGCATTGTGACTTTTGTATTAAATTCGGATGCAATTTCTGTGTTTCATCTTCAATAAGAAGGTCCAAGGGATAGAGTAAACCTGAAGTGAAGCATCGGAATCTAAAACTGGACTCACAGGAGAGGTTCAAATCATAAAAAGTTAGAGTGTCAGTCCTCTTGTACTTAAGTCGGCATTATGGCTTTTGTATTAAATTCGGATGCAATTTCTGTGTTTCATCGTCAATAAGTATGTCCAAGGGATGCAGTAAACCTGAAGTGAAGCATCGGAATCTAAAACTAGACTCACAGGAGAGGTCATATCATAGAAGGTGAGAGTGTCAGTCCTCTTGTACTTATGTCGGCATTGTGCCTTTTGTATTGAATTCGGATGCAATTTCTGTGTTTCATCGTCAATAAGAAGGTCCAAGGTATACAGTAAACCTGACGTGAAGCATCGGAATCTAAAAGTGGACTCACAGGAGAGGTTCAAATCATAGAAAGTGAGAGTGTCAGTCCTCTTGTACTTAAGTCCTCATTGTGCCTTTTGTATTAAATTCGGATGCAATTTCTGTGTTTCATCGTCAATAAGTAGGTCCAAGGGATACAGTAAACATGAAGTGAAGCATCGGAATCTAAAACTAGACTCACAGGAGAGGTTCATATCATAGAAAGTGAGAGTGTCAGTCCTCTTGTACTTATGTTGGCATTGTGCCTTTTGTATTGAATTCGGATGCAATTTCTGTGTTTCATCGTCAATAAGAAGGTCCAAGGGATACAGTAAACCTAACGTGAAGCATCGGAATCTAAAACTGGACTCACAGGAGCGGTTCAAATCAAAGAAAGTGAGAGTGTCAGTCCTCTTGTACTTAAGTCGGCATTGTGCCTTTTGTATTAAATTCGGATGCAATTTCTGTGTTTCATCGTCAATAAGATGGTCCAAGGAATACAGTAAACCTGAAGTGAAGCATCGGAATCAAAAACTGGACTCACAGGAGAGGTTCAAATCATAGAATGTGAGAGTGTCAGTCCTCTTGTTCTTAAGTCGGCATTGTGCTTTTGTATCAAATTCGGATGCGATTTCTGTGTTTCTTCGTCAATAAGGAGGTCCAAGGGATACAGTAAACCTGAAGTGAAGCATCGGAAGCTAAAACTGGACTCACAGGTGACGTTCAAATCATAGAAAGTTAGAGTGTCAGTCCTCTTGTACTTAAGTCGGCATTGTGCATTTTGTTTTAAATTTGAATGCAATTTCTGTGTTTCATCGTCAATAAGAAGGTCCAAGGTATACAGTAAACCTGAAGTGAAGCATCGGAATCTAAAACTGGACTCACAGGAGAGAAAATTAGAGTGACAGTCCTCTTGTACTTAAGTCGGCACTGTGCCTCTTGTATTAAATTCGGATGCAATTTCTGTGTTTCATCGTCAATAAGAAGCTCCAAGGGATACAGTAAAACTGAAGTGAAGCATGAAAAATATAAAACTGGACTCACAAGAGAGGTTCAAATCATAGAAATTGCGAGTGTCAGTCCACTTATACTTAAGTCGGCATTGTGCCTTTTGTATTAAATTCGGATGCAATTTCTGTGTTTCATCGTCAATAAGAAGGTCCAAGGGATACAGTAAACCTGAAGTGGAGCATCGGAATCTAAAACTGGACTCACAGGAGAGGTTCAAATCATAGGAAGGTAGAGTGTCTGTCCTCTTGTACTTAAGTCGGCATTGTGCCTTTTGTATTAAATTCGGATGCAATTTCTGTGTTTCTTCGTCAATAAGGAGGTCCATGGGATAAAGTAAACCTGAAGTGAAGCATCGGAATCTAAAACTGGACTCACAGAGAAGTTCAAATCATAGAAAGTTAAAGTGTCAGTCCTCTTGTACTTAAGTCGGCATTGTGCATTTTGTTTTAAATTTGATTGCAATTTCTGAGTTCCTTCGGCAATAAGGAGGTCCAAGGGATACCGTAAACCTGAAGTGAAGCATCGGAATCTAGAACTGGACTCACAGGAGACGTTCAAATCATAGAAAGTTCGAGTGTCAGTCCTCATGTACTTAAGTCGGTATTGTGCATTTTGTATTAATTTTGAATGCAATTTCTGTGTTTCATCGTCAATAAGAAGGTCCAAGGTATACAGTAAACCTGAAGTGAAGCATCGGTATCTAAAACTGGACTCACAGGAGAGGTTCAAATCATAGAAAGTTAGAGTGCCAGTACTCTTGTACTTAAGTCGGCATTGTGCCTTTTGTATTAAATTCGGATGCAATTTCTGTGTTTCATCTTCAACAAGAAGGTCCAAGGGATACAGTAAACCTGAAGTGAGGCATCGGAATCTAAAACTGGACATACAGGAGCGGTTGAAATCATAGAAAGTTAGAGTGTCAGTCCTCTTGTACTTAAGTCGGCACTGTGCCTTTTGTATTAAATTCGGATGCATTTCTGTGTTTCATCGTCAATAAGAAGGCCCAAGGGATACAGTAATCCTGAAGTGAAGCTTAGGAATCTAAAACTGGACTCACAGGAGAGGCTCAAATCATAGAAAGTTAGAGTGCCAGTCCTCTTGTACTTAAGTCGGCATTGTGCCTTTTGTATTGAATTCGGATGCAATTTCTGTGTTTCATCGTCAATAAGAAGGTCCAAGGGATACAGTAAACCTGAAGTGAAGCATCGGAATCTAAAACTGGACTCACAGGAGAGGTTCAAATCATAGAAAGTGAGAGTGTCAGTCCTCTTGTACTTAAGTCGGCATTATGGCTTTTGTATTAAATTCGGATGCAATTTCTGTGTTTCATCGTCAATAAGTAGGTCCAAGGGATACAGTTAACCTGAAGTGAAGCATCGGAATCTAAAACTAGACTCACAGGAGAGGTTCATATCATAGAAGGTGAGAGTGTCAGTCCTCTTGTACTTATGTCGGCATTGTGCCTTTTGTATTGAATTCGGATGCAATTTCTGTGTTTCATCGTCAATAAGAAGGTCCAAGGTATACAGTAAACCTGACGTGAAGCATCGGAATCTAAAAGTGGACTCACAGGAGAGGTTCAAATCATAGAAAGTGAGAGTGTCAGTCCTCTTGTACTTAAGTCCTCATTGTGCCTTTTGTATTAAATTCGGATGCAATTTCTGTGTTTCATCGTCAGTAAGTAGGTCCAAGGGATACAGTAAACCTAAGGTGAAGCATCGGAATCTAAAACTAGACTCACAGGAGAGGTTCATATCATAGAAAGTGAGAGTGTCAGTCCTCTTGTACTTATGTTGGCATTGTGCCTTTTGTATTGAATTCGGATGCAATTTCTGTGTTTCATCGTCAATAAGAAGGTCCAAGGGATACAGTAAACCTAACGTGAAGCTTCGGAATCTAAAACTGGACTCACAGGAGAGGTTCAAATCATAGAATGTGAGAGGGTCAGTCCTCTTGTTCTTAAGTCGGCATTGTGCTTTTGTATCAAATTCGGATGCGATTTCTGTGTTTCTTCGTCAATAAGGAGGTCCAAGGGATACAGTAAACCTGAAGTGAACCATCGGAATCTAAAACTGGACTCACAGGTGACGTTCAAATCATAGAAAGTTAGAGTGTCAGTCCTCTTGTACTTAAGTCGGCATTGTGCATTTTGTTTTAAATTTGAATGCAATTTCTGTGTTTCATCGTCAATAAGAAGCTCCAAGGGATACAGTAAAACTGAAGTGAAGCATGAAAAATATAAAACTGGACTCACAAGAGAGGTTCAAATCATAGAAATTGCGAGTGTCAGTCCTCTTATACTTAAGTCGGCATTGTGCCTTTTGTATTAAATTCGGATGCAATTTCTGTGTTTCATCGTCAATAAGAAGGTCCAAGGGATACAGTAAACCTGAAGTGGAGCATCGGAATCTAAAACTGGACTCACAGGAGAGGTTCAAATCATAGGAAGGTAGAGTGTCAGTCCTCTTGTACTTAAGTCGGCATTGTGCCTTTTGTATTAAATTCGGATGCAATTTCTGTGTTTCTTCGTCAATAAGGAGGTCCAAGGGATAAAGTAAACCTGAAGTGAAGCATCGGAATCTAAAACTGGACTCACAGGAGAAGTTCAAATCATAGAAAGTTGAAGTGTCAGTCCTCTTGTACTTAAGTCGGCATTGTGCATTTTGTTTGAAATTTGAATGCAATTTCTGTGTTTCATCGTCAATAAGAAGGTCCATGGTATACAGTAAACCTGAATTGAAGCATCGGAATCAAAAACTGGACTCACAGGAGAGAAAGTTAGAGTGACAGTCCTCTTCTACTTAAGTTCGCATTGTGCCTTTTGTATTAAATTTGGATGCAATTTCTGTTTTTCATCGTCAATAAGATGGTCCAAGGGATACAGTAAACCTAAAGTGAAGCATTGGAATCTAAAACTGGACTCACAGGAGACGTTCTAATCATAGAAAGTTAGAGTGTCAGTCCTCTTGTAATTAAGGCGGCATTGTGCATTTTGTTTTAAATTTGATTGCAATTTCTGTGTTTCTTCGTCAATAAGGAGGTCCAAGGGATACAGTAAACCTAAAGTGAAGCATCTGCATCTAAAACTGCACTCGCAGGAGAGGTACAAATCATAGAAGGTGGGAGTAACAGTCCTCATGTTCTTAAGTCGGCATTGTGCTTTTGTAGTAAATTCGGATGCAATTTCTGTGTTCCTTCGGCAATAAGGAGGTCCAAGGGATACCGTAAACCTGAAGTGAAGCATCGGAATCTAGAACTGGACTCACAGGAGACGTTCAAATCATAGAAAGTTCGAGTGTCAGACCTCTTGTACTTAAGTCGGTATTGTGCATTTTGTATTAATGTTGAATGCAATTTCTGTGTTTCATCGTCAATAAGAAGGTCCAAGGTATACAGTAAACCTGAAGTGAAGCATCGGTATCTAAAACTGGACTCACAGGAGAGGTTCAAATCATAGAAAGTTAGAGTGCCAGTACTCTTGTACTTAAGTCGGCATTGTGCCTTTTGTATTAAATTCGGATGCAATTTCTGTGTTTCATCGTCAATAAGAAGGTCCAAGGGATACAGTAAACCTGAAGTGAAGCATCGGAATCTAAAACTGGACTCACAGGAGAGGTTCAAATCATAGAAAGTGAGAGTGTCAGTCCTCTTGTACTTAAGTCGGCATTGTGCCTTTTGTATTAAATTCGGATGCAATTTCTGTGTTTCATCGTCAATAAGAAGGTCCAAGGTATACAGTAAACCTGAAGTGAAGCATCGGAATCTAAATCTGGACTCACAGGAGAGAAAGTTAGAGTGTCAGTCCTCTCGTACTTAAGTCGGCATTGTGCCTTTTGTATTACATTCGGATGCAATTTCTGTGTTTCATAGTCAATAAGATGGTCCAAGGAATACAGTAAACCTGAAGTGAAGCATCGGAATCTAAAACTGGACTCACAGGAGAGGTTCAAATCATAGAAAGTGACAGTGTCAGTCCTCTCGTTCTTAAGTTGGCATTGTGCCTTTGTATTAAATTCGGATGCAATTTCTGTGTTTCTTCATCAATAAGGAGGTCCAAGGGATACAGTAAACCTGAAGTGAAGCATCGGAATCTAAAACTGGACTCACAGGAGACGTTGAAATCATAGAAAGTTAGAGTGTCAGTCCTCTTGTACTTAAGTCGGTATTGTGCATTTTGTTTTAAATTTGAATGCAATTTCTGTGTTTCATCGTCAATAAGAAGGTCCAAAGTATACAGTATACCTGTAGTGAAGCATCGGAATCTAAAACTGGACTCACAGGAGAGAAAGTTAGAGTGACAGTCCTCTTGTACTTAAGGCGGCACTGTGCGTTTTGTATTAAATTTGGATGCAATTTCTGTGTTTCATCGTCAATAAGAAGCTCTAAGGGATACAGTAAAACTGAAGTGAAGCATAAAAAATATAAAACTGGACTTACAAGAGAGGTTCAAATCATAGAAAGTGCGAGTGTCAGTCCTCTTATACTTAAGTCGGCATTGTGCCTTTTGTATTGAATTCGGATGCAATTTCTGTGTTTCATCGTCAATAAGAAGGTCCAAGGGATACAGTAAACCTGAAGTGAAGCATCGGAATCTAAAACTGGACTCACAGGCGAGGTTCAAATCATAGAAAGTTAGAGTGTCAGTCCTCTTGTACTTAAGTCGGCATAGTGCCTTTTGTATTAAATTCGGATGCAATTTCTGTGTTTCATCGTGAATAAGAAGGTCCAAGGGATACAGTAAACATGAAGTGAAGCATCGGAATCTAAAACTAGACTCACAGGAGAGGTTCATATCATAGAAAGTGAGAGTGTCAGTCCTCTTGTACTTAAGTCTGCATTGTGCCTTTTGTTTTAAATTTGAATGCAATTTCTGTGTTTCTTCGTCAATAAGGAGGTCCAAGGGATACAGTAAACCTAAAGTGAAGCATCGGTATCTAAAACTGGACTCACAGGAGAGGTTCAAATCATAGAAGGTGAGAGTGTCAGTCCTCTTGTTCTTAAGTCGGCATTGTGCTTTTGTATTAAATTCGGATGCAATTTCTGTGTTCCTTCGTCAATAAGGTGGTCCAAGGGATACAGTATACCTGAAGTGAAGCATCGGAATCTAGAACTGGACTCACAGGAGACGTTCAAATCATAGAAAGTTCGAGTGTCAGTCCACGTGTACTTAAGTCGGTATTGTGCATCTTGTTTTAAATTTGAATGCAATTTCTGTGTTTCTTCGTCAATAAGGAGGTCCAAGGGATACAGTAAACCTGAAGTGAAGCATCGGAATCTAAAACTGGACTCACAGGAGAGTTTCAAATCATAGAATGTGGGAGTGTCAGTCCTCTTGTTCTTAAGTCGGCATTGTGCATTTCTATTAAATTCGGATGCAATTTCTTTGTTTCTTCGTCACTAAGGAGGTCCAAGGGATACAGTAAACCTGAAGTGAAGCATCGGAATCTAAAACTGGACTCACAGGAGAAGTTCAAATCACAGAAAGTTAAAGTGTCAGTCCTCTTGTACTTATGTCGGCATTGTGCATTTTGTTTTAAATTTGAATGCAATTTCGGTGTTTCATCGTCAATAAGAAGGTCCATGGTATACAGTAAACCTGAAGTGAAGCATCGGAAACAAAAACTGGATTCACAGGAGAGAAAGTTACAGTGACAGTCCTCTTGTACTTATGTCGGCATTGTGCCTTTTGTATTAAATTCGGATGCAATTTCTGTGTATCATCATCAATAAGATGGTCCAAGGGATACAGTAAACCTGAAGTGAAGCATCGGAATCTAAAACTGGACTCACAGGAGAGAAAGTTAGAGTGACAGTCCTCTTGTACTTAAGGCGGCACTGTGCCTTTTGTATTAAATTCGGATGCAATTTCTGTGTTTCATCGTCAATAAGAAGCTCCAAGGGATACAGTAAAACTGAAGTGAAGCATGAAAAATATAAAACTGGACTTACAAGAGAGGTTCAAATCATAGAAAGTTAAAGTGTCAGTCCTCTTGTACTTAAGTCAGCATTGTGCATTTTGTTTTAATTTTGAATGCAATTTCTGTGTTTCATCGTCAATAAGAAGGTCCATGGTATACAGTAAACCTGAAGTGAAGCATCGGAAACAAAAACTGGATTCACAGGAGAGAAAGTTACAGTGACAGTCCTCTTGTACTTATGTCGGCATTGTGCCTTTTGTATTAAATTCGGATGCAATTTCTGTGTATCATCGTCAATAAGATGGTCCAAGGGATACAGTAAACCTGAAGTGAAGCATCGGAATCTAAATTTGGACTCACAGGAGACGTTCAAATTATTGAAAGTTAGAGTGTCAGTCCTCTTGTACTTAAGTCGGCATTGTGCTTTTGTATTAAATTCGGATGCAATTTCTGTGTTCCTTCGGCAATATGGAGGTCCAAGGGATACAGTAAACCTGAAGTGAAGCATCGAAATCTAGAACTGGACTCACAGGAGAGGTTCAAATCATAGAAAGTTAGAGTGTCAGTCCTCTTTTACTTAAGTCGGCATTGTGCCTTTTGTATCACATTCGGATGCAATTTCTGTGTTTCATCGTCAATAAGAAGGTCCAAGGGATACAGTAAACCTGAAGTGAAGCATCGGAATCTAAAACTAGACTCACAGGAGAGGTTCAAATCATTGAAAGTGAGAGTGTCAGTCCACTTGTACTTAAGTCTGCATTGTGCTATTTGTATTAAATTCGGATGCAATTTCTGTGTTTCATCGTCAATAAGATGGTCCAAGGGATACAGTAAACCTGAAGTGAAGCATCGGAATCTAAAACTGGACTTACAGGAGAGATTCAAATCATTGAAAGTGAGAGTGTCAGTCCACTTGTACTTAAGTCTGCATTGTGCTATTTGTATTAAATTCGAATGCAATTTCTGTGTTTCATCGTCAATAAGATGGTCCAAGGGATACAGTAAACCTGAAGTGAAGCATCGGAATCTAAAACTGGACTCACAGGAGAAGTTCAAATCACAGAAAGTTAAAGTGTCAGTCCTCTTGTACTTATGTCGGCATTGTGCATTTTGTTTTAAATTTGAATGCAATTTCTGTGTTTCATCGTCAATAAGAAGGTCCATGGTATACAGTAAACCTGAAGTGAAGCATCGGAATCAAAAGCTGGACTCACACGAGAGAAAGTTAGAGTGACAGTCCTCTTGTACTTAGGTTGGCATTGTGCCTTTTGTATTAAATTCGGATGCAATTTCTGTTTTTCATCGTCAATAAGATGGTCCAAGGAATACAGTAAACCTGAAGTGAAGCATCGGAATCTAAAACTGGACTCACAGGAGAGGTTCAAATCATAGAATGTGAGAGAGTCAGTCCTCTTGTACTTAAGTCGGCATTGTGCCTTTTGTATTAAATTCGAATGCAATTTCTGTGTTTCATCGTCAATAAGAAGGTCCAAGGTATACAGTAAACCTGAAGTGAAGCATCGGAATCTAAATCTGGACTCACAGGAGAGAAAGTTAGAGTGTCAGTCCTCTCGTACTTAAGTCGGCATTGTGCCTTTTGTATTAAATTCGGATGCAATTTCTGTGTTTCATAGTCAATAAGATGGTCCAAGGAATACAGTAAACCTGAAGTGAAGCATCGGAATCTAAAACTGGACTCACAGGAGAGGTTCAAATCATAGAAAGTGAGAGTGTCAGTCCTCTTGTTCTTAAGTCGGCATTGTGCCTTTGTTTTAAATTCGGATGCAATTTCTGTGTTTCTTCGTCTATAACGATGTCCAAGGGATACAGTAAACCTGAAGTGAAGCATCAGAATCTAAAACTGGACTCACAGGAGACGTTCAAATCATAGAAAGTTAGAATGTCAGTCCTCTTGTACTTAAGTCTTCATTGTGCCTTTTGTTATAAATTTGAATGCAATTTCTGTGTTTCATCGTCAATTAGAAGGTCCAAGGTATACAGTAAACCTGAAGTGAAGCATCGGAATCTAAAACTGGACTCACAGGAGAGAAAGTGAGAGTGTCAGTCCTCTTGTACTTAAGACGGCATTGTGCCTTTTGTATTAAATGCGGATGCAATTTCTGTGTTTCATCGTCAATAAGATGGTCCATGGAATACTGTAAACCTGAAGTGAAGCATCGGAATCAAAAACTGGACTCACAGGAGAGGTTCAAATCATAGAAAGTGAGAGTGTCAGTCCTCTTGTTCTTAAGTTGGCATTGTGCTTTTGTATTAAGTTCGGATGCAATTTCTGTGTTTCTTCGTCAATAAGGAGGTCCAAGGGATACAGTAAACCTGAAGTGAAGCATCGGAATCTAAAACTGGACTCACAGGAGAGAAAGTTAGAGTGACAGTCCTCTTGTACTTAAGTCAGCACTGTGCCTTTTGTATTAAATTCGGATGTAATTTCTGTGTTTCATCGTGAATAAGAAGCTCCAAGGGATACAGTAAAACTGAAGTGAAGCATGAAAAATATAAAACTGGACTCACAAGAGAGGTTCAAATCATAGAAAGTGCTAGTGTCAGTCCTCTTATACTTAAGTCGGCATTGTGCCTTTTGTATTTAATTCGGATGCAATTTCTGTGTTTCATCGTCAATAAGAAGGTCCAAGGGATACAGTAAACCTTAAAGTGAAGCATCGGAATCTAAAACTGGACTCACAGGAGAGGTTCAAATCATAGAAAGTTAGAGTGTCAGTCCTCTTGTACTTAAGTCGGCATTGTGCCTTTTGTATTACATTCGGATGCAATTTCTGTGCTTCATCGTCAATAAGAAGGTCCAAGGGATACCGTCAACCTGAAGTGAAGCATCGGAATCTAAAACTAGACTCACAGGAGAGGTTCATATCATAGAAAGTGAGAGTGTCAGTCCTCTTGTACTTATGTCGGTATTGTGCCTTTTGTATTGAATTCGGATGCAATTTCTGTGTTTCATCGTGAATAAGAAGGTCCAAGGGATACAGTAAACTTGAAGTGAAGCATCGGAATCTAAAACTGGACTCACAGGAGAGGTTCAAATCATAGAAAGTGAGAGTGTCAGTCCTCTTGTACTTATGTGGCTTTGTGCCTTTTGTATTGAATTCGGATGCAATTTCTGTGTTTCATCGTCAATAAGAAGGTCCAAGGGATACAGTAAACCTGAAGTGAAGCATCGGAATCTAAATGTGGACTCACAGGAGTGGTTTAAATCATAGAAAGTGAGAGTGTCAGTCCTATTGTACTTAAGTCTGCATTGTGCCTTTGGTATTAAATTCGGATGCAACATCTGTGTTTCATCGGCAATAAGATGGTCCAAGGGATACAGTAAACCTGAAGTGAGCATCGGAATCTAAAACTGGACTCACAGGAGAGGTTCAAATCATAGAAAGTGAGAGTGTCAGTCCTCTTGTTCTTAAGTCGGCATTGTGCTTTTGTATTAAATTCGGATGCAATTTCTGTGTTTCTTCGTCAATAAGATGGTCCAAGGGATACAGTAAACCTGAAGTGAAGCATCGGAATCTAAATTTGGACTCACAGGAGACGTTCAAATTATAGAAAGTTAGAGTGTCAGTCCTCTTGTACTTAAGTCGGCATTGTGCATTTTGTTTTAAATTTGAATGCAATTTCTGTGGTTCTTCGTCAATAAGGAGGTCCAAGGGATACAGCAAACCTAAAGTGAAGCATCGGCATCTAAAACTGGACTCACAGGAGAGGTTCAAATCATAGAAGGTGAGAGTTTCAGTCCTCTTGTTCTTCAGTCGGAATTGTGCTTTTTTTTAAATTCGGATGCAATTTCTGTGTTCCTTCGGCAATAAGGAGGTCCAAGGGATACAGTAAACCTGAAGTGAAGCATCGGAATCTAGAACTGGACTCACAGGAGAGGTTCAAATCATAGAAAGTTAGAGTGTCAGTCCTCTTTTACTTAAGTCGGCATTGTGCCTTTTGTATTACATTCGGATGCAATTTCTGTGTTTCATCGTCAATAAGAAGGTCCAAGGGATACAGTAAACCTGAAGTGAAGCATCGGAATCTAAAACTAGACTCACAGGGGAGGTTCAAATCATTGAAAGTGAGAGTGTCAGTCCACTTGTACTTAAGTCTGCATTGTGCATTTTGTATTAAATTCGGATGCAATTTCTGTGTTTCATCGTCAATAAGATGGTCCAAGGGATACAGTAAACCTGAAGTGAAGCATCGGAATCTAAAACTGGACTTACAGGAGAGATTCAAATCATAGAAAGTGAGAGTGTCAGTCCTCTTGTTCTTAAGTCGGCATTGTGCTTTTGTATTAAATTCGGATGCAATTTCTGTGTTTCTTCTTCTATAAGGAGGTCGAAGGGATACAGTAAACCTGAAGTGCAGCATCGGAATCTAAAACTGGACTCACAGGAGACGTTCAAATCATAGAAAGTTAGAGTGTCAGTCCTCTTGTGGTTAAGTCGGCATTGTGCATTTTGTTTTAAATTTGAATGCAATTTCTGTGTTTCATCGTCAATAAGAAGGTCCATGGTATACAGTAAACCTGAAGTGAAGCATAGGAATCAAAAACTGGACTCACAGGAGAGAAAGTTAGGGTGACAGTCCTCTTGTACTTAAGTCGGCATTGTGTCTTTTGTATTAAATTCGGATGCAATTTCTGTGTTTCATCGTCAATAAGATGGTCCAAGGGATACAGTAATCCTGAAGTGAAGCATCGGAATCTAAAACTGGACTCACAGGAGACGTTCAAATCATAGAAAGTTAGTGTGTCACTCCTCTTGTACTTAAGTCGGTATTGTGCATTTTGTTTTATATTTGAATGCAATTTCTGTGTTTCATCGTCAATAAGAAGGTCCAAGGGATACAGTAAACCTGAAGTGAAGCATCGGAATCTAAAACTGGACTCACAGGAGAGGTTCAAATCATAGAAAGTTAGAGTGTCAGTCCTCTTGTACTTAAGTCGGCATTGTGCCTTTTGTAATAAATTCGGATGCAATTTCTGTGTTTCATCGTCAATATGAAGGTCCAAGGTATACAGTAAACTTGAAGTGAAGCATCGGAATCTAAAACTGGACTCACAGGAGAGGTTGAAATCATAGAAAGTTAGAGTGTCAGTCCCCTTGTACTTATGTCGGCATTGTGCATTTTGTTTTAAATTTGAATGCAATTTCTGTGTTTCATCGTCAATAAGAAGGTCCATGGTATACAGTAAACCTGAAGTGAAGCATCGGAATCAAAAACTGGACTCACAGGAGAGAAAGTTACAGTGACAGTCCTCTTGTACTTATGTCGGCATTGTGCCTTTTGTATTAAATTCGGATGCAATTTCTGTGTATCATCGTCAATAAGATGGTCCAAGGGATACAGTAAACCTGAAGTGAAGCATCGGAATCTAAATTTGGACTCACAGGAGACGTTCAAATTATAGAAAGTTAGAGTGTCAGTCCTCTTGTACTTAAGTCGGCATTGTGCATTTTGTTTTAAATTTTAATGCAATTTCTGTGTTTCTTCGTCAATAAGGAGGTCCAAGGGATACAGTAAACCTAAAGTGAAGCATCGGCATCTAAAACTGGACTCACAGGAGAGGTTCAAATCATAGAAGGTGAGAGTGTCAGTCCTCTTGTTCTTAAGTCGGCATTGTGCTTTTGTATTAAATTCGGATGCAATTTCTGTGTTCCTTCGGCAATAAGGAGGTCCAAGGGATACAGTAAACCTGAAGTGAAGCATCGGAATCTAGAACTGGACTCACAGGAGAGGTTCAAATCATAGAAAGTTAGAGTGTCAGTCCTCTTTTACTTAAGTCGGCATTGTGCCTTTTGTATTACATTCGGATGCAATTTCTGTGTTTCATCGTCAATAAGAAGGTCCAAGGGATACAGCAAACCTGAAGTGAAGCATCGGAATCTAAAACTAGACTCACAGGAGTGGTTCAAATCATAGAAAGTGAGAGTGTCAGTCCTATTGTACTTAAGTCTGCATTGTGCCTTTGGTATTAAATTCGGATGCAACATCTGTGTTTCATCGGCAATAAGATGGTCCAAGGGATACAGTAAACCTGAAGTGAGCATCGGAATCTAAAACTGGACTCACAGGAGAGGTTCAAATCATAGAAAGTGAGAGTGTCAGTCCTCTTGTTCTTAAGTCGGCATTGTGCTTTTGTATTAAATTCGGATGCAATTTCTGTGTTTCTTCGTCAATAAGATGGTCCAAGGGATACAGTAAACCTGAAGTGAAGCATCGGAATCTAAATTTGGACTCACAGGAGACGTTCAAATTATAGAAAGTTAGAGTGTCAGTCCTCTTGTACTTAAGTCGGCATTGTGCATTTTGTTTTAAATTTGAATGCAATTTCTGTGGTTCTTCGTCAATAAGGAGGTCCAAGGGATACAGCAAACCTAAAGTGAAGCATCGGCATCTAAAACTGGACTCACAGGAGAGGTTCACATCATAGAAGGTGAGAGTTTCAGTCCTCTTGTTCTTCAGTCGGCATTGTGCTTTTGTATTAAATTCGGATGCAATTTCTGTGTTTCTTCTTCTATAAGGAGGTCGAAGGGATACAGTAAACCTGAAGTGCAGCATCGGAATCTAAAACTGGACTCACAGGAGACGTTCAAATCATAGAAAGTTAGAGTGTCAGTCCTCTTGTGGTTAAGTCGGCATTGTGCATTTTGTTTTAAATTTGAATGCAATTTCTGTGTTTCATCGTCAATAAGAAGGTCCATGGTATACAGTAAACCTGAAGTGAAGCATAGGAATCAAAAACTGGACTCACAGGAGAGAAAGTTAGGGTGACAGTCCTCTTGTACTTAAGTCGGCATTGTGTCTTTTGTATTAAATTCGGATGCAATTTCTGTGTTTCATCGTCAATAAGATGGTCCAAGGGATACAGTAATCCTGAAGTGAAGCATCGGAATCTAAAACTGGACTCACAGGAGACGTTCAAATCATAGAAAGTTAGAGTGTCACTCCTCTTGTACTTAAGTCGGTATTGTGCATTTTGTTTTAAATTTGAATGCAATTTCTGTGTTTCATCGTCAATAAGAAGGTCCAAGGGATACAGTAAACCTGAAGTGAAGCATCGGAATCTAAAACTGGACTCACAGGAGAGGTTCAAATCATAGAAAGTTAGAGTGTCAGTCCTCTTGTACTTAAGTCGGCATTGTGCCTTTTGTAATAAATTCGGATGCAATTTCTGTGTTTCATCGTCAATATGAAGGTCCAAGGTATACAGTAAACTTGAAGTGAAGCATCGGAATCTAAAACTGGACTCACAGGAGAGGTTGAAATCATAGAAAGTTAGAGTGTCAGTCCCCTTGTACTTAAGTCGTCATTGTGCATTTTGTTTTAAATTTGAATGCAATTTCTGTGTTTCATCGTCAATAAGAAGGTCCATGGTATACAGTAAACCTGAAGTGAAGCATCGAAATCAAAAACTGGACTCACAGGAGAGAAAGTTACAGTGACAGACCTCTTGTACTTATGTCGGCATTGTGCCTTTTGTATTAAATTCGGATGCAATTTCTGTGTATCATCGTCAATAAGATGGTCCAAGGGATACAGTAAACCTGAAGTGAAGCATCGGAATCTAAATTTGGACTCACAGGAGACGTTCAAATTATAGAAAGTTAGAGTGTCAGTCCTCTTGTACTTAAGTCGGCATTGTGCATTTTGTTTTAAATTTTAATGCAATTTCTGTGTTTCTTCGTCAAGAAGGAGGTCCAAGGGATACAGTAAACCTAAAGTGAAGCATCGGCATCTAAAACTGGACTCACAGGAGAGGTTGAAATCATAGAAGGTGAGAGTGTCAGTCCTCTTGTTCTTAAGTCGGCATTGTGCTTTTGTATTAAATTCGGATGCAATTTCTGTGTTCCTTCGGCAATAAGGAGGTCCAAGGGATACAGTAAACCTGAAGTGAAGCATCGGAATCTAGAACTGGACTCACAGGAGAGGTTCAAATCATAGAAAGTTAGAGTGTCAGTCCTCTTTTACTTAAGTCGGCATTGTGCCTTTTGTATTACATTCGGATGCAATTTCTGTGTTTCATCGTCAATAAGAAGGTCCAAGGGATACAGTAAACCTGAAGTGAAGCATCGGAATCTAAAACTAGACTCACAGGAGAGGTTCAAATCATTGAAAGTGAGAGTGTCAGTCCTCTTGTACTTAAGTCTGCATTGTGCATTTTGTATTAAATTCGGATGCAATTTCTGTGTTTCATCGTCAATAAGATGGTCCAAGGGATACAGTAAACCTGAAGTGAAGCATCGGAATCTAAAACTGGACTTACAGGAGAGATTCAAATCATAGAAAGTGAGAGTGTCAGTCCTCTTGTTCTTAAGTCGGCATTGTGCTTTTGTATTAAATTCGGATGCAATTTCTGTGTTTCTTCGTCAATAAGGAGGTCGAAGGGATACAGTAAACCTGAAGTGAAGCATCGGAATCTAAAACTGGACTCACAGGAGACGCTCAAATCATAGAAAGTTAGAGTGTCAGTCCTCTTGTGGTTAAGTCGGCATTGTGCATTTTGTTTTAAATTTGAATGCAATTTCTGTGTTTCATCGTCAATAAGAAGGTCCATGGTACACAGTAAACCTGAAGTGAAGCATAGGAATCAAAAACTGGACTCACAGGAGAGAAAGTTAGGGTGACAGTCCTCTTGTACTTAAGTCGGCATTGTGCCTTTTGTATTAAATTCGGATGCAATTTCTGTGTTTCATCGTCAATAAGATGGTCCAAGGGATACAGTAAACCTGAAGTGAGGCATCGGAATCTAAAACTGGACACACAGTGGCGGTTGAAATCTTAGAAAGTTAGAGTGTCAGTCCTCTTGTACTTAAGTCGGCACTGTGCCTTTTGTATTAAATTCGGATGCAATTTCTGTGTTTCATCGTCAATAAGAAGGTCCAAGGGATACAGTAAACCAGAAGTGAAGCATCAAAATCTAAAACTGGACTCACAGGAGACGTTCAAATCATAGTAAGTTAGAGTGACAGTCCTCTTGTACTTAAGTCGGCATTGTGCCTTTTGTATTAAATTCGGATGCAATATCTGTGTTTCATCGTCAATACGAAGCCCCAAGGGATACAGTAAAACTGAAGTGAATCATGAAAAATCTAAAACTTGACTCACAAGAGAGGATCAAATCATAGAAAGTGAGAGTGTCAGTCCTCTTGTACTTAAGTCGGCATTGTGCCTTTTGTAATAAATTCGGATGCAATTTCCGTGTTTCATCGTCAATAAGAAGGTCCAAGGGATACAGTAAACCTGAAGTGAAGCATCGGAATCTAAAACTGGACTCACAGGAGAGGTTCAAATCATAGAAAGTTAGAGTGTCAGTCCCCTTGTACTTAAGTCGGCATTGTGCATTTTGTTTTAAATTTGAATGCAATTTCTGTGTTTCATTGTCAATAAGAAGGTCCATGGTATACAGTAAACCTGAAGTGAAGCATCGGAAACAAAAACTGGATTCACAGGAGAGAAAGTTACAGTGACAGTCCTCTTGTACTTATGTCGGCATTGTGCCTTTTGTATTAAATTCGGATGCAATTTCTGTGTATCATCGTCAATAAGATGGTCCAAGGGATACAGTAAACCTGAAGTGAAGCATCGGAATCTAAATTTTGACTCACAGGAGACGTTCAAATTCTAGAAAGTTAGAGTGTCAGTCCTCTTGTACTTAAGTCGGCATTGTGCATTTTGTTTTAAATTTTAATGCAATTTCTGTGTTTCTTCGTCAATAAGGAGGTCCAAGGGATACAGTAAACCTAAAGTGAAGCATCGGCATCTAAAACTGGACTCACAGGAGAGGTTGAAATCATAGAAGGTGAGAGTGTCAGTCCTCTTGTTCTTAAGTCGGCATTGTGCTTTTGTATTAAATTCGGATGCAATTTCTGTGTTCCTTCGGCAATAAGGAGGTCCAAGGGATACAGTAAACCTGAAGTGAAGCATCGGAATCTAGAACTGGACTCACAGGAGAGGTTCAAATCATAGAAAGTTAGAGTGTCAGTCCTCTTTTACTTAAGTCGGCATTGTGCCTTTTGTATTACATTCGGATGCAATTTCTGTGTTTCATCGTCAATAAGAAGGTCCAAGGGATACAGTAAACCTGAAGTGAAGCATCGGAATCTAAAACTAGACTCACAGGAGAGGTTCAAATCATTGAAAGTGAGAGTGTCAGTCCTCTTGTACTTAAGTCTGCATTGTGCATTTTGTATTAAATTCGGATGCAATTTCTGTGTTTCATCGTCAATAAGATGGTCCAAGGGATACAGTAAACCTGAAGTGAAGCATCGGAATCTAAAACTGGACTTACAGGAGAGATTCAAATCATAGAAAGTGAGAGTGTCAGTCCTCTTGTTCTTAAGTCGGCATTGTGCTTTTGTATTAAATTCGGATGCAATTTCTGTGTTTCTTCGTCAATAAGGAGGTCGAAGGGATACAGTAAACCTGAAGTGAAGCATCGGAATCTAAAACTGGACTCACAGGAGACGCTCAAATCATAGAAAGTTAGAGTGTCAGTCCTCTTGTGGTTAAGTCGGCATTGTGCATTTTGTTTTAAATTTGAATGCAATTTCTGTGTTTCATCGTCAATAAGAAGGTCCATGGTACACAGTAAACCTGAAGTGAAGCATAGGAATCAAAAACTGGACTCACAGGAGAGAAAGTTAGGGTGACAGTCCTCTTGTACTTAAGTCGGCATTGTGCCTTTTGTATTAAATTCGGATGCAATTTCTGTGTTTCATCGTCAATAAGATGGTCCAAGGGATACAGTAATCCTGAAGTGAAGCATCGGAATCTAAAACTGGACTCACAGGGGACGTTCAAATCATAGAAAGTTAGAGTGTCAGTCCTCTTGTACTTAAGTCGGCATTGTGCCTTTTGTAATAAATTCGGATGCAATTTCTGTGTTTCATCGTCAATATGAAGGTCCAAGGTATACAGTAAACCTAAAGTGAAGCATCGGTATCTAAAACTGGACTCACAGGAGAGGTTCAAATCATAGAAAGTTAGAGTGTCAGTCCTCTTGTACTTAAGTCGGCATTGTGCCTTTTGCATTAAATTCGGATGCAATTTCTGTGTTTCATTTTCAATAAGAAGGTCCAAGGGATACAGTAAACCTGAAGTGAGGCATCGGAATCTAAAACTGGACACACAGTGGCGGTTGAAATCTTAGAAAGTTAGAGTGTCAGTCCTCTTGTACTTAAGTCGGCACTGTGCCTTTTGTATTAAATTCGGATGCAATTTCTGTGTTTCATCGTCAATAAGAAGGTCCAAGGGATACAGTAAACCAGAAGTGAAGCATCAAAATCTAAAACTGGACTCACAGGAGACGTTCAAATCATAATAAGTTAGAGTGACAGTCCTCTTGTACTTAAGTCGGCATTGTGCCTTTTGTATTAAATTCGGATGCAATATCTGTGTTTCATCGTCAATACGAAGCCCCAAGGGATACAGTAAAACTGAAGTGAATCATGAAAAATCTAAAACTTGACTCACAAGAGAGGATCAAATCATAGAAAGTGAGAGTGTCAGTCCTCTTGTACTTAAGTCGGCATTGTGCCTTTTGTAATAAATTCGGATGCAATTTCTGTGTTTCATCGTCAATAAGAAGGTCCAAGGGATACAGTAAACCTGAAGTGAAGCATCGGAATCTAAAACTGGACTCACAGGAGAGGTTCAAATCATAGAAAGTTAGAGTGTCAGTCCCCTTGTACTTAAGTCGGCATTGTGCATTTTGTTTTAAATTTGAATGCAATTTCTGTGTTTCATCGTCAATAAGAAGGTCCATGGTATACAGTAAACCTGAAGTGAAGCATCGGAAACAAAAACTGGATTCACAGGAGAGAAAGTTACAGTGACAGTCCTCTTGTACTTATGTCGGCATTGTGCCTTTTGTATTAAATTCGGATGCAATTTCTGTGTATCATCGTCAATAAGTTGGTCCAAGGGATACAGTAAACCTGAAGTGAAGCATCGGAATCTAAATTTGGACTCACAGGAGACGTTCAAATTATAGAAAGTTAGAGTGTCAGTCCTCTTGTACTTAAGTCGGCATTGTGCATTTTGTTTTAAATTTTAATGCAATTTCTGTGTTTCTTCGTCAATAAGGAGGTCCAAGGGATACAGTAAACCTAAAGTGAAGCATCGGCATCTAAAACTGGACTCACAGTAGAGGTTCAAATCATAGAAGGTGAGAGTGTCAGTCCTCTTGTTCTTAAGTCGGCATTGTGCTTTTGTATTAAATTCGGATGCAATTTCTGTGTTCCTTCGGCAATAAGGAGGTCCAAGGGATACAGTAAACCTGAAGTGAAGCATCGGAATCTAAAACTAGACTCACAGGAGAGGTTCAAATCATTGAAAGTGAGAGTGTCAGTCCACTTGTACTTAAGTCTGCATTGTGCTATTTGTATTAAATTCGGATGCAATTTCTGTGTTTCATCGTCAATAAGATGGTCCAAGGGATACAGTAAACCTGAAGTGAAGCATCGGAATCTAAAACTGGACTTACAGGAGAGATTCAAATCATAGAAAGTGAGAGTGTCAGTCCTCTTGTTCTTAAGTCGGCATTGTGCTTTTGTATTAAATTCGGATGCAATTTCTGTGTTTCTTCGTCAATAAGGAGGTCGAAGGGATACAGTAAACCTGAAGTGAAGCATCGGAATCTAAAACTGGACTCACAGGAGACGTTCAAATCATAGAAAGTTAGAGTGTCAGTCCTCTTGTGGTTAAGTCGGCATTGTGCCTTTTGTATTAAATTCGGATGCAATTTCTGTGTTTCATCGTCAATAAGATGGTCCAAGGGATACAGTAATCCTGAAGTGAAGCATCGGAATCTAAAACTGGACTCACAGGAGACGTTCAAATCATAGAAAGTTAGAGTGACAGTCCTCTTGTACTTAAGTCGACATTGTATTTTTTGTATTAAATTCGGATGCAATATCTGTGTTTCATCGTCAATAAGAAGTCCCAAGGGATACAGTAAAACTGAAGTGAATCATGAAAAATCTAAAACTTGACTCACAAGAGAGGTTCAAATCATAGAAAGTGAGAGTGTCAGTCCTCTTGTACTTAAGTCGGCATTGTGCCTTTTGTAATAAATTCGGATGCAATTTCTGTGTTTCATCGTCAATAAGAAGGTCCAAGGGATACAGTAAACCTGAAGTGAAGCATCGGAATCTAAAACTGGACTCACAGGAGAGGTTCAAATCATAGAAAGTTAGAGTGTCAGTCCCCTTGTACTTAAGTCGGCATTGTGCATTTTGTATTAAATTCGGATGCAATTTCTGTGTTTCATCGTCAATAAGAAGGTCCCATGGTATACAGTAAACCTGAAGTGAAGCATCGGAAACAAAAACTGGATTCACAGGAGAGAAAGTTACAGTGACAGTCCTCTTGTACTTATGTCGGCATTGTGCCTTTTGTATTAAATTCGGATGCAATTTCTGTGTATCATCGTCAATAAGATGGTCCAAGGGATACAGTAAACCTGAAGTGAAGCATCGGAATCTAAATTTGGACTCACAGGAGACGTTCAAATTATAGAAAGTTAGAGTGTCAGTCCTCTTGTACTTAAGTCGGCATTGTGCATTTTGTTTTAAATTTTAATGCAATTTCTGTGTTTCATTTTCAATAAGAAGAACCAAGGGATACAGTAAACCTGAAGTGAGGCATCGGAATCTAAAACTGGACACACAGTGGCGGTTGAAATCATAGAAAGTTAGAGTGTCAGTCCTCTTGTACTTAAGTCGGCACTTTGCCTTTTGTATTAAATTCGGATGCAATTTCTGTGTTTCATCGTCAATAAGAAGGTCCAAGGGAATCAGTAAACCAGAAGTGAAGCATCGGAATCTAAAACTGGACTCACAGGAGACGTTCAAATCATAGTAAGTTAGAGTGACAGTCCTCTTGTACTTAAGTCGGCATTGTGCCTTTTGTATTAAATTCGGATGCAATATCTGTGTTTCATCGTCAATAAGAAGCCCCAAGGGATACAGTAAAACTGAAGTGAATCATGAAAAATCTAAAACTTGACTCACAAGAGAGGTTCAAATCATAGAAAGTGAGAGTGTCAGTCCTCTTGTACTTAAGTCGGCATTGTGCCTTTTGTAATAAATTCGGATGCAATTTCTGTGTTTCATCGTCAATAAGAAGGTCCAAGGGATACAGTAAACCTGAAGTGAAGCATCGGAATCTAAAACTGGACTCACAGGAGAGGTTCAAATCATAGAAAGTTAGAGTGTCAGTCCCCTTGTACTTAAGTCGGCATTGTGCATTTTGTTTTAAATTTGGATGCAATTTCTGTGTTTCATCGTCAATAAGAAGGTCCATGGTATACAGTAAACCTGAAGTGAAGCATCGGAAACAAAAACTGGATTCACAGGAGAGAAAGTTACAGTGACAGTCCTCTTGTACTTATGTCGGCATTGTGCCTTTTGTATTAAATTCGGATGCAATTTCTGTGTATCATCGTCAATAAGATGGTCCAAGGGATACAGTAAACCTGAAGTGAAGCATCGGAATCTAAATTTGGACTCACAGGAGACGTTCAAATTATAGAAAGTTAGAGTGTCAGTCCTCTTGTACTTAAGTCGGCATTGTGCATTTTGTTTTAAATTTTAATGCAATTTCTGTGTTTCTTCGTCAATAAGGAGGTCCAAGGGATACAGTAAACCTAAAGTGAAGCATCGGCATCTAAAACTGGACTCACAGTAGAGGTTCAAATCATAGAAGGTGAGAGTGTCAGTCCTCTTGTTCTTATGTCGGCACTGTGCTTTTGTATTAAATTCGGATGCAATTTCTGTGTTCCTTCGGCAATAAGGAGGTCCAAGGGATACAGTAAACCTGAAGTGAAGCATCGGAATCTAGAACTGGAATCACAGGAGAGGTTCAAATCATAGAAAGTTAGAGTGTCAGTCCTCTTTTACTTAAGTCGGCATTGTGCCTTTTGTATTACATTCGGATGCAATTTCTGTGTTTCATCGTCAATAAGAAGGTCCAAGGGATACAGTAAACCTGAAGTGAAGCATCGGAATCTAAAACTAGACTCACAGGAGAGGTTCAAATCATTGAAAGTGAGAGTGTCAGTCCACTTGTACTTAAGTCTGCATTGTGCTATTTGTATTAAATTCGGATGCAATTTCTGTGTTTCATCGTCACTAAGATGGTCCAAGGGATACAGTAATCCTGAAGTGAAGCATCGGAATCTAAAACTGGACTCACAGGAGACGTTCAAATCATAGAAAGTTAGAGTGTCAGTCCTCTTGTGGTTAAGTCGGCATTGTGCATTTTGTTTTAAATTTGAATGCAATTTCTGTGTTTCATCGTCAATAAAAAGGTCCATGGTATACAGTAAACCTGAAGTGAAGCATAGGAATCAAAAACTGGACTCACAGGAGAGAAAGTTAGGGTGACAGTCCTCTTGTACTTAAGTCGGCATTGTGCGTTTTGTATTAAATTCGGATGCAATTTCTGTGTTTCATCGTCAATAAGATGGTCCAAGGGATACAGTAATCCTGAAGTGAAGCATCGGAATCTAAAACTGGACTCACAGGAGTCGTTCAAATCATAGAAAGTTAGACTGTCAGTCCTCTTGTACTTAAGTCGGTATTGTGCATTTTGTTTTAAATTTGAATGCTATTTCTGTGTTTCATCGTCAATAAGAAGGTCCAAGGGATACAGTAAACCTGAAGTGAAGCATCGGAATCTAAAACTGGACTCACAGGAGAGGTTCAAATCATAGAAAGTTAGAGTGTCAGTCCTCTTGTACTTAAGTCGGCATTGTGCCTTTTGTAATAAATTCGGATGCAATTTCTGTGTTTCATCGTCAATATGAAGGTCCATGGTATACGGTAAACCTAAAGTGAAGCATCGGTATCTAAAACTGGACTCACAGGAGAGGTTCAAATCATAGAAAGTTAGAGTGTCAGTCCTCTTGTACTTAAGTCGGCATTGTGCCTTTGTATTAAATTCGGATGCAATTTCTGTGTTTCATCGTCAATAAGAAGGTCCAAGGGATACAGTTAACCAGAAGTGAAGCATCGGAATCAAAAACTGGACTCACAGGAGAGAAAGTTAGGGTGACAGTCCTCTTGTACTTAAGTCGGCATTGTGCCTTTTGTATTAAATTCGGATGCAATTTCTGTGTTTCATCGTCAATAAGATGGTCCAAGGGATACAGTAAACCTGAAGTGAAGCATCGGAATCTAAAACTGGACTCACAGGAGACGTTCAAATCATTGTAAGTTAGAGTGACAGTCCTCTTGTACTTAAGTCGGCATTGTGCCTTTTGTATTAAACTCGGATGCAATATCTGTGTTTCATCGTCAATAAGATGCCCCAAGGGATACAGTAAAACTGAAGTGAATCATGAAAAATCTAAAACTGGACTCACAAGAGAGGTTCAAATCATAGAAAGTGAGAGTGTCAGTCCTCTTGTACTTAAGTCGGCATTGTGCCTTTTGTAATAAATTCGGATGCAATTTCTGTGTTTCATCGTCAATAAGAAGGTCCAAGGGATACAGTAAACCTGAAGTGAAGCATCGGAATATAAATCTGGACTCACAGGAGTGGTTCAAATCATAGAAAGTGAGAGTGTCAGTCCTCTTGTACTTAAGTCTGCATTGTGCCTTTGGTATTAAATTCGGATGCAACATCTGTGTTTCATCGGCAATAAGATGGTCCAAGGGATACAGTAAACATGAAGTGAAGCATCGGAATCTAAAACTGGACTCACAGGAGAGGTTCAAATCATAGAAAGTGAGAGTGTCAGTCCTCTTGTTCTTAAGTCGGTATTGTGCTTTTGTATTAAATTCGGATGCAATTTCTGTGTTTCTTCGTCAATAAGGAGGTCCAAGGGATACAGTAAACCTGAAGTGAAGCATCGGAATCTAGAACTGGACTCACAGGAGAGGTTCAAATCATAGAAAGTTAGAGTGCCAGTCCTCTTTTACTTAAGTCGGCATTGTGCCTTTTGTATTACATTCGGATGCAATTTCTGTGTTTCATTTTCAATAAGAAGGTCCAAGGGATACAGTAAACCTGAAGTGAGGCATCGGAATCTAAAACTGGACACACAGTGGCGGTTGAAATCATAGAAAGTTAGAGTGTCAGTCCACTTGTACTTAAGCCTGCATTGTGCATTTTGTATTAAATTCGGATGCAATTTCTGTGTTTCATCGTCAATAAGATGGTCCAAGGGATACAGTAAACCTGAAGTGAAGCATCGGAATCTAAAACTGGACTTACAGGAGAGATTCAAATCATAGAAAGTGAGAGTGTCAGTCCTCTTGTTCTTAAGTCGGCATTGTGCTTTTGTATTAAAATCGGATGCAATTTCTGTGTTTCTTCGTCAATAAGGAGGTCGAAGGGATACAGTAAACCTGAAGTGAAGCATCGGAATCTAAAACTGGACTCACAGGAGACGTTCAAATCATAGAAAGTTAGAGTGTCAGTCCTCTTGTGGTTAAGTAGGCATTGTGCATTTTGTTTTAAATTTGAATGCAATTTCTGTGTTTAACCGTCAATAAGAAGGTCCATGGTATACAGTAAACCTGAAGTGAAGCATAGGAATCAAAAACTGGACTCCCAGGAGAGAAAGTTAGGGTGACAGTCCTCTTGTACTTAAGTTGGCATTGTGCCTTTTGTATTAAATTCGGATGCAATTTCTGTGTTTCATCGTCAATAAGATGGTCCAAGGGATACAGTAATCCTGAAGTGAAGCATCGGAATCTAAAACTGGACTCAAAGGAGACGTTCAAATCAAAGAAAGTTAGAGTGTCAGTCCTCTTGTACTTAAGTCGGTATTGTGCATTTTGTTTTAAATTTGAATGCAATTTCTGTGTTTCATCGTCAATAAGAAGGTCCAAGGGATACAGTAAACCTGAAGTGAAGCATCGGAATCTAAAACTGGACTCACAGAAGAGAAAGTGAGAGTGTCAGTCCTCTTGTACTTAAGTCGGCATTGTGCCTTTTGTATTAAATTCGGATGCAATTTCTGTGTTTCATCGTCTATAAGGAGGTCCAAGGGATACAGTAAACCTGAAGTGAAGCATCGGAATCTAAATTTGGACTCACAGGAGACGTTCAAATTATAGAAAGTTAGAGTGTCAGTCCTCTTGTACTTAAGTCGGCATTGTGCATTTTGTTTTAAATTTGAATGCAATTTCTGTGTTTCTTCGTCAATAAGTAGGTCCAGGGGATACAGTAAACCTAAAGTGAAGCATCGGAATCTAGAACTGGACTCACAGGAGAGGTTCAAATCATAGAAAGTTAGAGTGTCAGTCCTCTTGTACTTAAGTCGGCATTGTGCCTTTTGTAATACATTCGGATGCAATTTCTGTGTTTCATCGTCAATATGAAGGTCCAAGGTATACAGTAAACCTAAAGTGAAGCATCGGTATCTAAAACTGGACTCACAGGAGAGGTTCAAATCATAGAAAGTGAGAGTGTCAGTCCTCTAGTACTTAAGTCGGCATTGTGCCTTTTGTATTAATTTCAGATGCAATTTCTGTGTTTCATCGCCAATAAGATGGTCCAAGGGATACAGTAAACCTAAAGTTAAGCATCGGACTCTAAAACTGGACTCACAGGAGAGGTTCAAATCATAGAAAGTGAGAGTGTCAGTCCTCTTGTTTTTAAGTCGGCATTGTGCTTTTGTATTAAATTCGGATGCAATTTCTGTGTTTCTTCGTCTATAAGGAGGTCCAAGGGATACAGTAAACCTGAAGTGAAGCATCGGAATCTAAAACTGGACTCACAGGAGACGTTCAAATCATAGAAAGTTAGAATGTCAGTCCTCTTGTACTTAAGTCGGCATTGTGCCTTTTGTTTTAAATTTGAATGCAATTTCTGTGTTTCATCGACAATAAGAAGGTCCAAGGTATACAGTAAACCTGAAGTGAAGCATCGGAATCTAAAACTGGACTCACAGGAGAGAAAGTGAGAGTGTCAGTCCTCTTGTACTTAAGTCGGCATTGTGCCTTTTGTATTAAATTCGGATGCAATTTCTGTGTTTCATCGTCAATAAGATGGTCCATGGAAAACTGTAAACCTGAAGTGAAGCATCGGAATCAAAAACTGGACTCACAGGAGAGGTTCAAATCATAGAAAGTGAGAGTGTCAGTCCTCTTGTTCTTAAGTTGGCATTGTGCTTTTGTATTAAGTTCGGATACAATTTCTGTGTTTCTTCGTCAATAAGGAGGTCCAAGGGATACAGTAAACCTGAAGTGAAGCATCGGAATCTCAAACTGGACTCACAGGAGAGAAAGTTAGAGTGACAGTCCTCTTGTACTTAAGTCAGCACTGTGCCTTTTGTATTAAATTCGGATGCAATTTCTGTGTTTCATCGTGAATAAGAAGCTCCAAGGGATACAGTAAAACTGAAGTGCAGCATGAAAAATATAAAACTGGTCTCACAAGAGAGGTTCATATCATAGAAAGTGAGAGTGTCAGTCCTCTTGTACTTATGTCGGCATTGTGCCTTTTGTATTGAATTCGGATGCAATTTCTGTGTTTCATCGTCAATAAGAAGGTCCAAGGGATACAGTGAACCTGAAGTGAAGCATCGGAATCTAAAACTGGACTCACAGGAGAGGTTCAAATCATAGAAAGTGAGAGTGTCAGTCCTCTTGTACTTAAGTCGGCATTGTGCCTTTTGTATTAAATTCGGATGCAATTTCTGTGTTTCATCGCCAATAAGATGGTCCAAGGGATACAGTAAACCTAAAGTTAAGCATCGGACTCTAAAACTGGACTCACAGGAGAGGTTCAAATCATAGAAAGTGAGAGTGTCAGTCCTCTTGTTTTTAAGTCGGCATTGTGCTTTTGTATTAAATTCGGATGCAATTTCTGTGTTTCTTCGTCTATAAGGAGGTCCAAGGGGTACAGTAAACCTGAAGTGAAGCATCGGAATCTAAAACTGGACTCACAGGAGACGTTCAAATCATAGAAAGTTAGAATGTCAGTCCTCTTGTACTTAAGTCGGCATTGTGCCTTTTGTTTTAAATTTGAATGCAATTTCTGTGTTTCATCGTCAATAAGAAGGTCCAAGGGATACAGTAAACCTGAAGTGAAGCATCGGAATCTAAAACTGGACTCACAGGAGAGGTTCAAATCATAGAAAGTGAGAGTGTCAGTCCTCTTGTTCTTAAGTCGGCATTGTGCTTTTGTATTAAAATCGGATGCAATTTCTGTGTTTCTTCGTCAATAAGGAGGTCGAAGGGATACAGTAAACCTGAAGTGAAGCATCGGAATCTAAAACTGGACTCACAGGAGACGTTCAAATCATAGAAAGTTAGAGTGTCAGTCCTCTTGTGGTTAAGTAGGCATTGTGCATTTGTTTTAAATTTGAATGCAATTTCTGTGTTTAACCGTCAATAAGAAGGTCCATGGTATACAGTAAACCTGAAGTGAAGCATAGGAATCAAAAACTGGACTCCCAGGAGAGAAAGTTAGGGTGACAGTCCTCTTGTACTTAAGTTGGCATTGTGCCTTTTGTATTAAATTCGGATGCAATTTCTGTGTTTCATCGTCAATAAGATGGTCCAAGGGATACAGTAATCCTGAAGTGAAGCATCGGAATCTAAAACTGGACTCAAAGGAGACGTTCAAATCAAAGAAAGTTAGAGTGTCAGTCCTCTTGTACTTAAGTCGGTATTGTGCATTTTGTTTTAAATTTGAATGCAATTTCTGTGTTTCATCGTCAATAAGAAGGTCCAAGGGATACAGTAAACCTGAAGTGAAGCATCGGAATCTAAAACTGGACTCACAGAAGAGAAAGTGAGAGTGTCAGTCCTCTTGTACTTAAGTCGGCATTGTGCCTTTTGTATTAAATTCGGATGCAATTTCTGTGTTTCATCGTCTATAAGGAGGTCCAAGGGATACAGTAAACCTGAAGTGAAGCATCGGAATCTAAATTTGGACTCACAGGAGACGTTCAAATTATAGAAAGTTAGAGTGTCAGTCCTCTTGTACTTAAGTCGGCATTGTGCATTTTGTTTTAAATTTGAATGCAATTTCTGTGTTTCTTCGTCAATAAGTAGGTCCAGGGGATACAGTAAACCTAAAGTGAAGCATCGGAATCTAGAACTGGACTCACAGGAGAGGTTCAAATCATAGAAAGTTAGAGTGTCAGTCCTCTTGTACTTAAGTCGGCATTGTGCCTTTTGTAATACATTCGGATGCAATTTCTGTGTTTCATCGTCAATATGAAGGTCCAAGGTATACAGTAAACCTAAAGTGAAGCATCGGTATCTAAAACTGGACTCACAGGAGAGGTTCAAATCATAGAAAGTGAGAGTGTCAGTCCTCTAGTACTTAAGTCGGCATTGTGCCTTTTGTATTAAATTCAGATGCAATTTCTGTGTTTCATCGCCAATAAGATGGTCCAAGGGATACAGTAAACCTAAAGTTAAGCATCGGACTCTAAAACTGGACTCACAGGAGAGGTTCAAATCATAGAAAGTGAGAGTGTCAGTCCTCTTGTTTTTAAGTCGGCATTGTGCTTTTGTATTAAATTCGGATGCAATTTCTGTGTTTCTTCGTCTATAAGGAGGTCCAAGGGATACAGTAAACCTGAAGTGAAGCATCGGAATCTAAAACTGGACTCACAGGAGACGTTCAAATCATAGAAAGTTAGAATGTCAGTCCTCTTGTACTTAAGTCGGCATTGTGCCTTTTGTTTTAAATTTGAATGCAATTTCTGTGTTTCATCGTCAATAAGAAGGTCCAAGGTATACAGTAAACCTGAAGTGAAGCATCGGAATCTAAAACTGGACTCACAGGAGAGAAAGTGAGAGTGTCAGTCCTCTTGTACTTAAGTCGGCATTGTGCCTTTTGTATTAAATTCGGATGCAATTTCTGTGTTTCATCGTCAATAAGATGGTCCATGGAAAACTGTAAACCTGAAGTGAAGCATCGGAATCAAAAACTGGACTCACAGGAGAGGTTCAAATCATAGAAAGTGAGAGTGTCAGTCCTCTTGTTCTTAAGTTGGCATTGTGCTTTTGTATTAAGTTCGGATACAATTTCTGTGTTTCTTCGTCAATAAGGAGGTCCAAGGGATACAGTAAACCTGAAGTGAAGCATCGGAATCTCAAACTGGACTCACAGGAGAGAAAGTTAGAGTGACAGTCCTCTTGTCCTTAAGTCAGCACTGTGCCTTTTGTATTAAATTCGGATGCAATTTCTGTGTTTCATCGTGAATAAGAAGCTCCAAGGGATACAGTAAAACTGAAGTGCAGCATGAAAAATATAAAACTGGTCTCACAAGAGAGGTTCATATCATAGAAAGTGAGAGTGTCAGTCCTCTTGTACTTATGTCGGCATTGTGCCTTTTGTATTGAATTCGGATGCAATTTCTGTGTTTCATCGTCAATAAGAAGGTCCAAGGGATACAGTGAACCTGAAGTGAAGCATCGGAATCTAAAACTGGACTCACAGGAGAGGTTCAAATCATAGAAAGTGAGAGTGTCAGTCCTCTTGTACTTAAGTCGGCATTGTGCCTTTTGTATTAAATTCGGATGCAATTTCTGTGTTTCATCGCCAATAAGATGGTCCAAGGGATACAGTAAACCTAAAGTTAAGCATCGGACTCTAAAACTGGACTCACAGGAGAGGTTCAAATCATAGAAAGTGAGAGTGTCAGTCCTCTTGTTTTTAAGTCGGCATTGTGCTTTTGTATTAAATTCGGATGCAATTTCTGTGTTTCTTCGTCTATAAGGAGGTCCAAGGGGTACAGTAAACCTGAAGTGAAGCATCGGAATCTAAAACTGGACTCACAGGAGACGTTCAAATCATAGAAAGTTAGAATGTCAGTCCTCTTGTACTTAAGTCGGCATTGTGCCTTTTGTTTTAAATTTGAATGCAATTTCTGTGTTTCATCGTCAATAAGAAGGTCCAAGGGATACAGTAAACCTGAAGTGAAGCATCGGAATCTAAAACTGGACTCACAGGAGAGGTTCAAATCATAGAAAGTTAGAGTGTCAGTCCTCTTGTACTTAAGTCGGTAATGTGCATTTTGTTTTAAATTTGAATGCAATTTCTGTGTTTCATCGTCAATAAGATGGTCCAAGGGATACAGTAAACCTGAAGTGAAGCATCGGAATCTAAAACTGGACTCACAGGAGAGGTTCAAATCATAGAAAGTTAGAGTGTCAGTCCTCTTGTACTTAAGTCGGCATTGTGCCTTTTGTAATATATTCGGATGCAATTTCTGTGTTTCATCGTCAATATGAAGATCCAAGGCATACAGTAAACCTAAAGTGAAGCATCGGTATCTAAAACTGGACTCACAGGAGAGGTTCAAATCATAGAAAGTGAGAGTGTCAGTCCTCTTGTACTTAAGTCGGCATTGTGCCTTTTGTATTAAATTCGGATGCAATTTCTGTGTTTCATCGCCAATAAGATGGTCCAAGGGATACAGTAAACCTAAAGTTAAGCATCGGACTCTAAAAGTGGACTCACAGGAGAGGTTCAAATCATAGAAAGTGAGAGTGTCAGTCCTCTTGTTTTTAAGTCGGCATTGTGCTTTTGTATTAAATTCGGATGCAATTTCTGTGTTTCTTCGTCTATAAGGAGGTCCAAGGGATACAGTAAACCTGAAGTGAAGCATCGGAATCTAAAACTGGACTCACAGGAGACGTTCAAATCATAGAAAGTTAGAATGTCAGTCCTCTTGTACTTAAGACGGCATTGTGCCTTTTGTTTTAAATTTGAATGCAATTTCTGTGTTTCATCGTCAATAAGAAGGTCCAAGGTATACAGTAAACCTGAAGTGAAGCATCGGAATCTAAAACTGGACTCACAGGAGAGAAAGTGAGAGTGTCAGTCCTCTTGTATTTAAGTCGGCATTGTGCCTTTTGTATTAAATTCGGATGCAATTTCTGTGTTTCATCGTCAATAAGATGGTCCATGGAATACTGTAAACCTGAAGTGAAGCATCGGAATCAAAAACTGGACTCACAGGAGAGGTTCAAATCATAGAAAGTGAGAGTGTCAGTCCTCTTGTTCTTAAGTTGGCATTGTGCTTTTGTATTAAGTTCGGATACAATTTCTGTGTTTCTTCGTCAATAAGGAGGTCCAAGGGATTCAGTAAACCTGAAGTGAAGCATCGGAATCTCAAACTGGACTCACAGGAGAGAAAGTTAGAGTGACAGTCCTCTTGTACTTAAGTCAGCACTGTGCCTTTTGTATTAAATTCGGATGCAATTTCTGTGTTTCATCGTGAATAAGAAGCTCCAAGGGATACAGTAATACTGAAGTGAAGCATGAAAAATATAAAACTGGACTCACAAGAGAGGTTCATATCATAGAAAGTGAGAGTGTCAGTCCTCTTGTACTTATTTCGGCATTGTGCCTTTTGTATCGAATTCGGATGCAATTTCTGTGTTTCATCGTCAATAAGAAGGTCCGTGGGATACAGTAAACCTGAAGTGAAGCATCGGAATCTAAAACTGGACTCACAGGAGAGGTTCAAATCATAGAAAGTGAGAGTGTCAGTCCTCTTGTACTTATGTCGGCATTGTGCCTTTTGTATTGAATTCGGATGCAATTTCTGTGTTTCATCGTCAATAAGAAGGTCCAAGGGATACAGTAAGCCTGAAGTGAAGCATCGGAATCTAAATCTGGACTCACAGGAGTGGTTCAAATCATAGAAAGTGAGAGTGTCAGTCCTATTGTACTTAAGTCTGCATTGTGCCTTTTGTATTAAATTCGGATGCAATTTCTGTGTTTCTTCGTCAATAAGATGGTCCAAGGGATACAGTAAACCTGAAGTGAAGCATCGGAATCTAAATTTGGACTCACAGGAGACGTTCAAATTATAGAAAGTTAAAGTGTCAGTCCTCTTGTACTTAAGTCGGCATTGTGCATTTTGTTTTAAATTTGAATGCAATTTCTGTGTTTCTTCGTCAATAAGGAGGTCCAAGTGATACAGTAAACCTAAAGTGAGGCATCGGCATCTAAAACTGGACTCACAGGAGAGGTTCAAATCATAGAAGGTGAGAGTGTCAGTCCTCTTGTTCTTAAGTCGGCATTGTGCTTTTGTATTAAATTCGGATGCAATTTCTGTGTTCCTTCGGCAATAAGGAGGTCCAAGGGATACAGTAAACCTGAAGTGAAGCATCGGAATCTAGAACTGGACTCACAGGAGAGGTTCAAATCATAGAAAGTTAGAGTGTCAGTCCTCTTTTACTTAAGTCGGCATTGTGCCTTTTGTATTACATTCGGATGCAATTTCTGTGTTTCATCGTCAATAAGAAGGTCCAAGGGATACAGTAAACCTGAAGTGAAGCATCGGAATCTAAAACTAGACTCACAGGAGAGGTTCAAATCATTGAAAGTGAGAGTGTCAGTCCACTTGTACTTAAGTCTGCATTGTGCATTTTGTATTAAATTCGGATGCAATTTCTGTGTTTCATCGTCAATAAGATGGTCCAAGGGATACAGTAAACCTGAAGTGAAGCATCGGAATCTAAAACTGGACTTACAGGAGAGATTCAAATCATAGAAAGTGAGAGTGTCAGTCCTCTTGTTCTTAAGTCGGCATTGTGCTTTTGTATTAAATTCGGATGCAATTTCTGTGTTTCTTCGTCAATAAGGAGGTCGAAGGGATACAGTAAACCTGAAGTGCAGCATCGGAATCTAAAACTGGACTCACAGGAGACGTTCAAATCATAGAAAGTTAGAGTGTCAGTCCTCTTGTGGTTAAGTCGGCATTGTGCATTTTGTTTTAAATTTGAATGCAATTTCTGTGTTTCATCGTCAATAAGAAGGTCCATGGTATACAGTAAACCTGAAGTGAAGCATAGGAATCAAAAACTGGACTCACAGGAGAGAAAGTTAGGGTGACAGTCCTCTTGTACTTAAGTCGGCATTGTGCCTTTTGTATTAAATTCGGATGCAATTTCTGTGTTTCATCGTCAATAAGATGGTCCAAGGGATACAGTAATCCTGAAGTGAAGCATCGGAATCTAAAACTGGACTCACAGGAGACGTTCAAATCATAGAATGTTAGAGTGTCAGTCCTCTTGTACTTAAGTCGGCATTGTGCCTTTTGTAATAAATTCGGATGCAATTTCTGTGTTTCATCGTCAATATGAAGGTCCAAGGTATACAGTAAACCTAAAGTGAAGCATCGGTATCTAAAACTGAACTCACAGGAGAGGTTCAAATCATAGAAAGTTAGAGTGTCAGTCCTCTTGTACTTAAGTCGGCATTGTGCCTTTTGTATTAAATTCGGATGCAATTTCTGTGTTTCATTTTCAAAAAGAAGGTCCAAGGGATACGGTAAACCTGAAGTGAGGCATCGGAATCTAAAACTGGACACACAGTGGCGGTTGATATCATAGAAAGTTAGAGTGTCAGTCCTCTTGTACTTAAGTCGGCACTGTGCCTTTTGTATTAAATTCGGATGCAATTTCTGTGTTTCATCGTCAATAAGAAGGTCCAAGGGATACAGTAAACCAGAAGTGAAGCATCAGAATCTAAAACTGGACTCACAGGAGACGTTCAAATCATAGTAAGTCAGAGTGACAGTCCTCTTGTACTTAAGTCGGCATTGTGCCTTTTGTATTAAATTCGGATGCAATATCTGTGTTTCATCGTCAATAAGAAGCCCCAAGGGATACAGTAAAACTGAAGTGAATCATGAAAAATCTAAAACTGGACTCACAAGAGAGGTTCAAATCATAGAAAGTGAGAGTGTCAGTCCTCTTGTACTTAAGTCGGCATTGTGCCTTTTGTAATAAATTCGGATGCAATTTCTGTGTTTCATCGTCAATAAGAAGGTCCAAGGGATACAGTAAACCTGAAATGAAGCATCGGAATCTAAAACTGGACTCACAGGAGATGTTCAAATCATAGAAAGTTAGAGTGTCAGTCCCCTTGTACTTAAGTCGGCATTGTGCATTTTGTTTTAAATTTGAATGCAATTTCTGTGTTTCATCGTCAATAAGAAGGTCCATGGTATACAGTAAACCTAAAGTGAAGCATCGGAATCAAAAACTGGATTCACAGGAGAGAAAGTTACAGTGACAGTCCTCTTGTACTTATGTCGGCATTGTGCCTTTTGTATTAAATTCGGATGCAATTTCTGTGTATCATCGTCAATAAGATGGTCCAAGGGATACAGTAAACCTGAAGTGAAGTATCGGAATCTAAATTTTTACTCACAGGAGACGTTCAAATTATAGAAAGTTAGAGTGTCAGTCCTCTTGTACTTAAGTCGGCATTGTGCATTTTGTTTTAAATTTTAATGCAATTTCTGTGTTTCTTCGTCAATAAGGAGGTCCAAGGGATACAGTAAACCTAAAATGAAGCATCGGCATCTAAAACTGGACTCACAGGAGAGGTTCAAATCATAGAAGGTGAGAGTGTCAGTCCTCTTGTTCTTAAGTCGGCATTGTGCTTTTGTATTAAATTCGGATGCAATTTCTATGTTCCTTCGGCAATAAGGAGGTCCAAGGGATACAGTAAACCTGAAGTGAAACATCGGAATCTAGAACTGGACTCACAGGAGAGGTTCAAATCATAGAAAGTTAGAGTGTCAGTCCTCTTTTACTTAAGTCGGCATTGTGCCTTTTGTATTACATTCGGATGCAATTTCTGTGTTTCATCGTCAATAAGAAGGTCCAAGGGATACAGTAAACCTGAAGTGAAGCATCGGAATCTAAAACTAGACTCACAGGAGAGGTTCAAATCATTGAAAGTGAGAGTGTCAGTCCACTTGTACTTAAGTCTGCATTGTGCATTTTGTATTAAATTCGGATGCAATTTCTGTGTTTCATCGTCAATAAGATGGTCCACGGGATACAGTAAACCTGAAGTGAAGCATCGGAATCTAAAACTGGACTTACAGGAGAGATTCAAATCATAGAAAGTGAGAGTGTCAGTCCTCTTGTTCTTAAGTCGGCATTGTGCTTTTGTATTAAATTCGGATGCAATTTCTGTGTTTCTTCGTCAATAAGGAGGTCGAAGGGATACAGTAAACCTGAAGTGAAGCATCGGAATCTAAAACTGGACTCACAGGAGACGTTCAAATCATAGAAAGTTAGAGTGTCAGTCCTCTTGTGGTTAAGTCGGCATTGTGCATTTTGTTTTAAATTTGAATGCAATTTCTGTGTTTCATCGTCAATAAGAAGGTCCATGGTATACTGTAAACCTGAAGTGAAGCATAGGAATCTAAAACTGGACTCACAGGAGAGAAAGTTAGGGTGACAGTCCTTTTGTACTTAAGTCGGCATTGTGCCTTTTGTATTAAATTCGGATGCAATTTCTGTGTTTCATCGTCAATAAGATGGTCCAAGGGATACAGTAATCCTGAAGTGAAGCATCGGAATCTAAAACTGGACTCACAGGAGACGTTCAAATCATAGAAAGTTAGAGTGTCAGTCCTCTTGTACTTAAGTCGGTATTGTGCATTTTGTTTTAAATTTGAATGCAATTTCCGTGTTTCATCGTCAATAAGAAGGTCCAAGGGATACAGTAAACCTGAAGTGAAGCATGGGAATCTAAAACTGGACTCACAGGAGAGGTTCAAATCATAGAAAGTTAGAGTGTCAGTCCTCTTGTACTTAAGTCGGCATTGTGCCTTTTGTAATAAATTCGGATGCAATTTCTGTGTTTCATCGTCAATATGAAGGTCCATGGTATACAGTAAACCTAAAGTGAAGCATCGGTATCTAAAACTGGACTCACAGGAGAGGTTCAAATCATAGAAAGTTAGAGTGTCAGTCCTCTTGTACTTAAGTCGGCATTGTGCCTTTGTATTAAATTCGGATGCAATTTCTGTGTTTCATTTTCAATAAGAAGGTCCAAGGGATACAGTAAACCTGAAGTGAGGCATCGGAATCTAAAACTGGACACACAGTGGCGGTTGAAATCATAGAAAGTTAGAGTGTCAGTCCTCTTGTACTTAAGTCGGCACTGTGCCTTTTGTATTAAATTCGGATGCAATTTCTGTGTTTCATCGTCAATAAGAAGGTCCAAGGGATACAGTAATCCAGAAGTGAAGCATCGGAATCAAAAACTGGACTCACAGGAGAGAAAGTTAGGGTGACAGTCCTCTTGTACTTAAGTCGGCATTGTGCCTTTTGTATTAAATTCGGATGCAATTTCTGTGTTTCATCGTCAATAAGATGGTCCAAGGGATACAGTAAACCTGAAGTGAAGCATCGGAATCTAAAACTGGACTCACAGGAGACGTTCAAATCATAGTAAGTTAGAGTGACAGTCCTCTTGTACTTAGGTCGGCATTGTGCCTTTTGTATTAAACTCGGATGCAATATATGTGTTTCATCGTCAATAAGAAGCCCCAAGGGATACAGTAAAACTGAAGTGAATCATGAAAAATCTAAAACTGGACTCACAAGAGAGGTTCAAATTATAGAAAGTGAGAGTGTCAGTCCTCTTGTACTTAAGTCGGTATTGTGCATTTTGTTTTAAATTTGAATGCAATTTCCGTGTTTCATCGTCAATAAGAAGGTCCAAGGGATACAGTAAACCTGAAGTGAAGCATGGGAATCTAAAACTGGACTCACAGGAGAGGTTCAAATCATAGAAAATTAGAGTATCAGTCCTCTTGTACTTAAGTCGGCATTGTGCCTTTTGTAATAAATTCGGATGCAATTTCTGTGTTTCATCGTCAATATGAAGGTCCATGGTATACAGTAAACCTAAAGTGAAGCATCGGTATCTAAAACTGGACTCACAGGAGAGGTTCAAATCATAGAAAGTGAGAGTGTCAGTCCTCTTGTTCTTAAGTCGGCATTGTGCTTTTGTATTAAATTCGGATGCAATTTCTGTGTTTCATCGTCAATAAGAAGGTCCATGGTATACAGTAAACCTGAAGTGAAGCATAGGAATCAAAAACTGGACTCACAGGAGAGAAAGTTAGGGTGACAGTCCTCTTGTACTTAAGTCGGCATTGTGCCTTTTGTATTAAAAGCGGATGCAATTTCTGTGTTTCATCGTCAATAAGATGGTCCAAGGGATACAGTAATCCCGAAGTGAAGCATCGGAATCTAAAACTGGACTCACAGGAGACGTTCAAATCATAGAAAGTTAGAGTGTCACTCCTCTTGTACTTAAGTCGGTATTGTGCATTTTGTTTTAAATTTGAATGCAATTTCTGTGTTTCATCGTCAATAAGAAGGTCCAAGGGATACAGTAAAGCTGAAGTGAAGCATCGGAATCTAAAACTGGACTCACAGGAGAGGTTCAAATCATAGAAAGTTAGAGTGTCAGTCCTCTTGTACTTAAGTCGGCATTGTGCCTTTTGTAATAAATTCGGATGCAATTTCTGTGTTTCATCGTCAATAAGATGGTCCAAGGGATACAGTAATCCTGAAGTGAAGCATCGGAATCTAAAACTGGACTCACAGGAGACGTTCAAATCATAGAATGTTAGAGTGTCAGTCCTCTTGTACTTAAGTCCGCATTGTGCCTTTTGTAATAAATTCGGATGCAATTTCTGTCTTTCATCGTCAATATGAAGGTCCAAGGTATACAGTAAACCTAAAGTGAAGCATCGGTATCTAAAACTGGACTCACAGGAGAGGTTCAAATCATAGAAAGTTAGAGTGTCAGTCCTCTTGTACTTAAGTCGGCATTTTGCCTTTTGTATTAAATTCGGATGCAATTTCTGTGTTTCATTTTCAATAAGAAGGTCCAAGGGATACAGTAAACCTGAAGTGAGGCATCGGAATCTAAAACTGGACACACAGTGGCGGTTGAAATCATAGAAAGTTAGAGTGTCAGTCCTCTTGTACTTAAGTCGGCACTGTGCCTTTTGTATTAAATTCGGATGCAATTTCTGTGTTTCATCGTCAATAAGAAGGTCCAAGGGATACAGTAAACCAGAAGTGAAGCATCGGAATCTAAAACTGGACTCACAGGAGACGTTCAAATCATAGTAAGTTAGAGTGACAGTCCTCTTGTACTTAAGTCGGCATTGTGCCTTTTGTATTAAATTCGGATGCAATATCTGTGTTTCATCGTCAATAAGAAGCCCCAAGGGATACAGTAAAACTGAAGTGAATCATGAAAAATCTAAAACTGGACTCACAAGAGAGGTTCAAATCATAGAAAGTGAGAGTGTCAGTCCTCATGTACTTAAGTCGGCATTGTGCCTTTTGTAATAAATTCGGATGCAATTTCTGTGTTTCATCGTCAATAAGAAGGTCCAAGGGATACAGTAAACCTGAAGTGAAGCGTCGGAATCTAAAACTGGACTCACAGGAGATGTTCAAATCATAGAAAGTTAGAGTGTCAGTCCCCTTGTACTTAAGTCGGCATTGTGCATTTTGTTTTAAATTGGAATGCAATTTCTGTGTTTCATCGTCAATAAGAAGGTGCATGGTATACAGTAAACCTGAAGTGAAGCATCGGAATCAAAAACTGGATTCACAGGAGAGAAAGTTACAGTGACAGTCCTCTCGTACTAATGTCGGCATTGTGCCTTTTGTATTAAATTCGGATGCAATTTCTGTGTATCATCGTCAATAAGATGGTCCAAGGGATACAGTAAACCTGAAGTGAAGCATCGGAATCTAAATTTGGACTCACAGGAGACGTTCAAATTATAGAAAGTTAGAGTGTCAGTCCTCTTGTACTTAAGTCGGCATTGTGCATTTTGTTTTAAATTTTAATGCAATTTCTGTGTTTCTTCGTCAATAAGGAGGTCCAAGGGATACAGTAAACCTAAAATGAAGCATCGGCATCTAAAACTGGACTCACAGGAGAGGTTCAAATCATAGAAGGTGAGAGTGTCAGTCCTCTTGTTCTTAAGTCGGCATTGTGCTTTTGTATTAAATTCGGATGCAATTTCTGTGTTCCTTCGGCAATAAGGAGGTCCAAGGGATACAGTAAACCTGAAGTGAAGCATCGGAATCTAGAACTGGACTCACAGGAGAGGTTCAAATCATAGAAAGTTAGAGTGTCAGTCCTCTTTTACTTAAGTCGGCATTGTGCCTTTTGTATTGCATTCGGATGCAATTTCTGTGTTTCATCGTCAATAAGAAGGTCCAAGGGATACAGTATACCTGAAGTGAAGCATCGGAATCTAAAACTAGACTCACAGGAGAGGTTCAAATCATTGAAAGTGAGAGTGTCAGTCCACTTGTACTTAAGTCTGCATTGTGCATTTTGTATTAAATTCGGATGCAATTTCTGTGTTTCATCGTCAATAAGATGGTCCACGGGATACAGTAAACCTGAAGTGAAGCATCGGAATCTAAAACTGGACTTACAGGAGAGATTCAAATCATAGAAAGTGAGAGTGTCAGTCCTCTTGTTCTTAAGTCGGCATTGTGCTTTTGTATTAAATTCGGATGCAATTTCTGTGTTTCTTCGTCAATAAGGAGGTCGAAGGGATACAGTAAACCTGAAGTGAAGCATCGGAATCTAAAACTGGACTCACAGGAGGCGTTCAAATCATAGAAAGTTAGAGTGTCAGTCCTCTTGTGGTTAAGTCGGCATTGTGCATTTTGTTTTAAATTTGAATGCAATTTCTGTGTTTCATCGTCAATAAGAAGGTCCATGGTATACTGTAAACCTGAAGTGAAGCATAGGAATCAAAAACTGGACTCACAGGAGAGAAAGTTAGGGTGACAGTCCTTTTGTACTTAAGTCGGCATTGTGCCTTTTGTATTAAATTCGGATGCAATTTCTGTGTTTCATCGTCAATAAGATGGTCCAAGGGATACAGTAATCCTGAAGTGAAGCATCGGAATCTAAAACTGGACTCACAGGAGACGTTCAAATCATAGAAAGTTAGAGTGTCAGTCCTCTTGTACTTAAGTCGGTATTGTGCATTTTGTTTTAAATTTGAATGCAATTTCCGTGTTTCATCGTCAATAAGAGGGTCCAAGGGATACAGTAAACCTGAAGTGAAGCATGGGAATCTAAAACTGGACTCACAGGAGAGGTTCAAATCATAGAAAGTTAGAGTGTCAGTCCTCTTGTACTTAAGTCGGCATTGTGCCTTTTGTAATAAATTCGGATGCAATTTCTGTGTTTCATCGTCAATATGAAGGTCCATGGTATACAGTAAACCTAAAGTGAAGCATCGGTATCTAAAACTGGACTCACAGGAGAGGTTCAAATCATAGAAAGTTAGAGTGTCAGTCCTCTTGTACTTAAGTCGGCATTGTGCCTTTGTATTAAATTCGGATGCAATTTCTGTGTTTCATTTTCAATAAGAAGGTCCAAGGGATACAGTAAACCTGAAGTGAGGCATCGGAATCTAAAACTGGACACACAGTGGCGGTTGAAATCATAGAAAGTTAGAGTGTCAGTCCTCTTGTACTTAAGTCGGCACTGTGCCTTTTGTATTAAATTCGGATGCAATTTCTGTGTTTCATCGTCAATAAGAAGGTCCAAGGGATACAGTAATCCAGAAGTGAAGCATCGGAATCAAAAACTGGACTCACAGGAGAGAAAGTTAGGGTGACAGTCCTCTTGTACTTAAGTCGGCATTGTGCCTTTTGTATTAAATTCGGATGCAATTTCTGTGTTTCATCGTCAATAAGATGGTCCAAGGGATACAGTAAACCTGAAGTGAAGCATCGGAATCTAAAACTGGACTCACAGGAGACGTTCAAATCATAGTAAGTTAGAGTGACAGTCCTCTCGTACTTAAGTCGGCATTGTGCCTTTTGTATTAAACTCGGATGCAATATATGTGTTTCATCGTCAATAAGAAGCCCCAAGGGATAAAGTAAAACTGAAGTGAATCACGAAAAATCTAAAACTGGACTCACAAGAGAGGTCCAAATCATAGAAAGTGAGAGTGTCAGTCCTCTTGTACTTAAGTCGGCATTGTGCCTTTTGTAATAAATTCGGATGCAATTTCTGTGTTTCATCGTCAATAAGAAGGTCCAAGGGATACAGTAAACCTGAAGTGAAGCATCGGAATCTAAATCTGTACTCACAGGAGTGGTTCAAATCATAGAAAGTGAGAGTGTCAGTCCTCTTGTACTTAAGTCTGCATTGTGCCTTTGGTATTAAATTCGGATGCAACATGTGTGTTTCATCGGCAATAAGATGGTCCAAGGGATACAGTAAACCTGAAGTGAAGCATCGGAATCTAAAACTGGACTCACAGGAGAGGTTCAAATCATAGAAAGTGAGAGTGTCAGACCTCTTGTTCTTAAGTCGGCATTGTGCTTTTCTATTAAATTCGGATGCAATTTCTGTGTTTCTTCGTCAATAAGGAGGTCCAAGGGATACAGTAAACCTGAAGTGAAGCATCGGAATCTAAAACTGGACTCACAGGAGACGTTCAAATCATAGAAAGTTAGAGTGTCAGTCCCCTTGTACTTAAGTCGGCATTGTGCATTTTGTTTTAAATTTGAATTCAATTTCTGTGTTTCATCGTCAATAAGGAGGTCCATGGTATACAGTAAACCTGAAGTGAAGCATCGGAATCAAAAACTGGACTCACGGGAAAGAAAGTTACAGTGACAGTCCTCTTGTACTTATGTCGGCATTGTGCCTTTTGTATTAAATTCGGAAGCAATTTCTGTGTATCATCGTCAATAAAATGGTCCAAGGGATACAGTAAACCTGAAGTGAAGCATCGGAATCTGAAACTGGACTCACAGGAGACGTTCAAATTATAGAAAGTTGGAGTGTCAGTCCTCTTGTACTTAAGTCGGCATTGTGCATTTTGTTTTAAATTTGAATGCAATATCTGTGTTTCTTCGTCAATAAGTAGGTCCAGGGGATACAGTAAACCTAAAGTGAAGCATCGGCATCTAAAACTGGACTCACAGGAGAGGTTCAAATCACAGAAGGTGAGAGTGTCAGTCCTCTTGTTCTTAAGTCGGCATTGTGCTTTTGTATTAAATTCGGATGCAATTTCTGTGTTCCTTCGGCAATAAGGAGGTCCAAGGGATACAGTAAACCTGAAGTGAAGCATCGGAATCTAGAACTGGACTCACAGGAGAGGTTCAAATCATAGAAAGTTAGAGTGTCAGTCCTCTTTTACTTAAGTCGGCATTGTGCCTTTTGTATTACATTCGGATGCAATTTCTGTGTTTCATTTTCAATAAGAAGGTCCAAGGGATACAGTAAACCTGAAGTGAGGCATCGGAATCTAAAACTGGACACACAGTGGCGGTTGAAATCATAGAAAGTTAGAGTGTCAGTCCACTTGTACTTAAGTCTGCATTGTGCATTTTGTATTAAATTCGGATGCAATTTCTGTGTTTCATCGTCAATAAGATGGTCCAAGGGATACAGTAAACCTGAAGTGAAGCATCGGAATCTAAAACTGGACTTACAGGAGAGATTCAAATCATGGAAAGTGAGAGTGTCAGTCCTCTTGTTCTTAAGTCGGCATTGTGCTTTTGTATTAAAATCGGATGCAATTTCTGTGTTTCTTCGTCAATAAGGAGGTCGAAGGGATACAGTAAACCTGAAGTGAAGCATCGGAATCTAAAACTGGACTCACAGGAGACGTTCAAATCATAGAAAGTTAGAGTGTCAGTCCTCTTGTGGTTAAGTCGGCATTGTGCATTTTGTTTTAAATTTGAATGCAATTTCTGTGTTTAACCGTCAATAAGAAGGTCCATGGTATACAGTAAACCTGAAGTGAAGCATAGGAATCAGAAACTGGACTCACAGGAGAGAAAGTTAGGGTGACAGTCCTCTTGTACTTAAGTCGGCATTGTGCCTTTTGTATTAAATTCGGATGCAATTTCTGTGTTTCATCGTCAATAAGATGGTCCAAGGGATACAGTAATCCTGAAGTTAAGCATCGGAATCTAAAACTGGACTCACAGGAGACGTTCAAATCATAGAAAGTTAGAGTGTCAGTCCTCTTGTACTTAAGTCGGTATTGTGCATTTTGTTTTAAATTTGAATGCAATTTCTGTGTTTCATCGTCAATAAGAAGGTCCAAGGGATACAGTAAACCTGAAGTGAAGCATCGGAATCTAAAACTGGACTCACAGGAGAGGTTCAAATCATAGAAAGTTAGAGTGTCAGTCCTCTTGTACTTAAGTCGGCATTGTGCCTTTTGTAATACATTCGGATGCAATTTCTGTGTTTCATCGTCAATATGAAGGTCCAAGGTATACAGTAAACCTAAAGTGAAGCATCGGTATCTAAAACTGGACTCACAGGAGAGGTTCCAATCATAGAAAGTTAGAGTGTCAGTCCTCTTGTACTTAAGTCGGCGTTGTGCCTTTTGTATTAAATTCGGATGCAATTTCTGTGTTTCATTTTCAATAAGAAGGTCCAAGGGACACAGTAAACCTGAAGTGAGGCATCGGAATCTAAAACTGGACACACAGTGGCGGTTGAAATCATAGAAAGTTAGAGTGTCAGTCCTCTTGTACTTAAGTCGGCACTGTGCCTTTTGTATTAAATTCGGATGCAATTTCTGTGTTTCATCGTCAATAAGAAGGTCCAAGGGATACAGTAAACCAGAAGTGAAGCATCGGAATCAAAAACTGGACTCACAGGAGAGAAAGTTAGGGTGACAGTCCTCTTGTACTTAAGTCGGCATTGTGCCTTTTGTATTAAATTTGGATGCAATTTCTGTGTTTCATCGTCAATAAGATGGTCCAAGGGATACAGTAAACCTGAAGTGAAGCATCGGAATCTAAAACTGGACTCACAGGAGACGTTCAAATCATAGTAAGTTAGAGTGACAGTCCTCTTGTACTTAAGTCGGCATTGTGCCTTTTGTATGAAATTCGGATGCAATATCTGTGTTTCATCGTCAATAAGAAGCCCCAAGGGATACAGTAAAACTGAAGTGAATCATGAAAAATCTAAAACTGGACTCACAAGAGAGGTTCAAATCATAGAAAGTGAGAGTGTCAGTCCTCTTGTTCTTAAGTCGGCATTGTGCTTTTGTATTAAATTCGGATGCAATTTCTGTGTTCCTTCGTCAATATGGAGGTCCAAAGGATACAGTAAACCTGAAGTGAAGCATCGGAATCTAGAACTGGACTCACAGGAGACGTTCAAATCATAGAAAGTTGGAGTGTCAGTCCGCTTCTACTTAAGTCGGTATTGTGCATTTTGTTTTAAATTTGAATGCAATTTCTGTGTTTCATCGTCAATAAGAAGGTCCAAGGGATACAGTAAACCTGAAGTGAAGCATCGGAATCTAAAACTGGACTCTCAGGAGAGGTTCAAATCATAGAAGTTAGAGTGTCAGTCCACTTGTACTTAAGTCGGCATTGTGCCTTTTGTATTAAATTCGGATGCAATTTCTGTGTTTCAACGTCAATACGAAGGGCCAAGGGATACAGTAAACCTGAAGTGAAGCATCGGTATCTAAAACTAGACTCACAGGAGAGGTTCATTTCATAGAAACTTAGAGTGTCAGTCCTCATGTACGTAAGTCGGCATTGTGCTTTTGTATTAAATTCGGATGCAATTTCTGTGTTTCATCTTCAATAAGAAGGTCCAAGGGATACAGTAAACCTGAAGTGAGGCATCGGAATCTAAAACTGGACACACAGGAGCGGTTGAAATCATAGAAAGTTAGAATGTCAGTCCTCTTGTACTTAAGTCGGCACTGTGCCTTTTGTATTAAATTCGGATGCAATTTCTGTGTTTCATCGTCAATAAGAAGGTCCAAGGGATACAGTAATCCTGAAGTGAAGCATAGGAATCTAAAACTGGACTCACAGGAGAGGTTCATATCATAGAATGTTGGAGTGTCAGTCCTCTTGTACTTAGGTCGGCATTGTGCCTTTTGTATTGAATTCGGATGCAATTTCTGTGTTTCATCGTCAATAAGATGGTCCAAGGGATACAGTAAACCTGAAGTGAAGCATCGGAATCTAAAACTGGACTCACAGGAGAGGTTCAAATCATAGAATGTGAGAGTGTCAGTCCTCTATTACTTAAGTCGGCATTGTGCCTTTTGTATTGAATTCGGATGCAATTTCTGTGTATCATCGTCAATAAGATGGTCCAGGGGATACAGTAAACCTGAAGTGAAGCATCGGAATCTAAATTTGGACTCACAGGAGACGTTCAAATCATAGAAAGTTAGAGTGTCAGTCCTCTTGTACTTAAGTCGGCATTGTGCATTTTGTTTTAAATTTGAATGCAATTTCTGTGTTTCTTCGTCAATAAGGAGGTCCAAGGGATACAGTAAACCTGAAGTGAAGCATCGGAATCTAAAACTGGACTCACAGGAGACGTTCAAATCATAGAAAGTTAGAGTGTCAGTCCTCTTGTGGTTAAGTCGGCATTGTGCATTTTGTTTCAAATTTGAATGCAATTTCTGTGTTTAACCGTCAATAAGAAGGTCCATGGTATACAGTAAACCTGAAGTGAAGCATAGGAATCAGAAACTGGACTCACAGGAGAGAAAGTTAGGGTGACAGTCCTCTTGTACTTAAGTCGGCATTGTGCCTTTTGTATTAAATTCGGATGCAATTTCTGTGTTTCATCGTCAATAAGATGGTCCAAGGGATACAGTAATCCTGAAGTGAAGCATCGGAATCTAAAACTGGACTCACAGGAGACGTTCAAATCATAGAAAGTTAGAGTGTCAGTCCTCTTGTACTTAAGTCGGTATTGTGCATTTTGTTTTAAATTTGAATGCAATTTCTGTGTTTCATCGTCAATAAGAAGGTCCAAGGGATACAGTAAACCTGAAGTGAAGCATCGGAATCTAAAACTGGACTCACAGGAGAGGTTCAAATCATAGAAAGTTAGAGTGTCAGTCCTCTTGTACTTAAGTCGGCATTTTGCCTTTTGTAATACATTCGGATGCAATTTCTGTGTTTCATCGTCAATATGAAGGTCCAAGGTATACAGTAAACCTAAAGTGAAGCATCGGTATCTAAAACTGTACTCACAGGAGAGGTTCAAATCATAGAAAGTTAGAGTGTCAGTCCGCTTGTACTTAAGTCGTCATTGTGCCTTTTGTATTAAATTCGGATGCAATTTCTGTGTTTCATTTTCAATAAGAAGGTCCAAGGGATACAGTAAACCTGAAGTGAGGCATCGGAATCTAAAACTGGACACACAGTGGCGGTTGAAATCATAGAAAGTTAGAGTGTCAGTCCTCTTGTACTTAAGTCGGCACTGTGCTTTTTGTATTAAATTCGGATGCAATTTCTGTGTTTCATCGTCAATAAGAAGGTCCAAGGGATACAGTAAACCAGAAGTGAAGCATCGGAATCAAAAACTGGACTCACAGGAGAGAAAGTTAGGGTGACAGTCCTCTTGTACTTAAGTCGGCATTGTGCCTTTTGTATTAAATTCGGATGCAATTTCTGTGTTTCATCGTCAATAAGATGGTCCAAGGGATACAGTAAACCTGAAGTGAAGCATCGGAATCTAAAACTGGACTCACAGGAGACGTTCAAATCATAGTAAGTTAGAGTGACAGTCCTCTTGTACTTAAGTCGGCATTGTGCCTTTTGTATTAAATTCGGATGCAATATCTGTGTTTCATCGTCAATAAGAAGCCCCAAGGGATACAGTAAAACTGAAGTGAATCATGAAAAATCTAAAACTGGACTCACAAGAGAGGTTCAAATCATAGAAAGTGAGAGTGTCAGTCCTCTTGTACTTAAGTCGGCATTGTGCCTTTTGTAATAAATTCGGATGCAATTTCTGTGTTTCATCGTCAATAAGAAGGTCCAAGGGATACAGTAAACCTGAAGTGAAGCATCGGAATCTAAAACTGGACTTACAGGAGAGGTTCAAATCATAGAAAGTTAGAGTGTCAGTCCACTTGTACTTAAGTCGGCATTGTGCCTTTTGTATTAAATTCGGATGCAATTTCTGTGTTTCATCGTCAATACGAAGGTCCAAGGGATACAGTAAACCTGAAGTGAAGCATCGGCATCTAAAACTGGACTCACAGGAGAGGTTCAAATCATAGAATGTGAGAGTGTCAGTCCTCTTGTTCTTAATTCGGCATTGTGCTTTTGTATTAAATTCGGATGCAATTTCTGTGTTCCTTCGTCAATATGGAGGTCCAAAGGATACAGTAAACCTGAAGTGAAGCATCGGAATCTAGAACTGGACTCACAGGAGAGGTTCAAATCATAGAAAGTTACAGTGTCAGTCCTCTTTTACTTAAGTCGGCATTGTGCCTTTTTTATTACATTCGGATGCAATTTCTGCGTTTCATCGTCAATAAGAAGGTCCAAGGGATACAGTAAACCAGAAGTGAAGCATCGGAATCTAAAACTAGACTCACAGGAGAGGTTCATATCATAGAAAGTGAGAGTGTCACTCCTCTTGTACTTATGTCGGCATTGTGCCTTTTGTATTGAATTCGGATGCAATTTCTGTGTTTCATCGTCAATAAGAAAGTCCAAGGGATACAGTAAACCTGAAGTGAAGCATCGGAATCTAAAACTGGACTCACAGGAGATGTTCAAATCATTGAAAGTGAGAGTGTCAGTCCTCCTGTACTTAAGTCTGCATTGTGCATTTTGTATTAAAGTCGGATGCAATTTCTGTGTTTCATCGTCAATAAGATGGTCCAAGGGATACAGTAAACCTGAAGTGAAGCATCGGAATCTAAAACTGGACTCACAGGAGACGTTCAAATCATAGAAAGTTAGAGTGTCAGTCCTCTTGTACTTAAGTCGGCATTGTGCATTTTGTTTTAAATTTGAATGCAATTTCTGTGTTTCTTCGTCAATAAAGAGGTCCAAGGGATACAGTAAACCTAAAGTGAAGCATCGGCTTCTAAAACTGGACTCACAGGAGAGGTTCAAATCATAGAAGGTGAGAGTGTCAGTCCTCTTGTTCTTAAGTCGGCATTGTGGTTTTGTATTAATTTTGGATGCAATTTCTGTGTTCCATCGTCAATAAGGAGGTCCAAGGGATACAGTAAACCTGAAGTGAAGCATCGGAATCTAGAACTGGACTCACAGGAGACGTTCAAATCATAGAAAGTTGGAGTGTCAGTCCTCTTGTACTTAAGTCGGTATTGTGCATTTTGTTTTAAATTTGAATGCAATTTCTGTGTTTCTTCGTCAATAAGGAGGTCCAAGGGATATAGTAAACCTAAAGTAAAGCATCGGCATCTAAAACTGGACTCACAGGAGAGGTTCAAATCATAGAAGGTGATAGTGTCAGTCCTCTTGTTCTTAAGTCGGCATTGTGCTTTTGTATTAAATTCGGATTCAATTTCTGTGTTCCTTCGGCAATAAGGAGGTCCAAGGGATACAGTAAACCTGAAGTGAAGCATCGGAATCTAGAACTGGACTCACAGGAGAGGTTCAAATCATAGAAAGTTACAGTGTCAGTCCTCTTTTACTTAAGTCGGCATTGTGCCTTTTTTATTACATTCGGATGCAATTTCTGCGTTTCATCGTCAATAAGAAGGTCCAAGGGATACAGTAAACCAGAAGTGAAGCATCGGAATCTAAAACTAGGCTCACAGGAGAGGTTCATATCACAGAAAGTCAGAGTGTCCCTCCTCTTGTACTTATGTCGGCATTGTGCCTTTTGTATTGAATTCGGATGCAATTTCTGTGTTTCATCGTCAATAAGAAAGTAAAAAGGGATACAGTAAACCTGAAGTGAAGCATCGGAATCTAAAACTGGACTCACATGAGATGTTCAAATCATTGAAAGTGAGAGTGTCAGTCCTCTTGTACTTAAGTCTGCATTGTGCATTTTGTATTAAAGTCGGATGCAATTTCTGTGTTTCATCGTCAATAAGAAGGTCCAAGGGATAGAGTAAACATGAAGTGAAGCATCGGAATCTAAAACTGGACTCACAGGAGACGTTCAAATCATAGTAAGTTAGAGTGACAGTCCTCTTGTACTTAAGTCGGCATTGTGCCTTTTGTATTAAATTCGGATGCAATATCTGTGTTTCATCGTCAATAAGAAGCCCCAAGGGATACAGTAAAACTGAAGTGAATCATGAAAAATCTAAAACTGGACTCACAAGAGAGGTTCAAATCATAGAAAGTGAGAGTGTCAGTCCTCTTGTACTTAAGTCGGCATTGTGCCTTTTGTAATAAATTCGGATGCAATTTCTGTGTTTCATCGTCAATAAGAAGGTCCAAGGGATACAGTAAACCTGAAGTGAAGCATCGGAATCTAAAACTGGACTTACAGGAGAGGTTCAAATCATAGAAAGTTAGAGTGTCAGTCCACTTGTACTTAAGTCGGCATTGTGCCTTTTGTATTAAATTCGGATGCAATTTCTGTGTTTCATTGTCAATACGAAGGTCCAAGGGATACAGTAAACCTAAAGTGAAGCATCGGCATCTAAAACTGGACTCACAGGAGAAGTTCAAATCATAGAATGTGAGAGTGTCAGTCCTCTTGTTCTTAAGTCGGCATTGTGCTTTTGTATTAAATTCGGATGCAATTTCTGTGTTCCTTCGTCAATATGGAGGTCCAAAGGATACAGTAAACCTGAAGTGAAGCATCGGAATCTAGAACTGGACTCACAGGAGACGTTCAAATCATAGAAAGTTGGAGTGTCAGTCCTCTTCTACTTAAGTCGGTATTGTGCATTTTGTTTTAAATTTGAATGCAATTTCTGTGTTTCATCGTCAATAAGAAGGTCCAAGGGATACAGTAAACCTGAAGTGAAGCATCGGAATCTAAAACTGGACTCTCAGGAGAGGTTCAAATCATAGAAAGTTAGAGTGTCAGTCCACTTGTACTTAAGTCGGCATTGTGCCTTTTGTATTAAATTCGGATGCAATTTCTGTGTTTCAACGTCAATACGAAGGGCCAAGGGATACAGTAAACCTGAAGTGAAGCATCGGTATCTAAAACTAGACTCACAGGAGAGGTTCATTTCATAGAAACTTAGAGTGTCAGTCGTCATGTACGTAAGTCGGCATTGTGCTTTTGAATTAAATTCGGATGCAATTTCTGTGTTTCATCTTCAATAAGAAGGTCCAAGGGATACAGTAAACCTGAAGTGAGGCATCGGAATCTAAAACTGGACACACAGGAGCGGTTGAAATCATAGAAAGTTAGAATGTCAGTCCTCTTGTACTTAAGTCGGCACTGTGCCTTTTGTATTAAATTCGGATGCAATTTCTGTGTTTCATCGTCAATAAGAAGGTCCAAGGGATACAGTAATCCTGAAGTGAAGCATAGGAATCTAAAACTGGACTCACAGGAGAGGTTCATATCATAGAAAGTTGGAGTGTCAGTCCTCTTGTACTTAGGTCGGCATTGTGCCTTTTGTATTGAATTCTGATGCAATTTCTGTGTTTCATCGTCAATAAGATGGTCCAAGGGATACAGTAAACCTGAAGTGAAGCATCGGAATCTAAAACTGGACTCACAGGAGAGGTTCAAATCATAGAAAGTGAGAGTGTCAGTCCTCTATTACTTAAGTCGGCATTGTGCCTTTTGTATTGAATTCGGATGCAATTTCTGTGTATCATCGTCAATAAGATGGTCCAGGGGATACAGTAAACCTGAAGTGAAGCATCGGAATGTAAATTTGGACTCACAGGAGACGTTCAAATCATAGAAAGTTAGAGTGTCAGTCCTCTTGTACTTAAGTCGGCATTGTGCCTTTTGTAATACATTCGGATGCAATTTCTGTGTTTCATCGTCAATATGAAGGTCCAAGGTATACAGTAAACCTAAAGTGAAGCATCGGTATCTAAAACTGGACTCACAGGAGAGGTTCAAATCATAGAAAGTTAGAGTGTCAGTCCTCTTGTACTTAAGTCGGCATTGTGCCTTTTGTATTAAATTCGGATGCAATTTCTGTGTTTCATTTTCAATAAGAAGGTCCAAGGGATACAGTAAACCTGAAGTGAGGCATCGGAATCTAAAACTGGACACACAGTGGCGGTTGAAATCATAGAAAGTTAGAGTGTCAGTCCTCTTGTACTTAAGTCGGCACTGTGCCTTTTGTATTAAATTCGGATGCAATTTCTGTGTTTCATCGTCAATAAGAAGGTCCAAGGGATACAGTAAACCAGAAGTGAAGCATCGGAATCAAAAACTGGACTCACAGGAGAGAAAGTTAGGGTGACAGTCTTCTTGTACTTAAGTCGGCATTGTGCCTTTTGTATTAAATTCGGATGCAATTTCTGTGTTTCATCGTCAATAAGATGGTCCAAGGGATACAGTAAACCTGAAGTGAAGCATCGGAATCTAAAACTGGACTCACAGGAGACGTTCAAATCATAGTAAGTTAGAGTGACAGTCCTCTTGTACTTAAGTCGGCATTGTGCCTTTTGTATTAAATTCGGATGCAATATCTGTGTTTCATCGTCAATAAGAAGCCCCAAGGGATACAGTAAAACTGAAGTGAATCATGAAAAATCTAAAACTGGACTCACAAGAGAGGTTCAAATCATAGAAAGTTAGAGTGTCAGTCCTCTTGTACTTAAGTCGGTATTGTGCATTTTGTTTTAAATTTGAATGCAATTTCTGTGTTTCATCGTCAATAAGAAGGTCCAAGGGATACAGTAAACCTGAAGTGAAGCATCGGAATCTAAAACTGGACTCACAGGAGACGTTCAAATCATAGAAAGTTAGAGTGTCAGTCCTCTTGTACTTAAGTCGGTATTGTGCATTTTGTTTTAAATTTGAATGCAATTTCTGTGTTTAACCGTCAATAAGAAGGTCCATGGTATACAGTAAACCTGAAGTGAAGCATAGGAATCAGAAACTGGACTCACAGGAGAGAAAGTTAGGGTGACAGTCCTCTTGTACTTAAGTCGGCATTGTGCCTTTTGTATTAAATTCGGATGCAATTTCTGTGTTTCATCGTCAATAAGATGGTCCAAGGGATACAGTAATCCTGAAGTGAAGCATCGGAATCTAAAACTGGACTCACAGGAGACGTTCAAATCATAGAAAGTTAGAGTGTCAGTCCTCTTGTACTTAAGTCGGTATTGTGCATTTTGTTTTAAATTTGAATGCAATTTCTGTGTTTCACCGTCAATAAGAAGGTCCAAGGGATACAGTAAACCTGAAGTGAAGCATCGGAATCTAAAACTGGACTCACAGGAGAGGTTCAAATCATAGAAAGTTAGAGTGTCAGTCCTCTTGTACTTAAGTCGGCATTGTGCCTTTTGTAATACATTCGGATGCAATTTCTGTGTTTCATCGTCAATATGAAGGTCCAAGGTATACAGTAAACCTAAAGTGAAGCATCGGTATCTAAAACTGGACTCACAGGAGAGGTTCAAATCATAGAAAGTTAGAGTGTCAGTCCTCTTGTACTTAAGTCGGCATTGTGCCTTTTGTATTAAATTCGGATGCAATTTCTGTGTTTCATTTTCAATAAGAAGGTCCAAGGGATACAGTAAACCTGAAGTGAGGCATCGGAATCTAAAACTGGACACACAGTGGCGGTTGAAATCATAGAAAGTTAGAGTGTCAGTCCTCTTGTACTTAAGTCGGCACTGTGCCTTTTGTATTAAATTCGGATGCAATTTCTGTGTTTCATCGTCAATAAGAAGGTCCAAGGGATACAGTAAACCAGAAGTGAAGCATCGGAATCAAAAACTGGACTCACAGGAGAGAAAGTTAGGGTGACAGTCCTCTTGTACTTAAGTCGGCATTGTGCCTTTTGTATTAAATTCGGATGCAATTTCTGTGTTTCATCGTCAATAAGATGGTCCAAGGGATACAGTAAACCTGAAGTGAAGCATCGGAATCTAAAACTGGACTCACAGGAGACGTTCAAATCATAGTAAGTTAGAGTGACAGTCCTCTTGTACTTAAGTCGGCATTGTGCCTTTTGTATTAAATTCGGATGCAATATCTGTGTTTCATCGTCAATAAGAAGCCCCAAGGGATACAGTAAAACTGAAGTGAATCATGAAAAATCTAAAACTGGACTCACAAGAGAGGTTCAAATCATAGAAAGTGAGAGTGTCAGTCCTCTTGTACTTAAGTCGGCATTGTGCCTTTTGTATTAAATTCGGATGCAATTTCTGTGTTTCATCGTCAATACGAAGGTCCAAGGGATACAGTAAACCTGAAGTGAAGCATCGGCATCTAAAACTGGACTCACAGGAGAGGTTCAAATCATAGAATGTGAGAGTGTCAGTCCTCTTGTTCTTAAGTCGGCATTGTGCTTTTGTATTAAATTCGGATGCAATTTCTGTGTTCCTTCGTCAATATGGAGGTCCAAAGGATACAGTAAACCTGAAGTGAAGCATCGGAATCTAGAACTGGACTCACAGGAGACGTTCAAATCATAGAAAGTTGGAGTGTCAGTCCTCTTCTACTTAAGTCGGTATTGTGCATTTTGTTTTAAATTTGAATGCAATTTCTGTGTTTCATCGTCAATAAGAAGGTCCAAGGGATACAGTAAACCTGAAGTGAAGCATCGGAATCTAAAACTGGACTCTCAGGAGAGGTTCAAATCATAGAAAGTTAGAGTGTCAGTCCACTTGTTCTTAAGTCGGCATTGTGCCTTTTGTATTAAATTCGGATGCAATTTCTGTGTTTCAACGTCAATACGAAGGGCCAAGGGATACAGTAAACCGGAAGTGAAGCATCGGTATCTAAAACTAGACTCACAGGAGAGGTTCATTTCATAGAAACTTAGAGTGTCAGTCCTCATGTACGTAAGTCGGCATTGTGCTTTTGTATTAAATTCGGATGCAATTTCTGTGTTTCATCTTCAATAAGAAGGTCCAAGGGATACAGTAAACCTGAAGTGAGGCATCGGAATCTAAAACTGGACACACAGGAGCGGTTGAAATCATAGAAAGTTAGAATGTCAGTCCTCTTGTACTTAAGTCGGCACTGTGCCTTTTGTATTAAATTCGGATGCAATATCTGTGTTTCATCGTCAATAAGAAGGTCCAAGGGATACAGTAATCCTGAAGTGAAGCATAGGAATCTAAAACTGGACTCACTGGAGAGGTTCATATCATAGAAAGTTGGAGTGTCAGTCCTCTTGTACTTAGGTCGGCATTGTGCCTTTTGTATTGAATTCAGATGCAATTTCTGTGTTTCATCGTCAATAAGATGGTCCAAGGGATACAGTAAACCTGAAGTGAAGCATCGGAATCTAAAACTGGACTCACAGGAGAGGTTCAAATCATAGAAAGTGAGAGTGTCAGTCCTCTATTACTTAAGTCGGCATTGTGCCTTTTGTATTGAATTCGGATGCAATTTCTGTGTATCATCGTCAATAAGATGGTCCAGGGGATACAGTAAACCTGAAGTGAAGCATCGGAATCTAAATTTGGACTCACAGGAGACGTTCAAATCATAGAAAGTTAGAGTGTCAGTCCTCTTGTACTTAAGTCGGCATTGTGCATTTTGTTTTAAATTTGAATGCAATTTCTGTGTTTCTTCGTCAATAAGGAGGTCCAAGGGATACAGTAAACCTAAAGTGAAGCATCGGCATCTAAAACTGGTCTCACAGGAGAGGTTCAAATCATAGAAGGTGAGAGTGTCAGTCCTCTTGTTCTTATGTCGGCATTGTGCTTTTGTATTAAATTCGGATTCAATTTCTGTGTTCCTTCGGCAATAAGGAGGTCCAAGGGATACAGTAAACCTGAAGTGAAGCATCGGAATCTAGAACTGGACTCACAGGAGAGGTTCAAATCATAGAAAGTTACAGTGTCAGTCCTCTTTTACTTAAGTCGGCATTGTGCCTTTTTTATTACATTCGGATGCAATTTCTGCGTTTCATCGTCAATAAGAAGGTCCAAGGGATACAGTAAACCAGAAGTGAAGCATCGGAATCTAGAACTAGACTCACAGGAGAGGTTCATATCATAGAAAGTGAGAGTGTCACTCCTCTTGTACTTATGTCGGCATTGTGCCTTTTGTATTGAATTCGGATGCAATTTCTGTGTTTCATCGTCAATAAGAAAGTCCAAGGGATACAGTAAACCTGAAGTGAAGCATCGGAATCTAAAACTGGACTCACAGGAGATGTTCAAATCATTGAAAGTGAGAGTGTCAGTCCTCTTGTACTTAAGTCTGCATTGTGCATTTTGTATTAAAGTCGGATGCAATTTCTGTGTTTCATCGTCAATAAGATGGTCCAAGGGATACAGTAAACCTGAAGTGAAGCATCGGAATCTAAAACTGGACTCACAGGAGACGTTCAAATCATAGAAAGTTAGAGTGTCAGTCCTCTTGTACTTAAGTCGGCATTGTGCATTTTGTTTTAAATTTGAATGCAATTTCTGTGTTTCTTCGTCAATAAAGAGGTCCAAGGGATACAGTAAACCTAAAGTGAAGCATCGGCTTCTAAAACTGGACTCACAGGAGAGGTTCAAATCATAGAAGGTGAGAGTGTCAGTCCTCTTGTTCTTAAGTCGGCATTGTGGTTTTGTATTAATTTTGGATGCAATTTCTGTGTTCCATCGTCAATAAGGAGGTCCAAGGGATACAGTAAACCTGAAGTGAAGCATCGGAATCTAGAACTGGACTCACAGGAGACGTTCAAATCATAGAAAGTTGGAGTGTCAGTCCTCTTGTACTTAAGTCGGTATTGTGCATTTTGTTTTAAATTTGAATGCAATTTCTGTGTTTCATCGTCAATAAGAAGGTCCAAGGGATACAGTAAACCTGAAGTGAAGCATCGGAATCTAAAACTGGACTCACAGGAGAGGTTCAAATCATAGAAACTTAGAGTGTCAGTCCTCTTGTACTTAAGTCGGCATTGTGCCTTTTGTAATAAATTCGGATGCAATTTCTGTGTTTCATCATCAATATGAAGGTCCAAGGTATACAGTAAACCTAAAGTGAAGCATCGGAATCTAAAACTGGACTCACAGGAGACGTTCAAATCATAGAAAGTTAGAGTGTCAGTCCTCTTGTACTTAAGTCGGCACTGTGCCTTTTGTATTAAATTCGGATGCAATTTCTGTGTTTCATCGTGAATAAGAAGGTCCAAGGGAAACAGTAATCCTGAAGTGAAGCATAGGAATCTAAAACTGGACTCACAGGAGAGGTTCAAATCATAGAAAGTTGGAGTGTCAGTCCTCTTGTACTTAGGTCGGCATTGTGCCTTTTATATTGAATTCGGATGCAATTTCTGTGTTTCATCGTCCATAAGAAGGTCCAAGGGATACAGAAACCTGAAGTGAAGCATCGGAATCCAAAACTGGACTCACAGGAGAGGTTCAAATCATAGAAAGTGAGAGTGTCAGTAATCTTGTACTTAAGTCGGCATTGTGCATTTTGTTTTAAATTTGAATGCAATTTCTGTGTTTCATCGTCAATAAGAAGGTCCAAGGGATACAGTAAACCTGAAGTGAGGCATCGGAATCTAACACTGAACACAAAGGAGCTGTTGAAATTATAGAAAGTTAGAGTGTCAGTCCTCTTGTACTTAAGTCGGCACTAGGCCTTTTGTATTAAATTCGGATGCAATTTCTGTGTTTCATCGTCCATGAGATGGTCCAAGGGATACAGTAATCCTGAAGTGAATCATAGGAATCTAAAACTGGACTCACAGGAGAGGTTCAAATCATAGAAAGTTAGGGTGTCAGTCCTCTTGTTCTTATCTCGGCATTGTGCCTTTTGTATTGAATTCGGATGCAATTTCTGTGTTTCATCGTCAGTAAGAAGGTCCAAGGGATACAGTAAACCTGAAGTGAAGCATCGGAATCTAAAACTGGACTCACAGGAGAGGTTCAAATCATAGAAAGTGAGAGTGTCAGTCCTCTTGTACTTAAGTCGGCATTGTGCCTTTTGTATTAAATTCGGATGCAATTTCTGTGTTTCATCGTCAATAAGATGGTCCAAGGGATACAGTAAACCTGAAGTGAAGCCTCGGAATCTAAAACTAGACTGACAGGAGAGGATCAAATCATAGAAAGTGAGAGTGTCAGTCCTCTTGTTCTTAAGTCGGCATTGTGCTTTTGTATTAAATTCGGATGCAATTTCTGTCTTTCTTCGTCAATAAGGAGGTCCAAGGGATACAGTAAACCTGAAGTGAAGCATCGGAATCTAAAACTGGACTCACAGGAGACGTTCAAATCATAGAAAGTTAGAGTGTCAGTCCTCTTGTACTTAAGTCGGCATTGTGCATTTTGTTTTAAATTTGAATGCAATTTCTGTGTTTCATCGTCAACAAGAAGGTCCAAGGTATACAGTAAACCTGAAGTGAAGCATCGGAATCGAAAACTGGACTCACATGAGAGAAAGTTGGAGTGGCAGTCCTCTTGTACTTATGTCGGCATTGTGCCTTTTGTATTAAATTCGGATGCAATATCTGTGTTTCATCGTCAATAAGAAGCCCCAAGGGATACAGTAAAACTGAAGTGAAGCATGAAAAATCTAAAACTGAACTCACAAGTGAGGTTCAAATCATAGAAAGTAAGAGTGTCAATCCTCTTGTACTTAAGTCGGCATTGTGCCTTTTGTATTAAATTCGGATGCAATTTCTGTGTTTCATCGTCAATAAGATGGTCCAAGGGATACAGTAATCCTGAAGTGAAGCATCGGAATCTAAAACTGGACTCACAGGAGACGTTCAAATCATAGAAAGTTAGAGTGTCAGTCCTCTTGTACTTAAGTCGGTATTGTGCATTTTGTTTTAAATTTGAATGCAATTTCTGTGTTTCATCGTCAATAAGAAGGTCCAAGGGATACAGTAAACCTGAAGTGAAGCATCGGAATCTAAAACTGGACTCACAGGAGAGGTTCAAATCATAGAAAGTTAGAGTGTCAGTCCTCTTGTACTTAAGTCGGCATTGTGCCTTTTGTAATACATTCGGATGCAATTTCTGTGTTTCATCGTCAATATGAAGGTCCAAGGTATACAGTAAACCTAAAGTGAAGCATCGGTATCTAAAACTGGACTCACAGGAGAGGTTCAAATCATAGAAAGTTAGAGTGTCAGTCCTCTTGTACTTAAGTCGGCATTGTGCCTTTTGTATTAAATTCGGATGCAATTTCTGTGTTTAATTTTCAATAAGAAGGTCCAAGGGATACAGTAAACCTGAAGTGAGGCATCATAATCTAAAACTGGACATACAGTGGCGGTTGAAATCATAGAAAGTTAGAGTGTCAGTCCTCTTGTACTTAAGTCGGCACTGTGCCTTTTGTATTAAATTCGGATGCAATTTCTGTGTTTCATCGTCAATAAGAAGGTCCAAGGGATACAGTAAACCAGAAGTGAAGCATCGGAATCAAAAACTGGACTCACAGGAGAGAAAGTTAGGGTGACAGTCCTCTTGTACTTAAGTCGGCATTGTGCCTTTTGTATTAAATTCGGATGCAATTTCTGTGTTTCATCGTCAATAAGATGGTCCAAGGGATACAGTAAACCTGAAGTGAAGCATCGGAATCTAAAACTGGACTCACAGGAGACGTTCAAATCATAGTAAGTTAGAGTGACAGTCCTCTTGTACTTAAGTCGGCATTGTGCCTTTTGTATTAAATTCGGATGCAATATCTGTGTTTCATCGTCAATAAGAAGCCCCAAGGGATACAGTAAAACAGAAGTGAATCATGAAAAATCTAAAACTGGACTCACAAGAGAGGTTCAAATCATAGAAAGTGAGAGTGTCAGTCCTCTTGTACTTAAGTCGGCATTGTGCCTTTTGTATTAAATTCGGATGCAATTTCTGTGTTTCATCGTCAATACGAAGGTCCAAGGGATACAGTAAACCTGAAGTGAAGCATCGGCATCTAAAACTGGACTCACAGGAGAGGTTCAAATCATAGAATGTGAGAGTGTCAGTCCTCTTGTTCTTAAGTCGGCATTGTGCTTTTGTATTAAATTCGGATGCAATTTCTGTGTTCCTTCGTCAATATGGAGGTCCAAAGGATACAGTAAACCTGAAGTGAAGCATCGGAATCTAGAACTGGACTCACAGGAGACGTTCAAATCATAGAAAGTTGGAGTGTCAGTCCTCTTCTACTTAAGTCGGTATTGTGCATTTTGTTTTAAATTTGAATGCAATTTCTGTGTTTCATCGTCAATAAGAAGGTCCAAGGGATACAGTAAACCTGAAGTGAAGCATCGGAATCTAAAACTGGACTCTCAGGAGAGGTTCAAATCATAGAAAGTTAGAGTGTCAGTCCACTTGTACTTAAGTCGGCATTGTGCCTTTTGTATTAAATTCGGATGCAATTTCTGTGTTTCAACGTCAATACGAAGGGCCAAGGGATACAGTAAACCGGAAGTGAAGCATCGGTATCTAAAACTAGACTCACAGGAGAGGTTCAAATCATAGAAAGTTAGAATGTCAGTCCTCTTGTACTTAAGTCGGCACTGTGCCTTTTGTATTAAATTCGGATGCAATATCTGTGTTTCATCGTCAATAAGAAGGTCCAAGGGATACAGTAATCCTGAAGTGAAGCATAGGAATCTAAAACTGGACTCACTGGAGAGGTTCATATCATAGAAAGTTGGAGTGTCAGTCCTCTTGTACTTAGGTCGGCATTGTGCCTTTTGTATTGAATTCGGATGCAATTTCTGTGTTTCATCGTCAATAAGATGGTCCAAGGGATACAGTAAACCTGAAGTGAAGCATCGGAATCTAAAACTGGACTCACAGGAGAGGTTCAAATCATAGAAAGTGAGAGTGTCAGTCCTCTATTACTTAAGTCGGCATTGTGCCTTTTGTATTGAATTCGGATGCAATTTCTGTGTATCATCGTCAATAAGATGGTCCAGGGGATACAGTAAACCTGAAGTGAAGCATCGGAATCTAAATTTGGACTCACAGGAGACGTTCAAATCATAGAAAGTTAGAGTGTCAGTCCTCTTGTACTTAAGTCGGCATTGTGCATTTTGTTTTAAATTTGAATGCAATTTCTGTGTTTCTTCGTCAATAAGGAGGTCCAAGGGATACAGTAAACCTAAAGTGAAGCATCGGCATCTAAAACTGGTCTCACAGGAGAGGTTCAAATCATAGAAGGTGAGAGTGTCAGTCCTCTTGTTCTTATGTCGGCATTGTGCTTTTGTATTAAATTCGGATTCAATTTCTGTGTTCCTTCGGCAATAAGGAGGTCCAAGGGATACAGTAAACCTGAAGTGAAGCATCGGAATCTAGAACTGGACTCACAGGAGAGGTTCAAATCATAGAAAGTTACAGTGTCAGTCCTCTTTTACTTAAGTCGGCATTGTGCCTTTTTTATTACATTCGGATGCAATTTCTGCGTTTCATCGTCAATAAGAAGGTCCAAGGGATACAGTAAACCAGAAGTGAAGCATCGGAATCTAAAACTAGACTCACAGGAGAGGTTCATATCATAGAAAGTGAGAGTGTCACTCCTCTTGTACTTATGTCGGCATTGTGCCTTTTGTATTGAATTCGGATGCAATTTCTGTGTTTCATCGTCAATAAGAAAGTCCAAGGGATACAGTAAACCTGAAGTGAAGCATCGGAATCTAAAACTGGACTCACAGGAGATGTTCAAATCATTGAAAGTGAGAGTGTCAGTCCTCTTGTACTTAAGTCTGCATTGTGCATTTTGTATTAAAGTCGGATGCAATTTCTGTGTTTCATCGTCAATAAGATGGTCCAAGGGATACAGTAAACCTGAAGTGAAGCATCGGAATCTAAAACTGGACTCACAGGAGACGTTCAAATCATAGAAAGTTAGAGTGTCAGTCCTCTTGTACTTAAGTCGGCATTGTGCATTTTGTTTTAAATTTGAATGCAATTTCTGTGTTTCTTCGTCAATAAAGAGGTCCAAGGGATACAGTAAACCTAAAGTGAAGCATCGGCTTCTAAAACTGGACTCACAGGAGAGGTTCAAATCATAGAAGGTGAGAGTGTCAGTCCTCTTGTTCTTAAGTCGGCATTGTGGTTTTGTATTAATTTTGGATGCAATTTCTGTGTTCCATCGTCAATAAGGAGGTCCAAGGGATACAGTAAACCTGAAGTGAAGCATCGGAATCTAGAACTGGACTCACAGGAGACGTTCAAATCATAGAAAGTTGGAGTGTCAGTCCTCTTGTACTTAAGTCGGTATTGTGCATTTTGTTTTAAATTTGAATGCAATTTCTGTGTTTCATCGTCAATAAGAAGGTCCAAGGGATACAGTAAACCTGAAGTGAAGCATCGGAATCTAAAACTGGACTCACAGGAGAGGTTCAAATCATAGAAACTTAGAGTGTCAGTCCTCTTGTACTTAAGTCGGCATTGTGCCGTTTGTAATAAATTCGGATGCAATTTCTGTGTTTCATCATCAATATGAAGGTCCAAGGTATACAGTAAACCTAAAGTGAAGCATCGGAATCTAAAACTGGACTCACAGGAGACGTTCAAATCATAGAAAGTTAGAGTGTCAGTCCTCTTGTACTTAAGTCGGCACTGTGCCTTTTGTATTAAATTCGGATGCAATTTCTGTGTTTCATCGTGAATAAGAAGGTCCAAGGGAAACAGTAATCCTGAAGTGAAGCATAGGAATCTAAAACTGGACTCACAGGAGAGGTTCAAATCATAGAAAGTTGGAGTGTCAGTCCTCTTGTACTTAGGTCGGCATTGTGCCTTTTATATTGAATTCGGATGCAATTTCTGTGTTTCATCGTCCATAAGAAGGTCCAAGGGATACAGAAACCTGAAGTGAAGCATCGGAATCCAAAACTGGACTCACAGGAGTGGTTCAAATCATAGAAAGTGAGAGTGTCAGTAATCTTGTACTTAAGTCGGCATTGTGCATTTTGTTTTAAATTTGAATGCAATTTCTGTGTTTCATCGTCAATAAGAAGGTCCAAGGGATACAGTAAACCTGAAGTGAGGCATCGGAATCTAACACTGAACATACAGGAGCGGTTGAAATTATAGAAAGTTAGAGTGTCAGTCCTCTTGTACTTAAGTCGGCACTAGGCCTTTTGTATTAAATTCGGATGCAATTTCTGTGTTTCATCGTCCATGAGATGGTCCAAGGGATACAGTAATCCTGAAGTGAATCATAGGAATCTAAAACTGGACTCACAGGAGAGGTTCAAATCATAGAAAGTTAGGGTGTCAGTCCTCTTGTTCTTATCTCGGCATTGTGCCTTTTGTATTGAATTCGGATGCAATTTCTGTGTTTCATCGTCAGTAAGAAGGTCCAAGGGATACAGTAAACCTGAAGTGAAGCATCGGAATCTAAAACTGGACTCACAGGAGAGGTTCAAATCATAGAAAGTGAGAGTGTCAGTCCTCTTGTACTTAAGTCGGCATTGTGCCTTTTGTATTAAATTCGGATGCAATTTCTGTGTTTCATCGTCAATAAGATGGTCCAAGGGATACAGTAAACCTGAAGTGAAGCCTCGGAATCTAAAACTAGACTGACAGGAGAGGATCAAATCATAGAAAGTGAGAGTGTCAGTCCTCTTGTTCTTAAGTCGGCATTGTGCTTTTGTATTAAATTCGGATGCAATTTCTGTGTTTCTTCGTCAATAAGGAGGTCCAAGGGATACAGTAAACCTGAAGTGAAGCATCGGAATCTAAAACTGGACTCACAGGAGACGTTCAAATCATAGAAAGTTAGAGTGTCAGTCCTCTTGTACTTAAGTCGGCATTGTGCATTTTGTTTTAAATTTGAATGCAATTTCTGTGTTTCATCGTCAACAAGAAGCTCCAAGGTATACAGTAAACCTGAAGTGAAGCATCGGAATCGAAAACTGGACTCACATGAGAGAAAGTTGGAGTGGCAGTCCTCTTGTACTTATGTCGGCATTGTGCCTTTTGTATTAAATTCGGATGCAATATCTGTGTTTCATCGTCAATAAGAAGCCCCAAGGGATACAGTAAAACTGAAGTGAAGCATGAAAAATCTAAAACTGAACTCACAAGTGAGGTTCAAATCATAGAAAGTAAGAGTGTCAATCCTCTTGTACTTAAGTCGGCATTGTGCCTTTTGTATTAAATTCGGATGCAATATCTGTGTTCATCGTCAATAAGAAGGTCCAAGGGATACAGTAAACCTGAAATGAAGCATCGGAATCTAAAACTGGACTCACACGAGGGGTTCAAATCATAGAAAGTTAGAGTGTTAGTCCTCTGGTACTTAAGTCGGCATTGTGCCTCTTGTATTTAATTCGGATGCAATTTCTGTGTTTCATCGTCAATAAGAAGGTCCAAGTGATACAGTAATACTGAAGTGAAGCATCGGTATCTAAAACTGGACTCACAGGAGAGGTTAAAATCATAGAAAGTTAGAGTGTCAGTCCTCTTGTACTTAAGTCGGCATTGTGCCTTTTGTATTAAATTCGGATGCAATTTCTGTGTTTCATCGTCAATAAGAAGGTCCAAGGGATACAGTAAACCTGAAGTGAAGCATCGGAATCAAAAACTGGACTCACAGGAGAGAAAGTTAGGGTGACAGTCCTCTTATACTTAAGTCGGCATTGTGCCTTTTGTATTAAATTCGGATGCAATTTCTGTGTTTCATCGTCAATAAGATGGTCCAAGTGATACAGTAAACCTAAAGTGAAGCATCGGAATCTAAAACTGGACACACAGGAGACGTTCAAATCATAGTAAGTTAGAGTGACAGTCCTCTTGTACTTAAGTCGGCATTGTGCCTTTTGTATTAAATTCGGATGCAATATCTGTGTTTCATCGTCAAAAAGAAGCCCAAAGGGATACAGTAAAACTGAAGTGAATCACGAAAAATCTAAAACTGGACTCACAACAGAGGTTCAAATCATAGAAAGTGAGAGTGTCAGTCCTCTTGTACTTATGTCGGCATTGTGCCTTTTGTAATAAATTCGGAAGCAATTTCTGTGTTTCATCGTCAATAAGAAGGTCCAAGGGATACAGTAAACCTGAAGTGAAGCATCGGAATCTAAAACTGGACTCACAGGAGAGGTTCAAATCATAGAAAGTTAGAGTGTCAGTCCTCTTGTACTTAAGTCGGCATTGTGCCTTTTGTATTAAATTCGGATGCAATTTCTGTGTTTCATCGTCAATACGAAGGTCCAAGGGATACAGCAAACCTGAAGTGAAGCATCGGTATCTACAACTGGACTCACAGGAGAGGTTCATTTCATAGAAAGTTAGAGTGTCAGTCCTCTTGTACTTAAGTCGGCACTGTGCCTTTTGTATTAAATTAGGATGCAATTTCTGTGTTTCATCGTCAATAAGAAGGTCCAAGGGATACAGTAATCCTGAAGTGAAGCATAGGAATCTAAAACTGGACTCACAGGAGAGGTTCAAATCATAGAAAGTTGGAGTGTCAGTCCTCTTGTACTTAGGTCGGCATTGTGCCTTTTGTATTGAATTCGGATGCAATTTCTGTGTTTCATCGTCAATAAGAAGGTCCAAGGGATACAGTGAACCTATACTGAAGCATCGAAATCTAAAACTGGACTCACAGGAGAGGTTCAAATCATAGAAAGTGAGAGTGTCAGTCCACTTGTTCTTAAGTCGGCATTGTGCTTTTGTATTAAATTCGGATGCAATTTCTGTGTTTCTTCGTCAATAAGGAGGTCCAAGGGATACAGTAAACCTGAAGTGAAGCATCGGAATCTGAAACTGGACTCACAGGAGACGTTCAAATCATAGAAAGTTAGAGTGTCAGTCCTCTTGTACTTAAGTCGGCATTGTGCATTTTGTTTTAAATTTGAATGCAATTTCTGTGTTTCTTCGTCAATAAGAAGGTCCAAGGTATACAGTAAACCTGAAGTGAAGCATCGGAATCTAAAACTGGACTCACATGAGAGAAAGTTGGAGTGGCAGTCCTCTTGTACTTAAGTCGGCATTGTGCCTTTTGTATTAAATTCGGATGCAATATCTGTGTTTCATCGTCAATAAGAAGCCCCAAGGGATACAGTAAAACTGAAGTGAAGCATGAAAAATCTAAAACTGAACTCACAAGTGAGGTTCAAATCATAGAAAGTGAGAGTGTCAATCCTCTTGTACTTAAGTCGGCATTGTGCCTTTTGTATTAAATTCAGATGCAATTTCTGTGTTTCATCGTCAATAACAAGGTCCAAGGGATACAGTAAACCTGAAGTGAAGCATCGGAATCTAAAACTGGACTCACACGAGGGGTTCAAATCATAGAAAGTTAGAGTGTTAGTCCTCTGGTACTTAAGTCGGCATTGTGCCTCTTGTATTTAATTCGGATGCAATTTCTGTGTTTCATCGTCAATAAGAAGGTCCAAGGGATACAGTAAACCTGAAGTGAAGCATCGGTATCTAGAACTGGACTCTCAGGAGACGTTCAAATCATAGAAATTGAGAGTGTCAGTCCTCTTGTACTTAAGTCGTAATTGTGCATTTTGTTTTAAATTTGCACGCAATTTCTGTGTTTCATCGTCAATAAGAAGGTCCAAGGGATACAGTAAACCTGAAGTGAAGCATCGGAATCTAAAACTGGACTCACAGGAGAGGTTCAAATCATAGAAAGTTAGAGTGTCAGTCCTCTTGTACTTAAGTCGGCATTGTGTCTCTTGTATTAAATTCGGATGCAATTTCTGTGTTTCATCGTCAATAAGAAGGTCCAAGTGATACAGTAAACCTGAAGTGAAGCATCGGTATCTAAAACTGGACTCACAGGAGAGGTTCAAATCATAGAAAGTTAGAGTGTCAGTCCTCTTGTACTTAAGTCGGCATTGTGCCTTTTGTATTAAATTCGGATGCAATTTCTGTGTTTCATCTTCAATAAGAAGGTCCAAGGGATACAGTAAACCTGAAGTGAGGCATCGGAATCTAAAACTGGACACACAGTGGCGGTTGAAATCATAGAAAGTTAGAGTGTCAGTCCTCTTGTACTTAAGTCGGCACTGTGCCTTTTGTATTAAATTCGGATGCAATTTCTGTGCTTCATCGTCAGTAAGAAGGTCCAAGGGATACAGTAATCATGAAGTGAAGCATCGGAATCAAAAACTGGACCCACAGGAGAGAAAGTTAGGGTGACAGTCCTCTTGTACTTAAGTCGGCATTGTGCCTTTTGTATTAAATTCGGATGCAATTTCTGTGTTTCATCGTCAATAAGATGGTCCAAGTAATACAGTAAACCTGAAGTGAAGCATCGGAATCTAAAACTGGACTCACAGGAGTCGTTCAAATCATAGTAAGTTAGAGTGACAGTCCTCTTGTACTTAAGTCGGCATTGTGCCTTTTGTATTAAATTCGGATGCAATATCTGTGTTTCATCGTCAATAAGAAGCCCCAAGGGATACAGTAAAACTGAAGTGAATCATTAAAAATCTAAAACTGGACTCACAACAGAGGTTCAAATCATAGAAAGTGAGAGTGTCAGTCCTCTTGTACTTATGTCGGCATTGTGCCTTTTGTAATAAATTCGGAAGCAATGTCTGTGTTTCATCGTCAATAAGAAGGTCCAAGGGATACAGTAAACCTGAAGTGAAGCATCGGAATCTAAAACTGGACTCACAGGAGAGGTTCAAATCATAGAAAGTTAGAGTGTCAGTCCTCTTGTACTTAAGTCGGCATTGTGCCTTTTGTATTAAATTCGGATGCAATTTCTGTGTTTCATCGTCAATACGAAGGTCCAAGGGATACAGTAAACCTGAAGTGAAGCATCGGTATCTAAAACTGGACTCACAGGAGAGGTTCATTTCATAGAAAGTTAGAGTATCGTCCTCTTGTACTTAAGTCGGCACTGTGCCTTTTGTATTAAATTCGGATGCAATTTCTGTGTTTCATCGTCAATAAGAAGGTCCAAGGGATACAGTAATCCTGAAGTGAAGCATAGGAATCTAAAACTGGACTCACAGGAGAGGTTCAAATCATAGAAAGTTGGAGTGTCAGTCCTCTTGTACTTAGGTCGGCATTGTGCCTTTTGTATTGAATTCGGATGCAATTTCTGTGTTTCATCGTCAATAAGAAGGTCCAAGGGATACAGTGAACCTAAAGTGAAGCATCGAAATCTAAAACTGGACTCACAAGAGAGGTTCAAATCATAGAAAGTGAGAGTGTCAGTCCTCTTGTTCTTAAGTCGGCATTGTGCTTTTGTATTAAATTCGGATGCTATTTCTGTGTTTCTTCGTCAATAAGGAGGTCCAAGGGATACAGTAAACCTGAAGTGAAGCATCGGAATCTAAAACTGGACGCACAGGAGACGTTCAAATCATAGAAAGTTAGAGTGTCAGTAATCTTGTACTTAAGTCGGCATTGTGCATTTTGTTTTAAATTTGAATGCAATTTCTGTGTTTCATCGTCAATAAGAAGGTCCAAGTGATACAGTAAACCTGAAGTGAAGCATCGGTATCTAAAACTGGACTCACAGGAGAGGTTCAAATCATAGAAAGTTAGAGTGTCAGTCCTCTTGTACTTAAGTCGGCATTGTGCCTTTTGTATTAAATTCGGATGCAATTTCTGTGTTTCATCTTCAATAAGAAGGTCCAAGGGATACAGTAAACCTGAAGTGAGGCATCGGAATCTAAAACTGGACACACAGTGGCGGTTGAAATCATAGAAAGTTAGAGTGTCAGTCCTCTTGTACTTAAGTCGGCACTGTGCCTTTTGTATTAAATTCGGATGCAATTTCTGTGTTTCATCGTCAGTAAGAAGGTCCAAGGGATACAGTAATCATGAAGTGAAGCATCGGAATCAAAAACTGGACCCACAGGAGAGAAAGTTAGGGTGACAGTCCTCTTGTACTTAAGTCGGCATTGTGCCTTTTGTATTAAATTCGGATGCAATTTCTGTGTTTCATCGTCAATAAGATGGTCCAAGTGATACAGTAAACCTGAAGTGAAGCATCGGAATCTAAAACTGGACTCACAGGAGTCGTTCAAATCATAGTAAGTTAGAGTGACAGTCCTCTTGTACTTAAGTCGGCATTGTGCCTTTTGTATTAAATTCGGATGCAATATCTGTGTTTCATCGTCAATAAGAAGCCCCAAGGGATACAGTAAAACTGAAGTGAATCATTAAAAATCTAAAACTGGACTCACAACAGAGGTTCAAATCATAGAAAGTGAGAGTGTCAGTCCTCTTGTACTTATGTCGGCATTGTGCCTTTTGTAATAAATTCGGAAGCAATGTCTGTGTTTCATCGTCAATAAGAAGGTCCAAGGGATACAGTAAACCTGAAGTGAAGCATCGGAATCTAAAACTGGACTCACAGGAGAGGTTCAAATCATAGAAAGTTAGAGTGTCAGTCCTCTTGTACTTAAGTCGGCATTGTGCCTTTTGTATTAAATTCGGATGCAATTTCTGTGTTTCATCGTCAATACGAAGGTCCAAGGGATACAGTAAACCTGAAGTGAAGCATCGGTATCTAAAACTGGACTCACAGGAGAGGTTCATTTCATAGAAAGTTAGAGTATCGTCCTCTTGTACTTAAGTCGGCACTGTGCCTTTTGTATTAAATTCGGATGCAATTTCTGTGTTTCATCGTCAATAAGAAGGTCCAAGGGATACAGTAATCCTGAAGTGAAGCATAGGAATCTAAAACTGGACTCACAGGAGAGGTTCAAATCATAGAAAGTTGGAGTGTCAGTCCTCTTGTACTTAGGTCGGCATTGTGCCTTTTGTATTGAATTCGGATGCAATTTCTGTGTTTCATCGTCAATAAGAAGGTCCAAGGGATACAGTGAACCTAAAGTGAAGCATCGAAATCTAAAACTGGACTCACAAGAGAGGTTCAAATCATAGAAAGTGAGAGTGTCAGTCCTCTTGTTCTTAAGTCGGCATTGTGCTTTTGTATTAAATTCGGATGCTATTTCTGTGTTTCTTCGTCAATAAGGAGGTCCAAGGGATACAGTAAACCTGAAGTGAAGCATCGGAATCTAAAACTGGACTCACAGGAGGGGTTCAAATCATAGAAAGTTTGGGTGTCAGTCCTCTGGTACTTAAGTCGGCATTGTGCCTCTTGTATTAAATTCGGACGCAATTTCTGTGTTTCATCGTCAATAAGAAGGTCCAAGGGATACAGTAAACCTGAAGTGAAGCATCGGTATCTAGAACTGGACTCACAGGAGACGTTTAAATCATAGAAAGTTAGAGTGTCAGTCCTCTTGTACTTAAGTGGGCATTGTGCATTTTGTTTTAAATTTGCATTCAATCTCTGTGTTTCTTCGTCAATAAGAAGGTCCAAGGGATGCAGTAAACCTGAAGTGAAGCATCGGAATCTAAAACTGGACTCACACGAGAGGTTCAAATCATAGAAAGTTAGAGTGTCAGTCCTCTTGTACTTAAGTCGGCATTGTGTCTCTTGTATTAAATTCGGAAGCAATTTCTGTGTTTCATCGTCAATAAGAAGGTCCAAGGGATACAGTAAACCTGAAGTGCAGCATCGGTATCTAAAACTGGACTCACAGGAGATGTTCAAATCATAGAAAGTTAGAGTGTCAGTCCTCTTGTACTTAAGGCGGCATTGTGTTTTTTGTATTAAATTCGGATGCAATTTCTGTGTTTCATCTTCAATAAGAAGGTCCAAGGGATACAGTAAACCTGAACTGAGGCATCGGAATCTAAAACTGGACCCACAGGAGCGGTAGAAATCATAGAAAGTTAGAGTGTCAGTCCTCTTGTACTTAAGTCGGAACTAGGCCTTTTGTATTAAATTCGGATGCAATTTCTGTGTTTCATCGTCCATGAGAACGTCCAAGGGATACAGCAATCCTGAAGTGAAGCATAGGAATCTAAAACTGGACTCACAGGAGAGGTTCAAATCATAGAAAGTTAGGGTGTCAGTCCTCTTGTTCTTATGTCGGCATTGTGCCTTTTGTATTGAGTTCGGATGCAATTTCTGTGTTTCATCGTCAGTAAGAAGGTCCAAGGGATACAGTAAACCTGAAGTGAAGCATCGGAATCTAAAACTGGACTCACGGGAGAGGTTCAAATCTTAGAAAATGAGAGTGTCAGTCCTCTTGTACTTATGTCGGCATTGTGCCTTTTGTATTAAATTCGGATGCAATTTCTTTGTTTCATCGTCAATAAGATGGTCCAATGGATACAGTAAACCTGAAGTGAAGCATCGTAATCTAAAACTAGACTCACAGGAGAGGATCAAATCATAGAAAGTGAGAGTGTCAGTCCTCTTGTTCTTAAGTCGGCATTGTGCTTTTGTATTAAATTCGGATGCAATTTCTGTGTTTCTTCGTCAATAAGGAGGTTCAAGGGATACAGTAAACCTGAAGTGAAGCATCGGAATCTAAAACTGGACTCACAGGATACGTTCAAATAGTAGAAAGTTAGAGTGTCAGTCCTCTTGTACTTAAGTCGGCATTGTGCATTTTGTTTTAAATTTGAATGCAATTTCTGTGTTTCATCGTCAATAAGAAGGTCCAAGGTATACAGTAAACCTGAAGTGAAGCATCGGAATCTAAAACTGGACTCACATGAGAGAAAGTTAGAGTGACAGTCCTCTTGTACTTAAGTCGGCATTGTGCCTTTTGTATTAAATTCGGATGCAATATCTGTGTTTCTTCGTCAATAAGAAGCCCCAAGGGATACGGTAAAACTGAAGTGAAGCATGAAAAATCTAAAACTGAACTCACAAGAGAGGTTCAAATCATAGAAAGTGAGAGTGTCAATCCTCTTGTACTTAAGTCGGCATTGTGATTTTTGTATTAAATTCGGATGCAATTTCTGTGTTTCATCGTCAATAAGAAGGTCCAAGGGATACAGTAAACCTGAAGTGAAGCATCGTGTCTAGAACTGGACTCTCAGGAGACGTTCAACTCATTGAAAGTTAGAGTGTCAGTCCTCTTGTACTTAAGTCGGCATTGTGCATTTTGTTTTAAATTTGCATGCAATTTCTGGGTTTCATCGTCAATAAGAAGGTCCAAGGGATACAGTAAACCTGAAGTGAAGCATCGGAATCTAAAACTGGACTCACAGGAGAGGTTCAAATCATAGAAAGATAGAGTGTCAGTCCTCTTGTACTTAAGTCGGCATTGTGTCTCGTATTAAATTCGGATGCAATATCTGTGTTTCATCGTCAATAAGAAGGTCCAAGTGATACAGTAAACCTGAAGTGAAGCATCGGTATCTAAAACTGGACTCACAGGAGAGGTTCAAATCATAGAAAGTTAGAGTGTCAGTCCTCTTGTACTTAGGTCGGCACTGTGCTTTTTGTATTAAATTCGGATGCACTTTCTGTGTTTCATCGTCATTAAGAAGGTCCAAGGGATACAGTAATCCTGAAGTGAAGCATAGGAATCTAAAACTAGACTCACAGGAGAGGTTCAAATCATAGAAAGTTAGAGTGTCAGTCCTCTTGTACTTAAGTCGGCATTGTGCCTTTTGTATTGAATTCGGATGCAATTTCTGTGTTTCATCGTCAATAAGAAGGTCCAAGGGATACAGTAAACCAGAAGTGAAGCATTGGAATCTAAAACTGGACTCACAGGTGAGGTTCAAATCATAGAAAGTGAGAGAGTCAGTCCTCTTGTACTTAAGTCGGCATTGTGCCTTTTGTAATAAATTCGTATATAATTTCTGTATTTCATCGTCTATAAGATGGTCCAAGGGATACAGTAAACCTAAAGTGAAGCATCAGAATCTAAAACTGGACTCACAGGAGAGGTTCAAATCATAGAAAGTGAGAGTGTCAGTCCTCTTGTTCTTAAGTCGGCATTGTGCTTTTGTATTAAATTCGGATGCAATTTCTGTGTTTCATCGTCAATAAGAAGGTCCAAGGTATTCAGTAAACCTGAAGTGTAGCATCGGAATCTAAAACTGGACTCACAGGAGAGAAAGTAAGAGTGACAGTCCTCTTGTACTTGGGTCGGCATTGTGCATTTTGTTTTAAATTTGAATGCAATTTCTGTGTTTCATCGTCAATAAGAAGGTCCAAGGGATACGGAAAACCTGAAGTGAAGCATCGGAATCTAAAACTGGACGCACAGGGGAGGTTCATGTCATAGAAAGTTAGAGTGTCAGTCCTCTTGTACTTAAGTCGGCATTGTGCCTTTTGTATTAAATTCGGATGCAATTTCTGTGTTTCATCGTCAATAAGAAGGTCCAAGGGATACAGTAAACCTGAAGTGAAGCATCGGTATCTAAAACTGGACTCACAGGAGAGGTTCATTTCATAGAAAGTTAGAGTGTCAGTCCTCTTGTACTTAAGTCGCCATTGTGCCTTTTGTATTAAATTCGGATGCAATCTCTGTGTTTCATCTTCAATATGAAGGTCCAAGGGATACAGTAAACCTGAAGTGAGGCATCGGAATCCAAAACTGGACTCACAGGAGAGGTTCAAATCATAGAAAGTTAGAGTGTCAGTCCTCTTGTACTTAAGTCGGCATTGCGCCTTTTGTACTAATTTCGGATGCAATTTCTGTGTTTCATCGTCAATAAGATGGTCCACGGGATACAGTAAACCTGAAGTGAAGCATCGGTATCTAAAACTGGACTCACAGGAGAGGTTCATTTCATAGAAAGTTAGAGTGTCAGTCCCCTTGTACTTAAGTCGGCATTGTGCCATTTGTATTAAATTCGGATGCAATTTCTGTGTTTCATCTTCAATAAGAAGGTCCAAGGGATACAGTAAACCTGAAGTGCGGCATCGGAATCTAAAACTGGACACACAGGAGCGGTTGAAATCATAGAATGTTAGAGTGTCAGTCCTCTTGTACTTAAGTCGGCACTGTGCCTTTTGTATTAAATTCGGATGCAATTTCTGTGTTTCATCGTCAATAAGTAGGTCCAAGGGATACAGTAAACCTGAAGTGAAGCATCGGAATCTAAAACTGGACTCACAAGACAGGTTCAAATCATAGAAAGTGAGAGTGTCAGTCCTCTTGTACTTAAGTCGGCATTGTGCCTTTTGTATTGAATTCGGATGCAATTTCTGTGTTTCATCGTCAATAAGAAGGTCCAAGGGATACAGTAAACCTGAAGTGAAGCATCGGTATCTAAAACTGGACTCACTGGAGAGGTTCAAGTCATAGAAAGTGAGAGTGTCAGTACTCTTGTACTTAAGTCGGCCTTGTGCCCTTTGTATTAATTTCGGATGCAATTTCTGTGTTTCATCGTCAATAATAAGGTCCAAGGGATACAGTAAACCTGAAGTGAAGCATCGGAATCTAAAACTGGACTCACAGGAGAGGTTCAAACCATAGAAAGTGAGAGTGTCAGTACTCTTGTACTTAAGTCGGCATTGTGCCTTTTGTATTAAATTCGGATGCAATTTCTGTGTTTCATCGTCAATAAGATGGTCCAAGGGATACAGTAAACCTAAAGTGAAGCATCGGAATCTAAAACTGGACTCACAGGAGGGGTTCAAATCATAGAAAGTGAGAGTGTCAGTCCTCTTGTTCTTAAGTCGGCAATGTGCTTTTGTATTAAAGTCGGATGCAATTTCTGTGTTTCTTCGTCAATAAGGACGTCCAAGGGATACAGTAAACCTGTAGTTAAGCATCGGAATCTAAAACTGGACTCACAGGAGACGTTCAAATCATAGAAAGTTAGAGTGTCAGTCCTCTTGTACTTAAGTGGGCATTGTGCATTTTGTTTCAAATTTGCATGCAATTTCTGTGTTTCTTCGTCAATAAGATGGTCCAAGGGATGCAGTAAACCTGAAGTGAAGCATCGGAATCTAAAACTGGACTCACACGAGAGGCTCAAATCATAGAAAGTTAGAGTGTCAGTCCTCTTGTACTTAAGTCGGCATTGTGTCTCTTGTATTAAATTCGGAAGCAATTTCTGTGTTTCATCGTCAATAAGAAGGTAAAAGGGATACAGTAAACCTGAAGTGAGGCATCGGAATCTAAAACTGGACCCACAGGAGCGGTTGAAATCATAGAAAGTTAGAGTGCCAGTCCTCTTGTACTTAAGTCGGCACTAGGCCTTTTGTATTAAATTCGGATGCAATTTCTGTGTTTCATCGTCCATGAGAAGGTCCAAGGGATACAGTAATCCTGAAGTGAAGCATAGGAATCTAAAACTGGACTCACAGGAGAGGTTCAGATCATAGAAATTTAGGGTGTCAGTCCTCTTGTTCTTATGTCGGCATTGTGCCTTTTGTATTGAATTCGGATGCAATTTCTGTGTTTCATCGACAGTAAGAAGGTCCAAGGGATACAGTAAACCTGAAGTGAAGCATCGGAATCTAAAACTGGACTCACAGGAGAGGTTCAAATCTTAGAAAGTGAGAGTGTCAGTCCTCTTGTACTTAAGTCGGCATTGTGCCTTTTTTATTAAATTCGGATGCAATTTCTGTGTTTCATCGTCAATAAGATGGTCCAAGGGATACAGTAAACCTGAAGTGAAGCATCGTAATCTAAAACTAGACTCACGGGAGACGATCAAATCATAGAAAGTGGGAGTGTCAGTCCTCTTGTTCTTAAGTCGGCATTGTGCTTTTGTATTAAATTCGGATGCAATTTCTGTGTTTCTTCGTCAATAAGGAGGTCCAAGGGATACAGTAAACCAAAAGTGAAGCATCGGAATCTAAAACTGGACTCACAGGATACGTTCAAATCATAGAAAATTAGAGTGTCAGTCCTCTTGTTCTTAACTCGGCATTGTGCATTTTGTTTTAAATTTGAATGCAATTTCTGTGTTTCATCGTCAATAAGAAGGTCCAAGGTATACAGTAAACCTGAAGTGAAGCATCGGAATCTAAAACTGGACTCACATGAGAGAAAGTTAGAGTGACAGTCCTCTTGTACTTAAGTCGGCATTGTGCCTTTTGTATTAAATTCGGATGCAATATCTGTGTTTCATCGTCAATAAGAAGCCCCAAGGGATACAGTAAAACTGAAGTGAAGCATGAAAAATCTAAAACTGAACTCACAAGAGAGGTTCAAATCATAGAAAGTGAGAGTGTCAATCCTCTTGTACTTAAGTCGGCATTGTGCCTTTTGTATTAAATTCGGATGCAATTTCTGTGTTTCATCGTCAATAAGAAGGTCCAAGGGATACAGTAAACCTGAAGTGAAGCATCGGTGTCTAGAACTGGACTCTCAGGAGACGTTCAAATCATTGAAAGTTAGAGTGTCAGTGCTCTTGTACTTAAGTCGGCATTGTGCATTTTGTTTTAAATTTGCATGCAATTTCTGGGTTTCATCGTCAATAAGAAGGTCCAAGGGATACAGTAAACCTGAAGTGAAGCATCGGAATCTAAAACTGGACTCACAGGAGAGGTTCAAATCATAGAAAGTTAGAGTGTCAGTCCTCTTGTACTTAAGTCGGCATTGTGTCTCTTGTATTAAATTCGGATGCAATTTCTGTGTTTCATCGTCAATAAGAAGGTCCAAGTGATACAGTAAACCTGAAGTGAAGCATCGGTATCTAAAACTGGACTCACAGGAGAGGTTCAAATCATAGAATGTTAGAGTGTCAGTCCTCTTGTACTTAAGTCGGCATTGTGCCTTTTGTATTAAATTCGGATGCAATTTCTGTGTCTCATCTTCATTAAGAAGGTCCAAGGGATACAGTAAATCTGAATTGAGGCATCGGAATCTAATACTGGACACACAGGAGAGGTTCAAATCATAGAAAGTTAGAGTGTCAGTCCTCTTGTACTTAAGTCGGCATTGTGCCTTTTGTATTGAATTCGGATGCAATTTCTGTGTTTCATCGTCAATAAGAAGGTCCAAGGGATACAGTAAACCTGAAGTGAAGCATTGGAATCTAAAACTGTACTCACAGGTGAGGTTCAAATCATAGAAAGTGAGTGTGTCAGTCCTCTTGTACTTAAGTCGGCATTGTGAATTTTCTATTAAATTCGGATATAATTTCTGTATTTCATCGTCTATAAGATGGTCCAAGGGATACAGTAAACCTAAAGTGAAGCATCAGAATCTAAAACTGGACTCACAGGAGAGGTTCAAATCATAGAAAGTGAGAGTGTCAGTCCTCTTGTTCTTAAGTCGGCATTGTGCTTTTGTATTAAATTCGGATGCAATTTCTGTGTTTCATCGTCAATTAGAAGGTCCAAGGTATTCAGTAAATCTGAAGTGTAGCATCGGAATCTAAAACTGGACTCACAGGAGAGAAAGTTAGAGTGACAGTCCTCTTGTACTTAAGTCGGCATTGTGCATTTTGTTTTAAATTTGAATGCAATTTCTGTGTTTCATCGTCAATAAGAAGGTCCAAGGGATACAGTAAACCTGAAGTGAAGCCTCGGAATCTAAAACTGGACTTATAGGAGAGGTTCAAATCATAGATAGTTAGTGTGTCAGTCCTCTTGTACTTAAGTCGGCATTGTGCCTTTTGTATTAAATTCGGATGCAATTTCTGTGTTTCATCGTCAATAAATAGGGTCCAAGGGATACAGTAAACCTGAAGTGAGGCATCGGAATCTAAAACTAGACTCACAGGAGAGGTTCATATCATAGAAAGTGAGAGTGTCAGTCCTCTTGTACTTAAGTCGGCATTGTGACTTTTGTATTAAATTCGGATGCAATTTCTGTGTTTCATCGTCAATAAGAAGGTCCAAGGGATACAGAAAACCTGAAGTGAAGCATCGGAAGCTAAAACTGGACGCACAGGGGAGGTTCATGTCATACAAAGTTAGAGTGTCAGTCCACTTGTACTTAAGTCGGCATTGTGCCTTTTGTATTAAATTCGGATGCAATTTCTGTGTTTCATCGTCAATAAGAAGGTCCAAGGGATGCAGAAAACCTGAAGTGAAGCATCGGTATCTAAAACTGGACTCACAGGAGAGGTTCATTTCATAGAAAATTAGAGTGTCAGTCCTCTTGTACTTAAGTCGGCATTGTGACTTTTGTATTAAATTCGGATGCAGTTTCTGTGTTTCATCTTCAATAAGAAGGTCCAAGGGATACAGTAAACCTGAAGTGAGGCATCGGAATCTAAAACTGGACTCACAGGAGAGGTTCAAATCATAGAAAGTTAGAGTTTCAGTCCTCTTGTACTTACGTCGGCATTGTGCCTTTTGTATTAATTTCGGATGCAATTTCTGTGTTTCATCGTCAATAAGATGGTCCACGGGATACAGTAAACCTGAAGTGAAGCATCGGTATCTAAAACTGGACTCACAGGAGAGGTTCATTTCATAGAAAGTTAGAGTGTCAGTCCTCTTGTACTTAAGTCGGCATTGTGCCATTTGTATTAAATTCGGATGCAATTTCTGTGTTTCATCATCAATAAGAAGGTCCAAGGGATACAGTAAACCTAAAGTATGGCATCGGAATCTAAAACTGGACACACAGGAGCGGTTGAAATCATAGAATGTTAGAGTGTCAGTCCTCTTGTACTTAAGTCGGCACTGTGCCTTTTGTATTAAATTCGGATGCAATTTCTGTGTTTCATCGTCAATAAGAAGGTCCAAGGGATACAGTAAACCTGAAGTGCAGCATCGGTATCTAAAGCTGGACTCACAGGAGATGTTCAAATCATAGAAAGTTAGAGTGTCAGTCCTCTTGTACTTAAGGCAGCATTGTGTTTTTTGTATTAAATTCGGATGCAATTTCTGTGTTTCATCTTCAATAAGAACGTCCAAGGGATACAGTAAACCTGAAGTGAGGCATCGGAATCTAAAACTGGACCCACAGGAGCGGTTGAAATCATAGAAAGTTAGAGTGTCAGTCCTCTTGTACTTAAGTCGGCACTAGGCCTTTTGTATTAAATTCGGATGCAATTTCTGTGTTTCATCGTCCATGAGAAGGTCCAAGGGATACAGTAATCCTGAAGTGTAGCATAGGAATCTAAAACTGGACTCACAGGAGAGGTTCAAATCATGGAAAGTTAGGGTGTCAGTCCTCTTGTTCTTATGTCGGCATTGTGCCTTTTGTATTGAGTTCGGATGCAATTTCTGTGTTTCATCGTCAGTAAGAAGGTCCAAGGGATACAGTGAACCTGAAGTGAAGCATCGGAATGTAAAACTGGACTCACAGGATACGTTCAAATCCTAGAAAATTAGAGTGTCAGTCCTCTTGTACTTAAGTCGGCATTGTGCATTTTGTTTTAAAATTGAATGCAATTTCTGTGTTTCATCGTCAATAAGAAGGTCTAAGGTATACAGTAAACCTGAAGTGAAGCATCGGAATCTAAAACTGGACTCACATGAGAGAAAGTTAGAGTGACAGTCCTCTTGTACTTATGTCGGCATTGTGCCTTTTGTATTAAATTCGGATGCAATATCTGTGTTTCATCGTCAATAACAAGCCCCAAGGGATACAGTGAAACTGAAGTGAAGCATGAAAAATCTAAAACTGAACTCACAAGAGATGTTCAAATCATAGAAAGTGAGAGTGTCAATCCTCTTGTACTTAAGTCGGCATTGTGCCTTTTGTATTAAATTCGGATGCAATTTCTGTGTTTCATCGTCAATAAGAAGGTCCAAGGGATACAGTAAACCTGAAGTGAAGCATCGGTGTCTAGAACTGGACTCTCAGGAGACGTTCAAATCATTGAAAGTTAGAGTGTCAGTCCTCTTGTACTTAAGTCGGCATTGTGCATAGTGTTTTAAATTTGCATGCAATTTCTGGGTTTCATCGTCAATAAGAAGGTCCAAGGGATACAGTAAACCTGAAGTGAAGCATCGGAATCTAAAACTGGACTCACAGGTGAGGTTCAAACGATAGAAAGTTAGAGTGTCAGTCCTCTTGTACTTAAGTCGGCATTGTGTCTCTTGTATTAAATTCGGATGCAATTTCTGTGTTTCATCGTCAATAAGAAGGGCCAAGTGATACAGTAAACCTGAAGTGAAGCATCGGTATCTAAAACTGGACTCACAGGAGAGGTTCAAATCATAGAATGTTAGAGTGTCAGTCCTCTTGTACTTAAGTCGGCATTGTGCCTTTTGTATTAAATTCGGATACAATTTCTGTGTTTCATCTTCAATAAGAAGGTCCAAGGGATACAGTAAACATGAAGTGAGGCATCGGAATCTAATTCTGGACACACAGGAGAGGTTCAAATCATAGAAAGTTAGAGTGTCAGTCCTCTTGTACTTAAGTCGGCATTGTGCCTTTTGTATTGAATTCGGATGCAATTTCTGTGTTTCATCTTCAATAAGAAGGTCCAAGGGATACAGTAAACCTGAAGTGAAGCATTGGAATCTAAAACTGGACTCACAGGTGAGGTTCAAATCATAGAAAGTGAGAGTGTCAGTCCTCTTGTATATAAGTCGGCATTGTGCCTCTTGTATTAAATTCGGATATAATTTCTGTATTTCATCGTCTATAAGATGGTCCAAGGGATACAGTAAACCTAAAGTGAAGCATCAGAATCTAAAACTGGACTCACAGGAGAGGTTCAAATCATAGAAAGTGAGAGTGTCAGTCCTCTTGTTTTTAAGTCGGCATTGTGCTTTTGTATTAAATTCGGATGCAATTTCTGTGTTTCATCGTCAATAAGAAGGTCCAAGGTATTCAGTAAACCTGAAGTGTAGCATCGGAATCTAAAACTGGACTCACAGGAGAGAAAGTTAGAATGACAGTCCTCTTGTACTTAAGTCGGCATTGTGCCTTTTGTATTAAATTCGGATGCAATGTCTGTGTTTCATCTTCAATAAGAAGGTCCAAGGGATACAGTAAACCTGAAGTGAGGCATCGGAATGTAAAACTGGACTCACAGGAGAGGTTCAAATCATAGAAAGTTAGAGTGTCAGTCCTCTTGTACTTAAGTCGGCATTGTGCCTTTTGTATTAATTTCGGATGCAATTTCTGTGTTTCATCGTCAATAAGATGGTCCACGGGATACAGTAAACCTGAAGTGAAGCATCGGTATCTAAAACTGGACTCACAGGAGAGGTTCATTTCATAGAAAGTTAGAGTGTCAGTCCTCTTGTACTTAAGTCGGCATTGTGCCATTTGTATTACATTCGGATGCAATTTCTGTGTTTCATCTTCAATAAGAAGGTCCAAGGGATACAGTAAACCTAAAGTGCGCCATCGGAATCTAAAACTGGACACACAGGAGCGGTTGAAATCATAGAATGTTAGATTGTCAGTCCTCTTGTACTTAAGTCGGCACTGTGCCTTTTGTATTAAATTCGGATGCAATCTCTGTGTTTCATCGTCAATAAGAAGGTCCAAGGGATACAGTAAACCTGAAGTGAAGCATCGGAATCTAAAACTGGACTCACAAGACAGGTTCAAGTCATAGAAAGTGAGAGTGTCAATCCTCTTGTACTTAAGTCGGCATTGTGCCTTTTGTATTGAATTCGGATGCAATTTCTGTGTTTCATCGTCAATAAGAAGGTCCAAGGGATACAGTAAACCTGAAGTGAAGCATCGGTATCTAAAACTGGACTCACTGGAGAGGTTCAAGTCATAGAAAGTGAGAGTGTCAGTCCTCTTGTACTTAAGTCGGCCTTGTGCCCTTTGTATTAAATTCGGATGCAATTTCTGTGTTTCATCGTCAATAAGAAGGTCCAAGGGATACAGTAAACCTGAAGTGAAGCATCGGAATCTAAAACTGGACTCACAGGAGAGGTTCAAATCATAGAAAGTTAGAGTGTCAGTCCTCTTGTACTTAAGTTGGCATTGTGCCTTTTGTACTAATTTCGGATGCAATTTCTGTGTTTCATCGTCAACAAGATGGTCCACGGGATACAGTAAACCTGAAGTGAAGCATCGGTATCTAAAACTGGACTCACAGGAGAGGTTCATTTCATAGAAAGTTAGAGTGTCAGTCCCCTTGTACTTAAGTCGGCATTGTGCCATTTGTATTAAATTCGGATGCAATTTCTGTGTTTCATCTTCAATAAGAAGGTCCAAGGGATACAGTAAACCTGAAGTGCGGCATCGGAATCTAAAACTGGATACACAGGAGCGGTTGAAATCATAGAATGTTAGAGTGTCAGTCCTCTTGTACTTAAGTCGGCACTGTGCCTTTTGTATTAAATTCGGATGCAATTTCTGTGTTCATCGTCAATAAGAAGGTCCAAGGGATACAGTAAACCTGAAGTGAAGCATCGGAATCTAAAACTGGACTCACAAGACAGGTTCAAATCATAGAAAGTGAGAGTGTCAGTCCTCTTGTACTTAAGTCGGCATTGCCTTTTGTATTGAATTCGGATGCAATTTCTGTGTTTCATCGTCAATAAGAAGGTCCAAGGGATACAGTAAACCTGAAGTGAAGCATCGGTATCTAAAACTGGACTCACTGGAGAGGTTCAAGTCATAGAAAGTGAGAGTGTCAGTACTCTTGTACTTAAGTCGGCCTTGTGCCCTTTGTATTAATTTCGGATGCAATTTCTGTGTTTCATCGTCAATAATAAGGTCCAAGGGATACAGTAAACCTGAAGTGAAGCATCGGAATCTAAAACTGGACTCACAGGAGAGGTTCAAACCATAGAAAGTGAGAGTGTCAGTACTCTTGTACTGAAGTCGGCATTGTGCCTTTTGTATTAAATTCGGATGCAATTTCTGTGTTTCATCGTCAATAAGATGGTCCAAGGGATACAGTAAACCTAAAGTGAAGCATCGGAATCTAAAACTGGACTCACAGGAGGGGTTCAAATCATAGAAAGTGAGAGTGTCAGTCCTCTTGTTCTTAAGTCGGCAATGAGCTTTTGTATTAAAGTCGGATGCAATTTCTGTGTTTCTTCGTCAATAAGGACGTCCAAGGGATACAGTAAACCTGTAGTGAAGCATCGGAATCTAAAACTGGACTCACAGGAGACGTTCAAATCATAGAAAGTTAGAGTGTCAGTCCTCTTGTACTTAAGTGATCATTGTGCATTTTGTTTCAAATTTGCATGCAATTTCTGTGTTTCTTCGTCAATAAGATGGTCCAAGGGATGCAGTAAACCTGAAGTGAAGCATCGGAATCTAAAACTGGACTCACACGAGAGGCTCAAATCATAGAAAGTTAGAGTGTCAGTCCTCTTGTACTTAAGTCGGCATTGTGTCTCTTGTATTAAATTCGGAAGCAATTTCTGTGTTTCATCGTCAATAAGAAGGTAAAAGGGATACAGTAAACCTGAAGTGCAGCATCGGTATCTAAAACTGGACTCACAGGAGATGTTCAAATCATAGAAAGTTAGAGTGTCAGTCCTCTTGTACTTAAGGCGGCATTGTGTTTTTTGTATTAAATTCGGATGCAATTTCTGTGTTTCATCTTCAATAAGAAGGTCCAAGGGATACAGTAAACCTGAAGTGAGGCATCGGAATCTAAAACTGGACCCACAGGAGCGGTTGAAATCATAGAAAGTTAGAGTGCCAGTCCTCTTGTACTTAAGTCGGCACTAGGCCTTTTGTATTAAATTCGGATGCAATTTCTGTGTTTCATCGTCCATGAGAAGGTCCAAGGGATACAGTAATCCTGAAGTGAAGCATAGGAATCTAAAACTGGACTCACAGGAGAGGTTCAAATCATAGAAAGTTAGGGTGTCAGTCCTCTTGTTCTTATGTCGGCATTGTGCCTTTTGTATTGAGTTCGGATGCAATTTCTGTGTTTCATCGTCAGTAAGAAGGTCCAAGGGATACAGTAAACCTGAAGTGAAGCATCGGAATCTAAAACTGGACTCACAGGAGAGGTTCAAATCTTAGAAAGTGAGAGTGTCAGTCCTCTTGTACTTAAGTCGGCATTGTGCCTTTTTTATTAAATTCGGATGCAATTTCTGTGTTTCATCGTCAATAAGATGGTCCAAGGGATACAGTAAACCTGAAGTGAAGCATCGTAATCTAAAACTAGACTCACGGGAGAGGATCAAATCATAGAAAGTGGGAGTGTCAGTCCTCTTGTTCTTAAGTCGGCATTGTGCTTTTGTATTAAATTCGGATGCAATTTCTGTGTTTCTTCGTCAATAAGGAGGTCCAAGGGATACAGTAAACCTGAAGTGAAGCATCGGAATCTAAAACTGGACTCACAGGATACGTTCAAATCATAGAAAATTAGAGTGTCAGTCCTCTTGTTCTTAACTCGGCATTGTGCATATTGTTTTAAATTTGAATGCAATTTCTGTGTTTCATCGTCAATAAGAAGGTCCAAGGTATACAGTAAACCTGAAGTGAAGCATCGGAATCTAAAACTGGACTCACATGAGAGAAAGTTAGAGTGACAGTCCTCTTGTACTTAAGTCGGCATTGTGCCTTTTGTATTAAATTCGGATGCAATATCTGTGTTTCATCGTCAATAAGAAGCCCCAAGGGATACAGTAAAACTGAAGTGAAGCATGAAAAATCTAAAACTGAACTCACAAGAGAGGTTCAAATCATAGAAAGTGAGAGTGTCAATCCTCTTGTACTTAAGTCGGCATTGTGCCTTTTGTATTAAATTCGGATGCAATTTCTGTGTTTCATCGTCAATAAGAAGGTCCAAGGGATATAGTAAACCTGAAGTGAAGCATCGGTGTCTAGAACTGGACTCTCAGGAGACGTTCAAATCATTGAAAGTTAGAGTGTCAGTGCTCTTGTACTTAAGTCGGCATTGTGCATTTTGTTTTAAATTTGCATGCAATTTCTGGGTTTCATCGTCAATAAGAAGGTCCAAGGGATACAGTAAACCTGAAGTGAAGCATCGGAATCTAAAACTGGACTCACAGGAGAGGTTCAAATCATAGAAAGTTAGAGTGTCAGTCCTCTTGTACTTAAGTCGGCATTGTGTCTCTTGTATTAAATTCGGATGCAATTTCTGTGTTTCATCGTCAATAAGAAGGTCCAAGTGATACAGTAAACCTGAAGTGAAGCATCGGTATCTAAAACTGGACTCACAGGAGAGGTTCAAATCATAGAATGTTAGAGTGTCAGTCCTCTTGTACTTAGGTCGGCATTGTGCCTTTTGTATTAAATTCGGATGCAATTTCTGTGTCTCATCTTCATTAAGAAGGTCCAAGGGATACAGTAAATCTGAAGTGAGGCATCGGAATCTAATACTGGACACACAGGAGAGGTTCAAATCAAAGAAAGTTAGAGTGTCAGTCCTCTTGTACTTAAGTCGGCATTGTGCCTTTTGTATTGAATTCGGATGCAATTTCTGTGTTTCATCGTCAATAAGAAGGTCCAAGGGATACAGTAAACCTGAAGTGAAGCATTGGAATCTAAAACTGTACTCACAGGTGAGGTTCAAATCATAGAAAGTGAGTGTGTCAGTCCTCTTGTACTTAAGTCGGCATTGTGACTTTTGTATTAAATTCGGATATAATTTCTGTATTTCATCGTCTATAAGATGGTCCAAGGGATACAGTAAACCTAAAGTGAAGCATCAGAATCTAAAACTGGACTCACAGGAGAGGTTCAAATCATAGAAAGTGAGAGTGTCAGTCCTCTTGTTCTTAAGTCGGCATTGTGCATTTGTATTAAATTCGGATGCAATTTCTGTGTTTCATCGTCAATTAGAAGGTCCAAGGTATTCAGTAAATCTGAAGTGTAGCATCGGAATCTAAAACTGGACTCACAGGAGAGAAAGTTAGAGTGACAGTCCTCTTGTACTTAAGTCGGCATTGTGCATTTTGTTTTAAATTTGAATGCAATTTCTGTGTTTCATCGTCAATAAGAAGGTCCAAGGGATACAGTAAACCTGAAGTGAAGCCTCGGAATCTAAAACTGGACTTATAGGAGAGGTTCAAATCATAGATAGTTAGTGTGTCAGTCCTCTTGTACTTAAGTCGGCATTGTGCCTTTTGTATTAAATTCGGATGCAATTTCTGTGTTTCATCGTCAATAAATAGGGTCCAAGGGATACAGTAAACCTGAAGTGAGGCATCGGAATCTAAAACTAGACTCACAGGAGAGGTTCATATCATAGAAAGTGAGAGTGTCAGTCCTCTTGTACTTAAGTCGGCATTGTGACTTTTGTATTAAATTCGGATGCAATTTCTGTGTTTCATCGTCAATAAGAAGGTCCAAGGGATTCAGAAAACCTGAAGTGAAGCATCGGAAGCTAAAACTGGACGCACAGGGGAGGTTCATGTCATACAAAGTTAGAGTGTCAGTCCACTTGTACTTAAGTCGGCATTGTGCCTTCTGTATTAAATTCGGATGCAATTTCTGTGTTTCATCGTCAATAAGAAGGTCCAAGGGATGCAGTAAACCTGAAGTGAAGCATCGGTATCTAAAACTGGACTCACAGGAGAGGTTCATTTCATAGAAAATTAGAGTGTCAGTCCTCTTGTACTTAAGTCGGCATTGTGCCTTTTGTATTAAATTCGGATGCAGTTTCTGTGTTTCATCTTCAATAAGAAGGTCCAAGGGATACAGTAAACCTGAAGTGAGGCATCGGAATCTAAAACTGGACTCACAGGAGAGGTTCAAATCATAGAAAGTTAGAGTTTCAGTCCTCTTGTACTTACGTCGGCATTGTGCCTTTTGTATTAATTTCGGATGCAATTTCTGTGTTTCATCGTCAATAAGATGGTCCACGGGATACAGTAAACCTGAAGTGAAGCATCGGTATCTAAAACTGGACTCACAGGAGAGGTTCATTTCATAGAAAGTTAGAGTGTCAGTCCTCTTGTACTTAAGTCGGCATTGTGCCATTTGTATTAAATTCGGATGCAATTTCTGTGTTTCATCTTCAATAAGAAGGTCCAAGGGATACAGTAAACCTAAAGTATGGCATCGGAATCTAAAACTGGACACACAGGAGCGGTTGAAATCATAGAATGTTAGAGTGTCAGTCCTCTTGTACTTAAGTCGGCACTGTGCCTTTTGTATTAAATTCGGATGCAATTTCTGTGTTTCATCGTCAATAAGAAGGTCCAAGGGATACAGTAAACCTGAAGTGAAGCATCGGAATCTAAAACTGGACTCACAAGAATTGTTCAAATCATAGAAAGTGAGAGTGTCAGTCCTCTTGTACTTAAGTCGGCATTGTGTCTCTTGTATTAAATTCGGAAGCAATTTCTGTGTTTCATCTTCAATAAGAAGGTCCAAGGGATACAGTAAAACTGAAGTGCAGCATCGGTATCTAAAACTGGACTCACAGGAGATGTTCAAATCATAGAAAGTTAGAGTGTCAGTCCTCTTGTACTTAAGGCAGCATTGTGTTTTTTGTATTAAATTCGGATGCAATTTCTGTGTTTCATCTTCAATAAGAACGTCCAAGGGATACAGTAAACCTGAAGTGAGGCATCGGAATCTAAAACTGGACCCACAGGAGCGGTTGAAATCATAGAAAGTTAGAGTGTCAGTCCTCTTGTACTTAAGTCGGCACTAGGCCTTTTGTATTAAATTCGGATGCAATTTCTGTGTTTCATCGTCCATGAGAAGGTCCAAGGGATACAGTAATCCTGAAGTGTAGCATAGGAATCTAAAACTGGACTCACAGGAGAGGTTCAAATCATGGAAAGTTAGGGTGTCAGTCCTCTTGTTCTTATGTCGGCATTGTGCCTTTTGTATTGAGTTCGGATGCAATTTCTGTGTTTCATCGTCAGTAAGAAGGTCCAAGGGATACAGTGAACCTGAAGTGAAGCATCGGAATGTAAAACTGGACTCACAGGATACGTTCAAATCCTAGAAAATTAGAGTGTCAGTCCTCTTGTACTTAAGTCGGCATTGTGCATTTTGTTTTAAAATTGAATGCAATTTCAGTGTTTCATCGTCAATAAGAAGGTCCAAGGTATACAGTAAACCTGAAGTGAAGCATCGGAATCTAAAACTGGACTCACATGAGAGAAAGTTAGAGTGACAGTCCTCTTGTACTTAAGTCGGCATTGTGCCTTTTGTATTAAATTCGGATGCAATATCTGTGTTTCATCGTCAATAAGAAGCCCCAAGGGATACAGTGAAACTGAAGTGAAGCATGAAAAATCTAAAACTGAACTCACAAGAGATGTTCAAATCATAGAGAGTGAGAGTGTCAATCCTCTTGTACTTAAGTCGGCATTGTGCCTTTTGTATTAAATTCGGATGCAATTTCTGTGTTTCATCGTCAATAAGAAGGTCCAAGGGATACAGTAAACCTGAAGTGAAGCATCGGTGTCTAGAACTGGACTCTCAGGAGACGTTCAAATCATTGAAAGTTAGAGTGTCAGTCCTCTTGTACTTAAGTCGGCATTGTGCATTTTGTTTTAAATTTGCATGCAATTTCTGGGTTTCATCGTCAATAAGATGGTCCAAGGGATACAGTAAACCTGAAGTGAAGCATCGGAATCTAAAACTGGACTCACAGGTGAGGTTCAAACCATAGAAAGTTAGAGTGTCAGTCCTCTTGTACTTAAGTCGGCATTGTGTCTCTTGTTTTAAATTCGGATGCAATTTCTGTGTTTCATCGTCAATAAGAAGGTCCAAGTGATACAGTAAACCTGAAGTGAAGCATCGGTATCTAAAACTGGACTCACAGGAGAGGTTCAAATCATAGAAAGTTAGAGTGTCAGTCCTATTGTACTTAAGTCGGCATTGTGCCTTTTGTATTAAATTCGGATATAATTTCTGTATTTCATCGTCTATAAGATGGTCCAAGGGATACAGTAAACCTAAAGTGAAGCATCAGAATCTAAAATTGGACTCACAGGAGAGGTTCAAATTGTAGAAAGTGAGAGTGTCAGTCCTCTTGTTTTTAAGTCGGCATTGTGCTTTTGTATTAAATTCGGATGCAATTTCTGTGTTTCATCGTCAATAAGAAGGTCCAAGGTATTCAGTAAACCTGAAGTGTAGCATCGGAATCTAAAACTGGACTCACAGGAGAGAAAGTTAGAATGACAGTCCTCTTGTACTTAAGTCGGCATTGTGAATTTCGTTTTAAATTTGAATGCAATTTCTGTGTTTCATCGTCAATAAGAAGGTCCAAGGGATACAGTAAACCTAAAGTGCGCCATCGGAATCTAAAACTGGACACACAGGAGCGGTTGAAATCATAGAATGTTAGAGTGTCAGTCCTCTTGTACTTAAGTCGGCACTGTGCCTTTTGTATTAAATTCGGATGCAATTTCTGTGTTTCATCGTCAATAAGAAGGTCCAAGGGATACAGTAAACCAGAAGTGAAGCATCGGAATCTAAAACTGGACTCACAAGACAGGTTCAAATCATAGAAAGTGAGAGTGTCAATCCTCTTGTACTTAAGTCGGCATTGTGCCTTTTGTATTGAATTCGGATGCAACTTCTGTGTTTCATCGTCAATAAGAAGGTCCAAGGTATACAGTAAACCTGAAGTGAAGCATCGGTATCTAAAACTGGACTCACTGGAGAGGTTCAAGTCATAGAAAGTGAGAGTGTCAGTACTCTTGTACTTAAGTCGGCCTTGTGCCCTTTGTATTAAATTCGGATGCAATTTCTGTGTTTCATCGTCAATAAGAAGGTCCAAGGGATACAGTAAACCTGAAGTGAAGCATCGGAATCTAAAACTGGACTCACAGGAGAGGTTCAAACCATAGAAAGTGAGAGTGTCAGTACTCTTGTACTTAACTCGGCATTGTGCCCTTTGTATTAAATTCGGACGCAATTTCTGTGTTTCATCGTAAATAAGATGGTCCAAGGGATACAGTAAACCTGAAGTGAAGGATCGGAATCTAAAACTGGACTCACAGGAGACGTTCAAATCATAGAAAGTTAGAGTGTCAGTCCTCTTGTACTGAAGTCGCCATTGTGCATTTTGTTTTAAATTTGAATGCAATTTCTGTGTTTCATCGTCAATAAGAAGCTCCAAGGGATACAGTAAACCTGAAGTGAGGCATCGGAATCTAAGACAGGACACACAGGAGCGGTTGAAAACATAGAAAGTTAGAGTGTCAGTCCTCTTGTACTTAAGTCGGCACTGTGCCTTTTGTATTAAATTCGGATACAATTTCTGTGTTTCATCCTCAATAAGAAGGTCCAAGTTATACAGTATGCCTGAAGAGAAGCATAGGAATCTTAAACTGGACTCACAGGAGAGGTTCAAATCATAGAAAGTTAGAGTGTCAGTCCTATTGTACTTAAGTCGGCATTGTGCCTTTTGTATTGAATTCGGATGCAATTTCTGTGTTTCATCGTCAATAAGAAGGTCCAAGGGATACAGAAAACCTAATGTGAGGCATCGGAATCTAATACTGGACACACAGGAGTGGTTGAAATCATAGAAAGATAGAGTGTCAGTCCTCTTGTACTTAAGTCGGCACTGTGCTTTTTGTATTAAATTCGGATGCACTTTCTGTGTTTCATCGTCATTAAGAAGGTCCAAGGGATACAGTAATCCTGAAGTGAAGCATAGGAAACTAAAACTAGACTCACAGGAGAAGTTCAAATCATAGAAAGTTAGAGTGTCAGTCCTCTTGTACGTAAGTCGGCATTGTGCCTTTTGTATTGAATTCGGATGCAATTTCTGTGTTTCATCTTCAATAAGAAGGTCCAAGGTATACAGTAAACCTGAAGTGAAGCATTGGAATCTAAAACTGGACTCACAGGTGAGGTTCAAATCATAGAAAGTGAGAGTGTCAGTCGTCTTGTACTTAAGTCTGCATTGTGCCTTTTGTATTAAATTCGGATATAATTTCTGTATTTCATCGTCTATAAGATGGTCTAAGGGATACAGCAAACCTAAAGTGAAGCATCAGAATCTAAAACTGGACTCACAGGAGAGGTTCAAATCATAGAAAGTGAGAGTGTCAGTCCTCTTGTTCTTAAGTCGGCATTGTGCTTTTGTATTAAATTCGGATGCAATTTCTGTGTTTCATCGTCAATAAGAAAGTCCAAGGTATTCAGTAAACCTGAAGTGTAGCATCGGAATCTAAAACTGGACTCACAGGAGAGAAAGTTAGAGCGACAGTCCTCTTGTACTTAAGTCGGCATTGTGCATTTTGTTTCAAATTTGAATGCAATTTCTGTGTTTCATCGTCAATAAGAAGGTTTAAGGGATACAGTTAACCTGAAGTGAAGCATCGGAATCTAAAACTGGACTTATAGGAGAGGTTCAAATCATAGATAGTTAGTGTGTCAGTCCTCTTGTACTTAAGTCGGCATTGTGACTTTTGTATTAAATTCGGATGCAATTTCTGTGTTTCATTGTCAATAAATAGGGTCCAAGGAATACAGTAAACCTGAAGTGAGGCATCGGAATCTAAAATTAGACTGACAGGAGAGGTTCATATCATAGAAAGTGAGAGTGTCAGTCCTCTTGTACTTAAGTCGGCATTGTGACTTTTGTATTAAATTCGGATGCAATTTCTGTGTTTCATCGTCAATAAGAAGGTCCAAGGGATACAGAAAACCTGAAGTGAAGAATCGGAATCTAAAACTGGACTCACAGGGGAGGTTCATGTCATAGAAAGTTAGAGTGTCAGTCCTCTTGTACTTAAGTCGGCATTGTGCCTTTTGTATTAAATTCGGATGCAAATTCTGTGTTTCATCGTCAATAAGACGGTCCAAGGGATACAGTAAACCTGAAGTGAAGCATCGGTATCTAAAACTGGACTCACAGGAGAGGTTCATTTCATAGAAAGTTAGAGTGTCAGTCCTCTTGTACTTAAGTCGGCATTGTGCCTTTTGTATTAAATTCGGATGCAATTTCTGTGTTTCATATTCAATAAGAAGGTCCAAGGGATACAGTAAACCTGAAGTGAGGCATCGGAATCTAAAACTGGACACACTGGAGCGGTTGAAATCATAGAATGTGAGAGTGTCAGTCCTCTTGTACTTAAGTCGGCACTGTGCCTTTTGTATTAAATTCGGATGCAATTTCTGTGTTTCATCGTCAATAAGAAGGTCCAAGGGATACAGTAAACCTGAAGTGAAGCATCGGAATCTAAAACTGGACTCACAAGACAGGTTCCAATCATAGAAAGTGAGAGTGTCAGTCCTCTTGTACTTAAGTCGGCATTGTGCCTTTTGTATTGAATTCGGATGCAATTTCTGTGTTTCATCGTCAATAAGAAGCTCCAAGGGATACAGTAAACCTGAAGTGAAGCATCGGAATCTAAAACTGGACTCACAGGAGAGGTTCAAAACATAGAAAGTGAGAGTGTCAGTACTCTTGTACTTAAGTCGGCATTGTGCATTTTGTATTAAATTCGGATGCAATTTCTGTGTTTCATCGTCAATAAGATGGTCCAAGGGATACAGTAAACCTAAAGTGAAGCATCGGAATCTAAAACTGGACTCACAGGAGGGGTTCAAATCATAGAAAGTGAGAGTGTCAGTCCTCTTGTTCTTAAGTCGGCATTGTGCTTTTGTATTAAAGTCGGATGCAATTTCTGTGTTTCTTCGTCAGTAAGGACGTCCAAGGGATACAGTAAACCTGAAGTGAAGCATCGGAATCTAAAACTGGACTCACAGGAGACGTTCAAATCATAGAAAGTTAGAGTGTCAGTCCTCTTGTACTGAAGTCGCCATTGTGCATTTTGTTTTAAATTTGAATGCAATTTCTGTGTTTCATCGTCAATAAGAAGCTCCAAGGGATACAGTAAACCTGAAGTGAAGCATAGGAATCTAAAACTGGACTCACAGGAGAGGTTCAAATCATAGAAAGTTAGAGTGTCAGTCCTCTTGTACTTAGGTCGGCATTGTGCCTTTTGTATTAAATGCGGATGCAATATCTGTGTTTCATCGTCAATAAGAAGTACCAAGGGATACAGTACACCTGAAGTGAAGCATCGGTATCTAAAACTGGACTCACAGGAGAGGTTCAAATCATAGAAAGTTAGAGTGTCAGTCCTCTTGTACTTAAGTCTTCATTGTGCCTTTTGTATTAAATTCGAATGCAATTTCTGTGTTTCATCTTCAATAAGAAGGTCCAAGGGATACAGTAAACCTGAAGTGAGGCATCGGAATCTAAAACTGGACACACAGGAGCGGTTGAAATCATAGAAAATTAGAGTGTCAGTCCTCTTGTACTTAAGTCGGCACTGTGCCTTTTGTATTAAATTCGGATGCAATTTCTGTGTTTCATCCTCAATAAGAAGGTCCAAGGGATACAGTAATCCTGAAGAGAAGCATAGGAATCTTAAACTGGACTCACAGGAGAGGTTCAAATCATAGAAAGTTAGAGTGTCAGTCCTCTTGTACTTATGTCGGCATTGTGCCTTTTGTATTGAATTCGGATGCAATTTCTGTGTTCCTTCGTCAATAAGGAGGTCCAAGGGATACAATAAACCTGACGTGAAGCATCTGAATCTAAAACTGGACTCACAGGAGTCGTTCAAATCATAGAAAGTTAGTGTCAGTCCTCTTGTACTTAAGACGGCTCTGTGCATTTTGTTTTAAATTTCAATGCAATTTCTGTGTTTCATCGTCAATAAGAAGGTCGAGGTACACAGTAAACCTGAAGTGAAGTATCGGAATCTAAAACTCTACTCACAGGAGAGATAGTTAGAGTGACAGTCCTCTTGTACTTAAGTCGGCATTGTGCCTTTTGTATTAAATTCGGATGCAATTTCTGTGTTTCATCTTCAATTAGAAGGTACAAGGGATACAGTAAACCTGAAGTGAGGCATCGGAATCTAAAACTGGACACACAGGAGCGGTTAAAATGATAGATAGTTAGAGTGTCAGTCCTCATTACTTAAGTCGGAACTGTGCCGTTTGTATTTAATTTGGATGCAATTTCTGTGTTTCATCGTCAATGAGAAGGTCCACGGGATACAGTAATCCTGAAGTGAAGCATAGGAATCTAAAACTGGACTCACAGGAGAGGTTCAAATCATAGAAAGTTAGAGTGTCAGTCCTCTTGTAGTTATGTCGGCATTGTGCCTTCTGTATTGAATTCGTATGCAATTTCTGTGTTTCATCGTCAATAAGAAGGTCCAAGGGATACAGTAAACCTGAAGTGAAGCATCGGAATCTAAAACTGGACTCACAGGAGAGGGTCAAATCATAGAAAGTGAGAGTGTCAGTACTCTTGTACTTAAGTTGGCACTGTGCCTCTTGTATTAATTTCGGATGCAATTTCTGTGTTTCATCGTCAATAAGATGGTCCAAGGGATACAGTAAACCTAAAGTGAAGCATCGGAATCTAAAACTGGACTCACAGGAGAGGTTCAAATCATAGCAAGCGAGAGCGTCAGTCCTCTTGCTCTTAAGTCGGCATTGTGCTTTTGTATTAAATTCGGATGCAATTTCTGTGTTTCTTCGTCAATAAGGAGGTCCATGGGATACAGTAAACCTGAAGTGAAGCATCGGAATCTAAAACCGGACTCACAGGAGACGTTCAAATCATAGAAAGTTCGAGTGTCAGCCCTCTTGCACTGAAGTCATCATTGTGCATTTTGTTTTAAATTTGAATGCAATTTCTGTGTTTCATCGTCAATAAGAAGCTCCAAGGGATACAGTAAACCTGAAGTGAAGCATCGGAATCTAAAACTGGACTCACAGAAGAGGTTCAAATCATAGAAAGTTAGAGTGTCAGTCCTCTTGTACTTAAGTCGGCATTGTGCCTTTTGTATTGAATTCGGATGCAATTTCTGTGTTTCATCGTCAATAAGAAGGTCCAAGGGATACAGAAAACCTAAAGTGAAGCATCGGAATCTAAAACTGGACTCACAGGAGAGGTTCAAATCATAGAAAGTGAGAGTGTCAGTCCTCTTGTACTTAAGTCGGCATTGTGCAATTTGTATTAAATTCGGGTGCAATTTCTGTGTTTCATCGTCAATAAGATGGTCCAAGGGATACAGTAAACCTAAAGTGAAGCATCGGAATCTAAAACTGGACTCACAGGAGAGGTTCAAATCATAGAAAGTGTGAGTGTCAGTCTTCTTGTTCTTAATTCGGCATTGTGCTTTTGTATTAAATTCGGATGCAATTTCTGTGTTCCTTCGTCAATAAGGAGGTCCAAGGGATACAATAAACCTGAAGTGAAGCATCTGAATCTAAACCTGGACTCACACGAGACGTTCAAATCATAGAAAGTTAGAGTGTCAGTCCTCTTGTACTTAAGACGGCTCTGTGCATTTTGTTTTAAATTTCAATGCAATTTCTGTGTTTCATCGTCATTAAGAAGGTCGAGGTACACAGTAAACCTGAAGTGAAGCATCGGAATCTAAAACTCTACTCACAGGAGAGATAGTTAGAGTGACAGTCCTCTTGTACTTAAGTCGGCATTGTGCCTTTTGTATTAAATTCGGATGCAATTTCTGTGTTTCATCTTCAATTAGAAGGTACAAGGGATACAGTAAACCTGAAGTGAGGCATCGGAATCTAAAACTGGACACACAGGAGCGGTTGAAATCATAGATAGTTAGAGTGTCAGTCCTCATTACTTAAGTCGGCACTGTGCCGTTTGTATTTAATTTCGTTGCAATTTCTGTGTTTCATCGTCAATGAGAAGGTCCACGGGATACAGTAATCCTGAAGTGAAGCATAGGAATCTAAAACTGGACTCACAGGAGAGTTTCAAATCATAGAAAGTTAGAGTGTCAGTCCTCTTGTACTTATGTCGACATTGTGCCTTTTGTATTGAATTCGGATGCAATTTCTGTGTTTCATCGTCAATAAGAAGGTCCAAGGGATACAGTAAACCTGAAGTGAAGCATCGGAATCTAAAACTGGACTCACAGGAGAGGGTCAAATCATAGAAAGTGAGAGTGTCAGTACTCTTGTACTTAAGTTGGCATTGTGCCTTTTGTATTAATTTCGGATGCAATTTCTGTGTTTCATCGTCAATAAGATGGTCCAAGGGATACAGTAAACCTAAAGTGAAGCATAGGAATCTAAAACTGGACTCACAGGAGAGGTTCAAATCATAGCAAGCGAGAGTGTCAGTCCTCTTGCTCTTAAGTCGGCATTGTGCTTTTGTATTAAATTCGGATGCAATTTCTGTGTTTCTTCGTCAATAAGGAGGTCCAAGGGATACAGTAAACCTGAAGTGAAGCATCGGAATCCAAAACTGGACTCACAGGAGACGTTCAAATCATAGAAAGTTCGAGTGTCAGCCCTCTTGCACTGAAGTCATCATTGTGCATTTTGTTTTAAATTTGAATGCAATTTCTGTGTTTCATCGTCAATAAGAAGCTCCAAGGGATACAGTAAACCTGAAGTGAAGCATCGGAATCTAAAACTGGACTCACAGGAGAGGTTCAAATCATAGAAAGTTAGAGTGTCAGTCATCTTGTACTTAAGTCGGCATTGTGCCTTTTGTATTAAATTCGGTTGCAATATCTGTGGTTCATCGTCAATAAGAAGTACCAAGGGATACAGTACACCTGAAATGAAGCATCGGTATCTAAAACAGGACTCACAGGAGAGGTTCAAATCATAGAAAGTTAGAGTGTCAGTCCTCTTGTACTTAGGTGCGCATTGTGTCTTGTTTATTAAATTCGGATGCAATTTCTGCGTTTCATCTTCAATAAGAAGGTCCAAGGGATACAGTAAACCTGAAGTGAACCATCGGAATCTAAGACTGGACACACAGGAGCGGTTGAAAACATAGAAAGTTAGAGTGTCAGTCCTCTTGTACTTAGGTCGGCATTGTGCCTTTTGTATTAAATGCGGATGCAATATCTGTGTTTCATCGTCAATAAGAAGTACCAAGGGATACAGTACACCTGAAGTGAAGCATCGGTATCTAAAACTGGACTCACAGGAGAGGTTCAAATCATAGAAAGTTAGAGTGTCAGTCCTCTTGTACTTAAGTCTTCATTGTGCCTTTTGTATTAAATTCGAATGCAATTTCTGTGTTTCATCTTCAATAAGAAGGTCCAAGGGATACAGTAAACCTGAAGTGAGGCATCGCAATCTAAAACTGGACACACAGGAGCGGTTGAAAACATAGAAAATTAGAGTGTCAGTCCTCTTGTACTTAAGTCGGCACTGTGCCTTTTGTATTAAATTCGGATGCAATTTCTGTGTTTCATCCTCAATAAGAAGGTCCAAGGGATACAGTAATCCTGAAGAGAAGCATAGGAATCTTAAACTGGACTCACAGGAGAGGTTCAAATCATAGAAAGTTAGAGTGTCAGTCCTCTTGTACTTATGTCGGCATTGTGCCTTTTGTATTGAATTCGGATGCAATTTCTGTGTTCCTTCGTCAATAAGGAGGTCCAAGGGATACAATAAACCTGACGTGAAGCATCTGAATCTAAAACTGGACTCACAGGAGTCGTTCAAATCATAGAAAGTTAGTGTCAGTCCTCCTGTACTTAAGACGGCTCTGTGCATTTTGTTTTAAATTTCAATGCAATTTCTGTGTTTCATCGTCAATAAGAAGGTCGAGGTACACAGTAAACCTGAAGTGAAGTATCGGAATCTAAAACTCTACTCACAGGAGAGATAGTTAGAGTGACAGTCCTCTTGTACTTAAGTCGGCATTGTGCCTTTTGTATTAAATTCGGATGCAATTTCTGTGTTTCATCTTCAATTAGAAGGTACAAGGGATACAGTAAACCTGAAGTGAGGCATCGGAATCTAAAACTGGACACACAGGAGCGGTTAAAATGATAGATAGTTAGAGTGTCAGTCCTCATTACTTAAGTCGGAACTGTGCCGTTTGTATTTAATTTGGATGCAATTTCTGTGTTTCATCGTCAATGAGAAGGTCCACGGGATACAGTAATCCTGAAGTGAAGCATAGGAATCTAAAACTGGACTCACCGGAGAGGTTCAAATCATAGAAAGTTAGAGTGTCAGTCCTCTTGTAGTTATGTCGGCATTGTGCCTTCTGTATTGAATTCGTATGCAATTTCTGTGTTTCATCGTCAATAAGAAGGTCCAAGGGATACAGTAAACCTGAAGTGAAGCATCGGAATCTAAAACTGGACTCACAGGAGAGGGTCAAATCATAGAAAGTGAGAGTGTCAGTACACTTGTACTTAAGTTGGCACTGTGCCTCTTGTATTAATTTCGGATGCAATTTCTGTGTTTCATCGTCAATAAGATGGTCCAAGGGATACAGTAAACCTAAAGTGAAGCATCGGAATCTAAAACTGGACTCACATAAGAGGTTCAAATCATAGCAAGCGAGAGCGTCAGTCCTCTTGCTCTTAAGTCGGCATTGTGCTTTTGTATTAAATTCGGATGCAATTTCTGTGTTTCTTCGTCAATAAGGAGGTCCATGGGATACAGTAAACCTGAAGTGAAGCATCGGAATCTAAAACCGGACTCACAGGAGACGTTCAAATCATAGAAAGTTCGAGTGTCAGCCCTCTTGCACTGAAGTCATCATTGTGCATTTTGTTTTAAATTTGAATGCAATTTCTGTGTTTCATCGTCAATAAGAAGCTCCAAGGGATACAGTAAACCTGAAGTGAAGCATCGGAATCTAAAACTGGACTCACAGAAGAGGTTCAAATCATAGAAAGTTAGAGTGTCAGTCCTCTTGTACTTAAGTCGGCATTGTGCCTTTTGTATTGAATTCGGATGCAATTTCTGTGTTTCATCGTCAATAAGAAGGTCCAAGGGATACAGAAAACCTAAAGTGAAGCATCGGAATCTGAAACTGGACTCACAGGAGAGGTTCAAATCATAGAAAGTGAGAGTGTCAGTCCTCTTGTACTTAAGTCGGCATTGTGCAATTTGTATTAAATTCGGGTGCAATTTCTGTGTTTCATCGTCAATAAGATGGTCCAAGGGATACAGTAAACCTAAAGTGAAGCATCGGAATCTAAAACTGGACTCACAGGAGAGGTTCAAATCATAGAAAGTGTGAGTGTCAGTCTTCTTGTTCTTAATTCGGCATTGTGCTTTTGTATTAAATTCGGATGCAATTTCTGTGTTCCTTCGTCAATAAGGAGGTCCAAGGGATACAATAAACCTGAAGTGAAGCATCTGAATCTAAACCTGGACTCACACGAGACGTTCAAATCATAGAAAGTTAGAGTGTCAGTCCTCTTGTACTTAAGACGGCTCTGTGCATTTTGGTTTAAATTTCAATGCAATTTCTGTGTTTCATCGTCATTAAGAAGGTCGAGGTACACAGTAAACCTGAAGTGAAGCATCGGAATCTAAAACTCTACTCACAGGAGAGATAGTTAGAGTGACAGTCCTCTTGTACTTAAGTCGGCATTGTGCCTTTTGTATTAAATTCGGATGCAATTTCTGTGTTTCATCTTCAATTAGAAGGTACAAGGGATACAGTAAACCTGAAGTGAGGCATCGGAATCTAAAACTGGACACACAGGAGCGGTTGAAATCATAGATAGTTAGAGTGTCAGTCCTCATTACTTAAGTCGGCACTGTGCCGTTTGTATTTAATTTCGTTGCAATTTCTGTGTTTCATCGTCAATGAGAAGGTCCACGGGATACAGTAATCCTGAAGTGAAGCATAGGAATCTAAAACTGGACTCACAGGAGAGTTTCAAATCATAGAAAGTTAGAGTGTCAGTCCTCTTGTACTTATGTCGACATTGTGCCTTTTGTATTGAATTCGGATGCAATTTCTGTGTTTCATCGTCAATAAGAAGGTCCAAGGGATACAGTAAACCTGAAGTGAAGCATCGGAATCTAAAACTGGACTCACAGGAGAGGGTCAAATCATAGAAAGTGAGAGTGTCAGTACTCTTGTACTTAAGTTGGCATTGTGCCTTTTGTATTAATTTCGGATGCAATTTCTGTGTTTCATCGTCAATAAGATGGTCCAAGGGATACAGTAAACCTAAAGTGAAGCATAGGAATCTAAAACTGGACTCACAGGAGAGGTTCAAATCATAGCAAGCGAGAGTGTCAGTCCTCTTGCTCTTAAGTCGGCATTGTGCTTTTGTATTAAATTCGGATGCAATTTCTGTGTTTCTTCGTCAATAAGGAGGTCCAAGGGATACAGTAAACCTGAAGTGAAGCATCGGAATCCAAAACTGGACTCACAGGAGACGTTCAAATCATAGAAAGTTCGAGTGTCAGCCCTCTTGCACTGAAGTCATCATTGTGCATTTTGTTTTAAATTTGAATGCAATTTCTGTGTTTCATCGTCAATAAGAAGCTCCAAGGGATACAGTAAACCTGAAGTGAAGCATCGGAATCTAAAACTGGACTCACAGGAGAGGTTCAAATCATAGAAAGTTAGAGTGTCAGTCATCTTGTACTTAAGTCGGCATTGTGCCTTTTGTATTAAATTCGGTTGCAATATCTGTGGTTCATCGTCAATAAGAAGTACCAAGGGATACAGTACACCTGAAATGAAGCATCGGTATCTAAAACAGGACTCACAGGAGAGGTTCAAATCATAGAAAGTTAGAGTGTCAGTCCTCTTGTACTTAGGTGCGCATTGTGTCTTGTTTATTAAATTCGGATGCAATTTCTGCGTTTCATCTTCAATAAGAAGGTCCAAGGGATACAGTAAACCTGAAGTGAGCCATCGGAATCTAAGACTGGACACACAGGAGCGGTTGAAAACATAGAAAGTTAGAGTGTCAGTCCTCTTGTACTTAGGTCGGCATTGTGCCTTTTGTATTAAATGCGGATGCAATATCTGTGTTTCATCGTCAATAAGAAGTACCAAGGGATACAGTACACCTGAAGTGAAGCATCGGTATCTAAAACTGGACTCACAGGAGAGGTTCAAATCATAGAAAGTTAGAGTGTCAGTCCTCTTGTACTTAAGTCTTCATTGTGCCTTTTGTATTAAATTCGAATGCAATTTCTGTGTTTCATCTTCAATAAGAAGGTCCAAGGGATACAGTAAACCTGAAGTGAGGCATCGCAATCTAAAACTGGACACACAGGAGCGGTTGAAAACATAGAAAATTAGAGTGTCAGTCCTCTTGTACTTAAGTCGGCACTGTGCCTTTTGTATTAAATTCGGATGCAATTTCTGTGTTTCATCCTCAATAAGAAGGTCCAAGGGATACAGTAATCCTGAAGAGAAGCATAGGAATCTTAAACTGGACTCACAGGAGAGGTTCAAATCATAGAAAGTGAGAGTGTCAGTCCTCTTGTACTTATGTCGGCATTGTGCCTTTTGTATTGAATTCGGATGCAATTTCTGTGTTCCTTCGTCAATAAGGAGGTCCAAGGGATACAATAAACCTGACGTGAAGCATCTGAATCTAAAACTGGACTCACAGGAGTCGTTCAAATCATAGAAAGTTAGTGTCAGTCCTCTTGTACTTAAGACGGCTCTGTGCATTTTGTTTTAAATTTCAATGCAATTTCTGTGTTTCATCGTCAATAAGAAGGTCGAGGTACACAGTAAACCTGAAGTGAAGTATCGGAATCTAAAACTCTACTCACAGGAGAGATAGTTAGAGTGACAGTCCTCTTGTACTTAAGTCGGCATTGTGCCTTTTGTATTAAATTCGGATGCAATTTCTGTGTTTCATCTTCAATTAGAAGGTACAAGGGATACAGTAAACCTGAAGTGAGGCATCGGAATCTAAAACTGGACACACAGGAGCGGTTAAAATGATAGATAGTTAGAGTGTCAGTCCTCATTACTTAAGTCGGAACTGTGCCGTTTGTATTTAATTTGGATGCAATTTCTGTGTTTCATCGTCAATGAGAAGGTCCACGGGATACAGTAATCCTGAAGTGAAGCATAGGAATCTAAAACTGGACTCACCGGAGAGGTTCAAATCATAGAAAGTTAGAGTGTCAGTCCTCTTGTAGTTATGTCGGCATTGTGCCTTCTGTATTGAATTCGTATGCAATTTCTGTGTTTCATCGTCAATAAGAAGGTCCAAGGGATACAGTAAACCTGAAGTGAAGCATCGGAATCTAAAACTGGACTCACAGGAGAGGGTCAAATCATAGAAAGTGAGAGTGTCAGTACACTTGTACTTAAGTTGGCACTGTGCCTCTTGTATTAATTTCGGATGCAATTTCTGTGTTTCATCGTCAATAAGATGGTCCAAGGGATACAGTAAACCTAAAGTGAAGCATCGGAATCTAAAACTGGACTCACATAAGAGGTTCAAATCATAGCAAGCGAGAGCGTCAGTCCTCTTGCTCTTAAGTCGGCATTGTGCTTTTGTATTAAATTCGGATGCAATTTCTGTGTTTCTTCGTCAATAAGGAGGTCCATGGGATACAGTAAACCTGAAGTGAAGCATCGGAATCTAAAACCGGACTCACAGGAGACGTTCAAATCATAGAAAGTTCGAGTGTCAGCCCTCTTGCACTGAAGTCATCATTGTGCATTTTGTTTTAAATTTGAATGCAATTTCTGTGTTTCATCGTCAATAAGAAGCTCCAAGGGATACAGTAAACCTGAAGTGAAGCATCGGAATCTAAAACTGGACTCACAGGAGAGGTTCAAATCATAGAAAGTTAGAGTGTCAGTCATCTTGTACTTAAGTCGGCATTGTGCCTTTTGTATTAAATTCGGTTGCAATATCTGTGGTTCATCGTCAATAAGAAGTACCAAGGGATACAGTACACCTGAAATGAAGCATCGGTATCTAAAACAGGACTCACAGGAGAGGTTCAAATCATAGAAAGTTAGAGTGTCAGTCCTCTTGTACTTAGGTGCGCATTGTGTCTTGTTTATTAAATTCGGATGCAATTTCTGCGTTTCATCTTCAATAAGAAGGGCCAAGGGATACAGTAAACCTGAAGTGAGCCATCGGAATCTAAGACTGGACACACAGGAGCGGTTGAAAACATAGAAAGTTAGAGTGTCAGTCCTCTTGTACTTAAGTCGGCACTGTTCCTTTTGTATTAAATTCGGATGCAATTTCTGTGTTTCATCGTCAATAAGAAGGTCCAAGGGATACAGTAATCCTGAAGAGAAGCATAGGAATCTAAAACTGGACCCACAGGAGAGGTTCAAATCATAGAAAGTTAGAGTGTCAGTTCTCTTATACTTAAGTCGGCATTGTGCCTTTTGTATTGAATTCAGATGCAATTTCTGTGTTTCATCGCCAATAAGAAGGTCCAAGGGATACAGTAAACCTGAAGTGAAGCATCGGAATCTAAAACTGGACTCACAGGAGAGGTTCAAATCATAGAAAGTGAGAGTGTCAGTCCTCTTGTACTTAAGTCGGCATTGTGCCTTTTGTATTAAATTCGGATGCAATTTCTGTGTTTCATCGTAAGTAAGATGGTCCAAGGGATACAGTAAACCTAAAGTGAAGCATCGGAATCTTAAACTGGACTCACAGGAGAGGTTCAAATCATAGAAAGTGTGAGTGTCAGTCCCCTTGTTCTTAAGTCGGCATTGTGCGTTTGTATTAAATTCGGATGCATTTTCTGTGTTTCTTCGTCAATAAGGAGGTCCAAGGGATACAATAAACCTGAAGTATAGCATCGGAATCTAAAACTGGACTCACAGGAGACGTTCAAATCATAGAAAGTTAGAGTGTCAGTCCTCTTGTACTTATGTCGGCATTGTGCATTTTGTTTTAAATTTGAATGCAATTTCTGTGTTTCATCGTCAATAAGAAGGTCGAGGTACACAGTAAACCTGAAGTGAAGCATCGGAATCTAAAACTGGACTCACAGGAGAGATAGTTAGAGTGACAGTCCTCTTGTACTTAAGTCGGCATTGTGCCTTTTGTATTAAATTCGGATGCAGTTTCTGTGTTTCATCTTCAATTTGAAGGTCCAAGGGATACAGTAAACCTGAAGTGAGGCATCGGAATCAAAAACTGGACACACATTAGCGGTTGAAATCATAGAAAAGTTAGAGTGTCAGTCCTCTTGTATTTAAGTCGGCACTGTGCCGTTTGTATTTAATTTGGATGCAATTTCTTTGTTTCATCGTCAATGAGAAGGTCCAAGGGATACAGTAATCCTGAAGTGCAGCATCGGTATCTAAAACTGGACTCACAGGAGAGGTTCAATTCATAGAAAGTGAGAGTGGCAGTCCTCTTGTTCTTAACTCGGCATTGTGCTGTTGTATTAAATTCGGATGCAATTTCTGTGTTTCTTCGTCAATAAGGAGGTCCAAGGGATACAGTAAACCTGAAGTGAAACATCGGAATCTAAAACAAGACTCACAGGAGACGTTCAAATCATAGAAAGTGAGAGTGTCAGCCCTCTTGTACTTATGTCGGCATTGTGCATTTTGTTTTAAATTTGAATGCAATTTCTGTGTTTCATCGTCAATAAGAAGGTCCAAGGTATACAGTAAACCTGAAGTGAAGCATCGGAATCTAAAACTGGACTCACAGGAGAGAAAGTTAGAGTGACAGTCATCTTGTACTTCAGTCGGCATTGTGCCTTTTGTATTAAATTCGGATGCAATTTAAGTGTTTCATCGTCAATAAGAAGCCCCAAGGGATACAGTAAAACTGAAGTGAAGCATGAAAAATCTAAAACTGGACTCACAAGAGAGGTTCAAATCATATAAAGTTAGAGTGTCAGTCCTCTTGTACTTAAGTCGGCATTGTGCATTTTGTTTTAAATTTAAATGCAATTTCTGTGTTACATCGTAAATAAGAAGGTCCAAGGGATACAGTAAACCTGAAGTGAAGCATCGGAATCTAAAACTGGACTCACAGGAGAGGTTCAAATCATAGAAAGTTAGTGTGTCAGTCCCCTTGTACTTAAGTCGGCATTGTGTTTTTTGTATTAAATTCGTATGCAATTTCTGTGTTTCATCGTCAATACGAAGGTCCAAGGGATACAGAAAACCTGAAGTGTGGCATCGGAATCTAAAACTGGACTCATAGGAGAGGTTCATTTCATAGAAAGTTAGAGTGTCAGTCCTCTTGTACTTAAGTCGGCATTGTGCCTTTTGTATTAAATTCGGATGCAATTTCTTTGTTTCATCTTCAATAAGAAGGTCCAAGGGATACAGTAAACCTGAAGTGAGGCATCGGAATCTAAAACTGGACACACAGGAGCGGTTGAAATCATAGAAAGTAAGAGTGTCTGTCCTCTTGTACTTAAGTCGGCACTGTGATTTTTGTATTAAATTCGGATGCAATTTCTGTGTTTCATCGTCAATAAGAAGGTCCAAGCGATACAGTAATCCTGAAGTGAAGCATAGGAATCTAAAACTGGACTCATAGGAGAGGTTCATTTCATAGAAAGTTAGAGTGTCAGTCCTCTTGTACTTAAGTCGGCATTGTGCCTTTTGTATTAAATTCGGATGCAATTTCTTTGTTTCATCTTCAATAAGAAGGTCCAAGGGATACAGTAAACCTGAAGTGAGGCATCGGAATCTAAAACTGGACACACAGGAGCGGTTGAATACATAGAAAGTTAGAGTGTCAGTCCTCTTGTACTTAAGTCGGCATTGTGCCTTTTGTATTGAATTCGGATGCAATTTCTGTGTTTCATCGTCAATAAGAAGGTCCAAGGGATACAGTAAACCTGAAGTGAAGCATCGGAATCTAAAACTGGACTCACAGGAGAGGTTCAAATCATAGAAAGCGAGAGTGTCAGTCCTCTTGTACTTAATTCGGCATTGTGTCTTTTAAATTAAATTCGGATGCAATTTCTGTGTTTCATCGTCAATAAGATGGTCCAAGGGATACAGTAAACCTAAAGTGAAGCATCGGAATCTAAAACTGGTCTCACAGGAGAGGTTCAAATCATAGAAAGTGAGAGTGTCAGTCCTCTTGTACTTAAGTCGGCATTGTGCCTTTTGTATTAAATTCAGATGCAATTTCTGTGTTTCATCGCCAATACGATGGTCCAAGGGATACAGTAAACCTAAAGTGAAGCATCGGAATCCAAAACTGGACTCAATGGAGACGTTCAAATTATAGAAAGTTTGAGTGTCAGTCCTCTTGTACTTAAGTTGGCATTGTGCATTTTGTTTTAAATTTGAATGCAATTTCTGTGTTTCATCGTCAATAAGAAGGTCGAGGTATACAGTAAACCTGAAGTGAAGCATCGGAATCTAAAACTGGACTCACAGGAGAGAAAGTTAGAGTGACAGTCCTCTTGTACTTAAAACGGCATTGTGCCTTTTGTATTAAATTCGGATTCAATTTCTGTGTATCACCGTCAATTTGAAGGTCCAAGGGATACGGTAAACCTGAAGTGAAGCATCGGAATCTAAAACTGGACTCACAGGAGAGGTTCAAATCATAGAAAGTTAGGTTGTCAGTCCTCTTGTACTTAAGTCGGCATTGTGCCTTTTGTATGAAATTTGGATGCAATTTCTGTGTTTCATCGTCAATACGATGGTCCAAGGGATACAGGAAACCTAAAGTGAAGCATCGGAATCTAAAACTGGTCTCACAGGAGAGGTTCAAATCATAGAAAGTGAGAGTGTAAGTCCTCTTGTGCTTAAGTCGGCATTGTGCTTTTGTATTAAATTCGGATGCAATTTCTGTGTTTCTTCGTCAATAAGGAGGTCCAAGGGATACAGTAAACCTAAAGTGAAGCATCGGAATCTGAAACTGGACTCACAGGAGACGTTCAAATCATAGAAAGTTAGAGTGTCAGTCCTCTTGTACTTAAGTCGGCTTTGTGCCTTTTGTATTAAATTCGGATGCAATTTCTGTGTTTCATCGTCAATAAGAAGGTCCAAGGGATACAGTGAACGTGAACTGAAGCATCGGAATCTAAAACTGGACTCACAGGAGAGGTTCAAATCGTAGAAAGTTAGAGTGTCAGTCCTCTTGTACTTAAGTCGGCATTGTGCCTTTTGTATTAAACTAGGATGCAATTTCTGTGTTTCATCGTCAATAAGAAGGTCCAAGGGATACAGTAAACCTGAAGTGAAGCATCGGTATCTAAAACTGGACTCACAGGAGAGGTTCATTTCATAGAAAGTTAGAGTGTCAGTCCTCTTGTACTTAAGTCGGCATTGTGCCTTTTGTATGAAATTTGGATGCAATTTCTGTGTTTCATCGTCAATACGAAGGTCCAAGGGATACAGAAAACCTGAAGTGTGGCATCGGAATCTAAAACTGGACTCATAGGAGAGGTTCATTTCATAGAAAGTTAGAGTGTCAGTCCTCTTGTACTTAAGTCGGCATTGTGCCTTTTGTATTAAATTCGGATGCAATTTCTTTGTTTCATCTTCAATAAGAAGGTCCAAGGGATACAGTAAACCTGAAGTGAGGCATCGGAATCTAAAACTGGACACACAGGAGCGGTTGAAATCATAGAAAGTTAGAGTGTCAGTCCTCTTGTACTTAAGTCGGCATTGTGCCTTTTGTATTGAATTCGGATGCAATTTCTGTGTTTCATCGTCAATAAGAAGGTCCAAGGGATACAGTAAACCTGAAGTGAAGCATCGGAATCTAAAACTGGACTCACAGGAGAGGTTCAAATCATAGAAAGCGAGAGTGTCAGTCCTCTTGTACTTAATTCGGCATTGTGTCTTTTAAATTAAATTCGGATGCAATTTCTGTGTTTCATCGTCAATAAGATGGTCCAAGGGATACAGTAAACCTAAAGTGAAGCATCGGAATCTAAAACTGGTCTCACAGGAGAGGTTCAAATCATAGAAAGTGAGAGTGTCAGTCCTCTTGTACTTAAGTCGGCATTGTGCCTTTTGTATTAAATTCAGATGCAATTTCTGTGTTTCATCGCCAATACGATGGTCCAAGGGATACAGTAAACCTAAAGTGAAGCATCGGAATCCAAAACTGGACTCAATGGAGACGTTCAAATTATAGAAAGTTTGAGTGTCAGTCCTCTTGTACTTAAGTTGGCATTGTGCATTTTGTTTTAAATTTGAATGCAATTTCTGTGTTTCATCGTCAATAAGAAGGTCGAGGTATACAGTAAACCTGAAGTGAAGCATCGGAATCTAAAACTGGACTCACAGGAGAGAAAGTTAGAGTGACAGTCCTCTTGTACTTAAAACGGCATTGTGCCTTTTGTATTAAATTCGGATTCAATTTCTGTGTATCACCGTCAATTTGAAGGTCCAAGGGATACGGTAAACCTGAAGTGAAGCATCGGAATCTAAAACTGGACTCACAGGAGAGGTTCAAATCATAGAAAGTTAGGTTGTCAGTCCTCTTGTACTTAAGTCGGCATTGTGCCTTTTGTATGAAATTTGGATGCAATTTCTGTGTTTCATCGTCAATACGATGGTCCAAGGGATACAGGAAACATAAAGTGAAGCATCGGAATCTAAAACTGGTCTCACAGGAGAGGTTCAAATCATAGAAAGTGAGAGTGTAAGTCCTCTTGTGCTTAAGTCGGCATTGTGCTTTTGTATTAAATTCGGATGCAATTTCTGTGTTTCTTCGTCAATAAGGAGGTCCAAGGGATACAGTAAACCTAAAGTGAAGCATCGGAATCTGAAACTGGACTCACAGGAGACGTTCAAATCATAGAAAGTTAGAGTGTCAGTCCTCTTGTACTTAAGTCGGCTTTGTGCCTTTTGTATTAAATTCGGATGCAATTTCTGTGTTTCATCGTCAATAAGAAGGTCCAAGGGATACAGTAAACCTGAAGTGAAGCATCGGAATCTGAAACTGGACTCACAGGAGAGGTTCAAATCATAGAAAGTGAGAGTGTCAGTCCTCTTGTACTTAAGTCGGCATTGTGCCTTTTGTATTAAATTCGGATGCAATTTCTGTGTTTCATCGTCAATAAGATGGTCCAAGGGATACAGTAAACCTAAAGTGACGCATCGGAATCTATAACTGGACTCACAGGAGAGGTTCAAATCATTGAAAGTGAGAGTGTCAGTCCTCCTGTTCTTAAGTCGGCATTGCGCTTTTGTATTAAATTCGGATGCTATTTCTGTGTTTCTTCGTCAATAAGGAGATCCAAGGGATACAGTAAACCTGAAGTGAAGCATCGGAATCTAAGACTGGCCTCACAGGAGACGTTCAAATCATAGAAAGTTAGAGTGTTAGTCCTCTTGTACTTAAGTCGGCATTGTGCATTTTGTTTTAAATTTGAATGCAATTTCTGTGTTTCATCGTCAATAAGAAGGTCCAAGGGATACAGTAATCCTGAAGTGAAGCATAGGAATCTAAAACTAGACTCCTCTTGTACTTAAGTCGGCATTGTGACTTTTGTATTAAATTCGGATGCAATTTCTGTGTTTCATCGACAATAAGAAGGTCCAAGGGATACAGTAAACCTGAAGTGAAGCATCGGAATCTGAAACTGGACTCACAGGAGAGGTTCAAATCATAGAAAGTTAGAGTGTCAGTCCTCTTGTACTTAAGTCGGCATTGTGCCTTTTGTATTGAATTCGGGTGCAATTTCTGTGTTTCATCGTCAATAAGAAGGTCCAAGGGATACAGTAAACCTGAAGGGAAGCATCGGAATCTAAAACTGGACTCACAGGTTATGTTCAAATCATAGAAAGTGAGAGTGTCAGTCCTCTTGTACTTAAGTCGGCATTGTGCCTTTTGTATTAAATTCGGATGCAATTTCTGTGTTTCATCGTCAATAAGATGGTCCAAGGGATACAGTAAACCTAAAGTGAAGCATCGGAATCTAAAACTGGACTCAAAGGAGACGTTCAAATCATAGAAAGTTAATGTGTCAGTCCTCTTGTACTTAAGTCGGCATTGTGCATTTCGTTTTAAATTTGAATGCAATCTCTGTGTTTCATGGACAATAAGAAGGTCGAGGTATACAGTAAACCTGAAGTGAAGCATCGGAATCTAAAACTGGACTCACAGGAGAGAAAGTTAGAGTGACAGTCCTTTTGTACTTAAGTCTGCATTGTGCCTTTTGTATTAAATTCGGATGCAATTTCTGTGTATCATCGTCAATTAGAAGGTCCAAGGGATACAGTAAACCTGAAGTGAAGCATCGGAATCTAAAACTGGACACACAGGAGCGGTTGAAATCATAGAAAGTTAGCGTGTCAGTCCTCTTGTACTTAAGTCGGCATTGTGCCTTTTGTATTGAATTTTTGTGCAATTTCTGTGTTTCATCGTCAATAAGAAGGTCCAAGGGATACAGTAAACCTGAAGTGAAGCATCGGTATCTAAAACTGGACTCACAGGAGAGGTTCATTTCATAGAAAGTTAGAGTGTCAGTCCTCTTGTACTTAAGTCGGCATTGTGCCTTTTGTATGAAATTTGGATGCAATTTCTGTGTTTCATCGTCAATACGATGGTCCAAGGGATACAGGAAACCTAAAGTGAAGCATCGGAATCTAAAACTGGTCTCACAGGAGAGGTTCAAATCATAGAAAGTGAGAGTGTAAGTCCTCTTGTACTTAAGTCGCCACTGTGCCTTTTGTATTAAATTCGGATGCAATTTCTGTGTTTCATCGTCAATAAGAAGGTCCAAGGGATACAGTAATCCTGAAGTGAAGCATAGGAATCTAAAACTGGACTCACAGGAGAGGTTCGAATCATAGAAAGTAAAAGTGTCAGTCCTCTTGTACTTAAGTCGGCATTGTGCCTTTTGTATTAAATTCGGATGCAGTTTCTGTGTTTCATCGTCAATACGAAGGTCCAAGGGATACAGAAAACCTGAAGTGTGGCATCGGAATCTAAAACTGGACTCATAGGAGAGGTTCATTTCATAGAAAGTTAGAGTGTCAGTCCTTTTGTACTTAAGTCGGCATTGTGCCTTTTGTATTAAATTCGGATGCAATTTCTTTGTTTCATCTGCAATAAGAAGGTCCAAGGGATACAGTAAACCTGAAGTTAGGCATCGGAATCAAAAACTGGACACACAGGAGAGGTTGAAATCATAGAAAGAAGAGTGTCTGTCCTCTTGTACTTAAGTCGGCACTGTGCCTTTTGTATTAAATTCGGATGCCATTTCTGTGTTTCATCGTCAATAAGAAGGTCCAAGGGATACAGTAATCCTGAAGTGAAGCATAGGAATCTAAAACTGGACTCACAGGAGTGGTTCAAATCATAGAAAGTTAGAGTGTCAATCCTCTTGTACTTAAGTCGGCATTGTGCCCTTTGTATTGAATTCGGATGCAATTTCTGTGTTTCATCGTCAACAAGAAGGTCCAAGGGATACAGTAAACCTGAAGTGAAGCATCGGAATCTGAAACTGGACTCACAGGAGAGGTTCAAATCATAGAAAGTGAGAGTGTCAGTCCTCTTGTACTTAAGTCGGCATTGTGCCTTTTGTATTAAATTCGGATGCAATTTCTGTGTTTCATCGTCAATAAGATGGTCCAAGGGATACAGTAAACCTAAAGTGACGCATCGGAATCTATAACTGGACTCACAGGAGAGGTTCAAATCATTGAAAGTGAGAGTGTCAGTCCTCCTGTTCTTAAGTCGGCATTGCGCTTTTGTATTAAATTCGGATGCTATTTCTGTGTTTCTTCGTCAATAAGGAGATCCAAGGGATACAGTAAACCTGAAGTGAAGCATGGGAATCTAAGACTGGCCTCACAGGAGACGTTCAAATCATAGAAAGTTAGAGTGTTAGTCCTCTTGTACTTAAGTCGGCATTGTGCATTTTGTTTTAAATTTGAATGCAATTTCTGTGTTTCATCGTCAATAAGAAGGTCCAAGGGATACAGTAATCCTGAAGTGAAGCATAGGAATCTAAAACTAGACTCCTCTTGTACTTATGTCGGCATTGTGACTTTTGTATTAAATTCGGATGCAATTTCTGTGTTTCATCGACAATAAGAAGGTCCAAGGGATACAGTAAACCTGAAGTGAAGCATCGGAATCTAAAACTGGACTCACAGGAGAGGTTCAAATCATAGAAAGTTAGAGTGTCAGTCCTCTTGTACTTAAGTCGGCATTGTGCCTTTTGTATTGAATTCGGGTGCAATTTCTGTGTTTCATCGTCAATAAGAAGGTCCAAGGGATACAGTAAACCTGAAGGGAAGCATCGGAATCTAAAACTGGACTCACAGGTTAGGTTCAAATCATAGAAAGTGAGAGTGTCAGTCCTCTTGTACTTAAGTCGGCATTGTGCCTTTTGTATTAAATTCGGATGCAATTTCTGTGTTTCATCGTCAATAAGATGGTCCAATGGATACAGTAAACCTAAAGTGAAGCATCGGAATCTAAAACTGGACTCAAAGGAGACGTTCAAATCATAGAAAGTTAATGTGTCAGTCCTCTTGTACTTAAGTCGGCATTGTGCATTTCGTTTTAAATTTGAATGCAATCTCTGTGTTTCATCGTCAATAAGAAGGTCGAGGTATACAGTAAACCTGAAGTGAAGCATCGGAATCTAAAACTGGACTCACAGGAGAGAAAGTTAGAGTGACAGTCCTTTTGTACTTAAGTCTGCTTTGTGCCTTTTGTATTAAATTCGGATGCAATTTCTGTGTATCATCGTCAATTAGAAGGTCCACGGGATACAGTAAACCTGAAGTGAAGCATCGGAATCTAAAACTGGACACACAGGAGCGGTTGAAATCATAGAAAGTTAGCGTGTCAGTCCTCTTGTACTTAAGTCGGCATTGTGCCTTTTGTATTGAATTTGGGTGCAATTTCTGTGTTTCATCGTCAATAAGAAGGTCCAAGGGATACAGTAAACCTGAAGGGAAGCATCGGAATCTAAAACTGGACTCACAGGTTAGGTTCAAATCATAGAAAGTGAGAGTGTCAGTCCTCTTGTACTTAAGTCGGCATTGTGCCTTTTGTATTAAATTCGGATGCAATTTCTGTGTTTCATCGTCAATAAGATGGTCCAAGGGATACAGTAAACTTAAAGTGAAGCATCGGAATCTAAAACTGGACTCAAAGGAGACGTTCAAATCATAGAAAGTTAATGTGTCAGTCCTCTTGTACTTAAGTCGGCATTGTGCATTTCGTTTTAAATTTGAATGCAATTTCTGTGTTTCATCGTCAATAAGAAGGTCGAGGTATACAGTAAACCTGAAGTGAAGCATCGGAATCTAAAACTGGACTCACAGGAGAGAAAGTTAGAGTGACAGTCCTCTTGTACTTAAGTCGGCATCGTGCCTTTTGTATTAAATTCGGCTGCAATTTCTGTGTATCATCGTCAATTAGAAGGTCCAAGGGATACAGTAAACCTGAAGTGAAGCATCGGAATCTAAAACTGGACTCACAGGAGAGGTTCAAATCATAGAAAGTTAGAGTGTCAGTCCTCTTCTTCTTAAGTCGGCATTGTGCCTTTTGTATGAAATTTGGATGCAATTTCTGTGTTTCATCGTCAATACGATGGTCCAAGGGACACAGGAAACCTAAAGTGAAGCATCGGAATCTAAAACTGGACTCACAGGAGAGGTTCAAATCATAGAAAGTTAGAGTGTCAGTCCTCTTGTTCTTAAGTCGGCATTGTGCCTTTTGTATTGAATTCGGATGCAATTTCTGTGTTTCATCGTCAATAAGAAGGTCCAAGGGATACAGTAAACCTGAAGTGAAGCATCGGAATCTAAAACTGGACTCACAGGAGAGGTTCAAATCATAGAAAGTGAGAGTGTCAGTCCTCTTGTACTTAAGTCGGCATTGTGCATTTTGTTTTAAATTTGAATGCAATTTCTGTGTTTCATCGTCAATAAGAAGCTCCAAGGGATACAGTAAACCTGAAGTGAAGCATCGGAATCTAAAACTGGACTCACAGGAGCGGTTGAAATCATAGATAGTTAGAGTGTCAGTCCTCTTGTACTTAAGTTGCCACTGTGCCTTTTGTATTAAATTCGAATGCAATTTCTGTGTTTCATAGTCAATAAGAAGGTCCAAGGGATACAGTAATCCTGAAGTGAAGCATAGGAATCTAAAACTGGACTCACAGGAGAGGTTCGAATCATAGAAAGTGAGAGTGTCAGTCCTCTTGTACTTAAGTCGGCATTGTGCATTTTGTTTTAAATTTGAATGCAATTTCTGTGTTTCATCGCCAATAAGAAGGTCCAAAGGATACAGTAAACCTGAAGAGAAGCATCGGAATCTAAAACTGGACTCACAGGAGAGGTTCAAATCATAGAAAGTTAGAGTGTCAGTCCTCTTGTACTTAAGTCGGCATTGTGCCTTTTGTATTAAATTCGGATGCAATTTCTGTGTTTCATCGTCAATAAGAAGGTCCAAGGGATACAGTGAACCTGAAGTGAAGCATCGGTATCTAAAACTGGACTCACAGGAGAGGAGCAAATCATAGAAAGTTAGAGTTTCAGTCCTCTTGTACTTAAGACGGCATTGTGCCTTTTGTATTAAATTCGGATGCACTTTCTGTGTTTCATCTTCAATAAGGAGGTCCAAGGGATACAGTAAACCTGAAGTGAGGCATCGGTATCTAAAACTGGACACACAGGAGCGGTTCAAATCATAGAAAGTTAGAGTGTCAGTCCTCTTGTACTTAAGTCGGCATTGTGCCTTTTGTATTGAATTCGGGTGCAATTTCTGTGTTTCATCCTCAATAAGAAGGTCCAAGGGATACAGTAAATCTGAAGGAAAGCATCGGAATCTAAAACTGGACTCACAGGATAGGTTCAAATCACAGAAAGTGAGAGTGTCAGTCCTCTTGTACTTAAGTCGGCATTGTGCCTTTTGTATTAAATTCGGATGCAATTTCTGTGTTTCATCGTCAATAAGATGGTCCAAGGGATACAGTAAACCTAAAGTGAAGCATCGGAATCTAAAACTGGACTCAAAGGAGACGTTCAAATCATAGAAAGTTAGAGTGTCAGTCCTCTTGTACTTAAGTCTGGATTGTGCATTTTGTTTTAAATTTGAATGCAATTTCTGTGTTTCATCGTCAATAAGAAGGTCGAGGTATACAGTAAACCTGAGGTGAAGCATCGGAATCTAAAACTGGACTCACAGGAGAGAAATTTAAAATGACAGTCCTCTTTTACTTAAAACGGCATTGTGCCTTTTGTATTAAATTCGGATTCAATATCTGTGTATCATCGTCAATTAGAAGGTCCAAGGGATACAGTAAACCTGAAGTGAAGCATCGGAATCTAAAACTGGACTCACAGGAGAGGTTTAAATCATAGAAAGTTAGAGTGTCAGTCCTCTTGTACTTAAGTCGGCATTGTGCCTTTTGTATGAAATTTGGATGCAATTTCTGTGTTTGATCGTCAATACGATGGTCCAAGGGATACAGGGAACCTAAAGTGAAGCATCGGTATCTAAAACTGGTCTCACAGGAGAGGTTCAAATCATAGAAAATGAGAATGTAAGTCCACTTGTGCTTAAGCCGGCATTGTGCTTTTGTATTAAATTCGGATGCAATTTCTGTGTTTCTTCGTCAATAAGGAGGTCCAAGGGATACAGTAAACCTGAAGTGAAGCATCGGAATCTAAAACTGGACTCACAGGAGACGTTCAAATCATAGACAGTTAGAGTGTCAGTCCTCTTGTACTTAAGTCGGCTTTGTGCCTTTTGTATTAAATTCGGATGCAATTTCTGTGTTTCATCGTCAATAAGAAGGTCCAAGGGATACAGTAAACGAGAAGTGAAGCATCGGAATCTAAAACTGGACTCACAGGAGAGGTTCAAATCGTAGAAAGTTAGAGTGTCAGTCCTCTTCTACTTATGTCGGCATTGTGCCTTTTGTATTAAATTCGGATGCCATTTCTGTGTTTCATCGTCAATAAGAAGGTCCAAGGGATACAGTAAACTTGAAGTGAAGCATCGGTATCTAAAACTGGACTCACAGGAGAGGTTCATTTCATAGAAAGTTAGAGTGTCAGTCCTCTTGTACTTAAGTCGGCATTGTGCCTTTTGTATTAAATTCGGATGCAATTTCTGTGTTTCATCTTCAATAAGAAGGTCTAAGGGATACAGTAAACCTGAAGTGAGGCTTCGGAATCTAAAACTGGACACACAGGAGCGGTTGAAATCATAGAAAGTTAGAGTGTCAGTCCTCTTGTACTTAAGTCGCCACTGTGCCTTTTGTATTAAATTCGGATGCAATTTCTGTGTTTCATCGTCAATAAGAAGGTCCAAAGGATACAGTAATCCTGAAGTGAAGCATAGGAATCTAAAACTGGACTCACAGGAGAGGTTCGAATCATAGAAAGTAAGAGTGTCAGTCCTCTTGTACTTAAGTCGGCATTGTGCCTTTTGTATTAAATTCGGATGCAGTTTCTGTGTTTCATCGTCAATACGAAGGTCCAAGGGATACAGAAAACCTGAAGTGTGGCATCGGAATCTAAAACTGGACTCATAGGAGAGGTTCATTTCATAGAAAGTTAGAGTGTCAGTCCTCTTGTACTTAAGTCGGCATTGTGCCTTTTGTATTAAATTCGGATGCAATTTCCTTGTTTTATCTGCAATAAGAAGGTCCAAGGGATACAGTAAACCTGAAGTTAGGCATCGGAATCTAAAACTGGACACACAGGAGCGGTTGAAATCATAGAAAGACGAGTGTCTGTCCTCTTGTACTTAAGTCGGCACTGTGCCATTTGTATTAAATTCGGATGCTATTTCTGTGTTTCATCGTCAATAAGAAGGTCCAAGGGATACAGTCATCCTGAAGTGAAGCATAGGAATCTAAAACTGGACTCACAGGAGAGGTTCAAATCATAGAAAGTTAGAGTGTCAGTCCTCTTGTACTTAAGTCGGCAAATTGCCCTTTGTATTGAATTCGGATGCAATTTCTGTGTTTCATCGTCAATAAGATGGTCCAAGGGATACAGTAAACCTAAAGTGACGCATCGGAATCTGTAACTGGACTCACAGGAGAGGTTCAAATCATTGAAAGTGAGAGTGTCAGTCCTCCTGTTCTTAAGTCGGCATTGTGCTTTTGTATTAAATTCGGATGCTATTTCTGTGTTTCTTCGTCAATAAGGAGATCCAAGGGATACAGTAAACCAGAAGTGAAGCATCGGAATCTAAGACTGGACTCACAGGAGACGTTCAAATCATAGAAAGTTAGAGTGTTAGTCCTCTTGTACTTAAGTCGGCATTGTGCATTTTGTTTTAAATTTGAATGCAATTTCTGTGTTTCATCGTCAACAAGAAGGTCCAAGGGATACAGTAAACCTGAAGGGAAGCATCGGAATCTAAAACTGGACTCACAGGTTAGGTTCAAATCATAGAAAGTGAGAGTGTCAGTCCTCTTGTACTTAAGTCGGCATTGTGCCTTTTGTATTAAATTCGGATGCAATTTCTGTGTTTCATCGTCAATAAGATGGTCCAAGGGATACAGTAAACTTAAAGTGAAGCATCGGAATCTAAAACTGGACTCAGAGGAGACGTTCAAATCATAGAAAGTTAATGTGTCAGTCCTCTTGTACTTAAGCCGGCATTGTGCATTTCGTTTTAAATTTGAATGGAATTTCTGTGTTTCATCGTCAATAAGAAGGTCGAGGTATACAGTAAACCTGAAGTGAAGCATCGGAATCTAAAACTGGACTCACAGGAGAGAAAGTTAAAGTGACAGTCCTCTTGTACTTAAGTCGGCATCGTGCCTTTTGTATTAAATTCGGATGCAATTTCTGTGTATCATCGTCAATTAGAAGGTCCAAGGGATACAGTAAACCTGAAGTGAAGCATCGGAATCTAAAACTGGACTCACAGGAGAGGTTCAAATCATAGAAATTTAGAGTGTCAGTCCTCATGTTCTTAAGTCGGCATTGTGCCTTTTGTATGAAATTTCAATGCAATTTCTGTGTTTCATCGTCAATACGATGGTCCAAGGGACACAGGAAACCTAAAGTGAAGCATCGGAATCTAAAACTGGACTCACAGGAGAGGTTCAAATCATAGAAAGTGAGAGTGTCAGTCCTTTTGTCTTAAGACGGCATTGTGCTTTAGTATTAAATTCGGATGCAATTTCTGTGTTTCTTCGTCAATAAGGAGGTCCAAGGGATACAGTAAACCTGAAGTGAAGCATCGGAATCTAAAACTGGACTCACAGGAGACGTTCAAATCATAGAAAATTAGAGTGTCAGTCCTCTTGTACTTAACTCGGCATTGTGCCTTTTGTATTAAATTCGGATGCCATTTCTGTGTTTCATCTTCAATAAGAAGGTCCAAGGGATACAGTAAACCTGAAGTGAGGGATCGGAATCTAAAACTGGACACACAGGAGCGGTTGAAATCATAGAAAGTTAGAGTGTCAGTCCTCTTGTACTTAAGTCGCCACTGTGCCTTTTGTATTAAATTCGGATGCAATTTCTGTGTTTCATCGTCAATAAGAAGGTCCAAGGGATACAGTAATCCTGAAGTGAAGCGTAGGAATCTAAAACTGGACTCACAGGAGAGGTTCGAATCAGAGAAAGTGAGAGTGTCAGTCCTCTTGTACATAAGTCGGCATTGTGCCTTTTGTATTGAATTCGGACGCAATTTCTGTGTTTCATCGTCAATAAGAAGGTCCAAGGGATACAGTAAACCTGAAGTGAAGCATCGGAATCTAAAACTGGACTCACAGGAGAGGTTCAAATCATAGAAAGTGAGAGTGTCAGTCCTCTTGTACTTAAGTCGGCATTGTGCATTTTGTTTTAAATTTGAATGCAATTTCTGTGTTTCATCGTCAATAAGAAGCTCCAAGGGATACAGTAAACCTGAAGTGAAGCATCGGAATCTAAAACTGGACTCACAGGAGCGGTTGAAATCATAGAAAGTTAGAGTGTCAGTCCTCTTGTACTTAAGTTGCCACTGTGCCTTTTGTATTAAATTCGGATGCAATTTCTGTGTTTCATCGTCAATAAGATGGTCCAAGGGATACAGTAATCCTGAAGTGAAGCATAGGAATCTAAAACTGGACTCACAGGAGAGGTTCGAATCATAGAAAGTGAGAGTGTCAGTCCTCTTGTACTTAAGTCGGCATTGTGCATTTTGTTTTAAATTTGAATGCAATTTCTGTGTTTCATCGCCAATAAGAAGGTCCAAGGGATACAGTAAACCTGAAGAGAAGCATCGGAATCTAAAACTGGACTCACAGGAGAGGTTCAAATCATAGAAAGTTAGAGTGTCAGTCCTCTTGTACTTAAGTCGGCATTGTGCCTTTTGTATTAAATTCGGATGCAATTTCTGTGTTTCATCGTCAATAAGAAGGTCCAAGGGATACAGTAAACCAGAAGTGAGGCATCGGAATCTAAAACTGGACACACAGGAGCGGTTCAAATCATAGAAAGTTAGAGTGTCAGTCTTCTTGTACTTAAGTCGGCTCTGTGCTTTTTGTATTATATTCGGATGCAATTTCTGTGTTTCATCCTCAATAAGAAGGTCCAAGGGATACAGTAATCCTGAAGTGAAGCATAGGAATCTAAAACTAGACTCACAGGAGAGGTTCAAATCATAGAAAGTTAGAGTGTCAGTCCTCTTGTACTTAAGTCGGCATTGTGCATTTTGTATTGAATTCGGGTGCAATTTCTGTGTTTCATCGTCAATAAGAAGGTCCAAGGGATACAGTAAATCTGAAGGAAAGCATCGGAATCTAAAACTGGACTCACAGGATAGGTTCAAATCATAGAAAGTGAGAGTGTCAGTCCTCTTGTACTTAAGTCGGCATTGTGCCTTTTGTATTAAATTCGGATGCAATTTCTGTTTTTCATCGTCAATAAGATGGTCCAAGGGATACAGTAAACCTAAAGTGAAGCATCGGAATCTAAAACTGGACTCAAAGGAGACGTTCAAATCATAGAAATTTAGAGTGTCAGTCCTCTTGTACTTAAGTCGGGATTGTGCATTTTGTTTTAAATTTGAATGCAATTTCTGTGTTTCATCTTCAATAAGAAGGTCCAAGGGATACAGTAAACCTGAAGTGAGGCATCGGAATCTAAAACTGGACACACAGGAGCGGTTGAAATCATAGAAAGTTAGAGCGTCAGTCCTCTTGTACTTAAGTCGCCACTGTGCCTTTTGTATTAAATTAGGATGCAATTTCTGTGTTTCATCGTCAATAAGAAGGTCCAAGGGATACAGTAATCCCGAAGTGAAGCATAGGAATCTAAAACTGGACTCACAGGAGAGGTTCGAATCATAGAAAGTAAGAGTGTCAGTCCTCTTGTACTTAAGTCGGCATTGTGCCTTTTGTATTAAATTCGGATGCAGTTTCTGTGTTTCATCGTCAATAAGGAGGTCCAAGGGATACAGTAAACCTGAAGTGAAGCATCGGATTCTAAAACTGGACTCACAGGAGACGTTCAAATCATAGACAGTTAGAGTGTCAGTCCTCTTGTACTTAAGTCGGCTTTGTGCCTTTTGTATTAAATTCGGATGCAATTTCTGTGTTTCATCGTCAATAAGAAGGTCCAAGGGATATAGTAAACGTGAAGTGAAGCATCGGAATCTAAAACTGGACTCACAGGAGAGATTCAAATCGTAGAAAGTTAGAGTGTCAGTATTCTTCTACCTAAGTCGGCATTGTGCCTTTTGTATCAAATTCGGATGCCATTTCTGTGTTTCATCGTCAATAAGAAGGTCCAAGGGATACAGTAAACCTGAAGTGAAGCATCGGTATCAAAAACTGGACTCACAGGAGAGGTTCATTTCATAGAAAGTTAGAGTGTCAGTCCTCTTGTACTTAAGTCGGCATTGTGCCTTTTGTATTAAATTCGGATGCAATTTCTGTGTTTCATCTTCAATAAGAAGGTCCAAGGGATACAGTAAACCTGAAGTGAGGCATCGGAATCTAAAACTGGACACACAGGAGCGGTTGAAATCATAGAAAGTTAGAGCGTCAGTCCTCTTGTACTTAAGTCGCCACTGTGCCTTTTGTATTAAATTCGGATGCAATTTCTGTGTTTCATCGTCAATAAGAAGGTCCAAGGGATACAGTAATCCTGAAGTGAAGCATAGGAATCTAAAACTGGACTCACAGGAGAGGTTCGAATCATAGAAAGTAAGAGTGTCAGTCCTCTTGTACTTAAGTCGGCATTGTGCCTTTTGTATTAAATTCGGATGCAGTTTCTGTGTTTCATCGTCAATACGAAGGTCCAAGGGATACAGAAAACCTGAAGTGTGGCATCGGAATCTAAAACTGGACTCATAGGAGAGGTTCATTTCATAGAAAGTTAGAGTGTCAGTCCTCTTGTACTTAAGTCGGCATTGTGCCTTTTGTATTAAATTCGGATGCAATTTCTTTGTTTCATCTGCAATAAGAAGGTCCAAGGGATACAGTAAACCTGAAGTTAGGCATCGGAATCTAAAACTGGACACACAGGAGCGGTTGAAATCATAGAAAGACGAGAGTCTGTCCTCTTGTACTTAAGTCGGCACTGTGCCTTTTGTATTAAATTCGGATGCTATTTCTGTGTTTCATCGTCAATAAGAAGGTCCAAGGGATACAGTAATCCTGAAGTGAAGCATAGGAATCTAAAACTGGACTCACAGGAGAGGTTCAAATCATAGAAAGTTAGAGTGTCAGTCCTCTTGTACTTAAGTCGTTATTGTGCACTGTGTATTGAATTCGGATGCAATTTCTGTGTTTCATCGTCAACAAGAAGGTCCAAGGGATACAGTAAACCTGAAGTGAAGCATCGGAATCTGAAACTGGACTCACAGGAGAGGTTCAAATCATAGAAAGTGAGAGTGTCAGTCCACTTGTACTTAAGCCGGCATTGTGCCTTTTGTATTAAATTCGGATGCAATTTCTGTGTTTCATCGACAATAAGATGGTCCAAGGGATACAGTAAACCTAAAGTGACGCATCGGAATCTGTAACTGGACTCACAGGAGAGGTTCAAATCATTGAAAGTGAGAGTGTCAGTCCTCCTGTTCTTAAGTCGGCATTGTGCTTTTGTATTAAATTCGGATGCTATTTCTGTGTTTCTTCGTCAATAAGGAGATCCAAGGGATACAGTAAACCTGAAGTGAAGCATCGGAATCTAAGACTGGACTCACAGGAGACGTTCAAATCATAGAAAGTTAGAGTGTTAGTCCTCTTGTACTTAAGTCGGCATTGTGCATTTTGTTTTAAATTTGAATGCAATTTCTGTGTTTCATCGTCAATAAGAAGGTCCAAGGGATACAGTGAACCTGAAGTAAAGCATCGGTATCTAAAACTGGACTCACAGGAGAAGTGCAAATCATAGAAAGTGAGAGTGTCAGTCCTCTTGTACTTAAGTCGGCATTGTGCCTTTTGTATTAAATTCGGATGCAATTTCTGTGTTTCATCTTCAATAAGAAGGTCCAAGGGATACAGTAAACCTGAAGTGAGGCATCGGAATCTAAAACTGGACACACAGGAGCGGTTGAAATCATAGAAAGTTAGAGTGTCAGTCTTCTTGTACTTAATTCGGCACTGTGCCTTTTGTATTAAATTCGGATGCAATTTCTGTGCTTCATCCTCAATAAGAAGGTCCAAGGGATACAGTAATCCTGAAGTGAAGCATAGGAATCTAAAACTAGACTCCTCTTGTACTTAAGTCGGCATTGTGACTTTTGTATTAAATTCGGATGCAATTTCTGTGTATCATCGTCAATTAGAAGGTCCAAGGGATACAGTAAACCTGAAGTGAAGCATCGGAATCTAAAACTGGACACACAGGAGCGGTTGAAATCATAGAAAGTTAGAGTGTCAGTCTTCTTGTACTTAAGTCGGCACTGTGCCTTTTGTATTAAATTCGGATGCAATTTCTGTGTTTCATCGTCAATAAGAAGGTCCAAGGGATACAGTAAACCTGAAGTGAAGCATCGGAATCTAAAACTGGACTCACAGGAGAGGTTCAAATCACAGAAAGTTAGAGTGTCAGTCCTCTTGTACTTAAGTCGGCATTGTGCCTTTTGTATTGAATTTGGGTGCAATTTCTGTGTTTCATCGTCAATAAGAAGGTCCAAGGGATACAGTAAACCTGAAGGGAAGCATCGGAATCTAAAACTGGACTCACAGGTTAGGTTCAAATCATAGAAAGTGAGAGTGTCAGTCCTCTTGTACTTAAGTCGGCATTGTGCCTTTTGTATTAAATTCGGATGCAATTTCTGTGTTTCATCGTCAATAAGATGGTCCGAGGGATACAGTAAACCTAAAGTGAAGCATCGGAATCTAAAACTGGACTCAAAGGAGACGTTCAAATCATAGAAAGTTAATGTGTCAGTCCTCTTGTACTTAAGTCGGCATTGTGCATTTCGTTTTAAATTTGAATGTAATTTCTGTGTTTCATCGTCAATAAGAAGGTCGAGGTATACAGTAAACCTGAAGTGAAGCATCGGAATCTAAAACTGGACTCACAGGAGAAAAAGTTAGAGTGACAGTCCTCTTGTACTTAAGTCGGCATTGTGCCTTTTGTATTAAATTCGGATGCAATTTCTGTGTATCATCGTCAATTAGAAGGTCCAAGGGATACAGTAAACCTGAAGTGAAGCATCGGAATCTAAAACTGGACTCACAGGAGCGGTTGAAATCATAGAAAGTAAGAGTGTTAGTCCTCTTGTACTTAAGTTGCCACTGTGCCTTTTGTATTAAATTCGGATGCAATTTCTGTGTTTCATCGTCAATAAGAAGGTCCAAGGGATACAGTAATCCTGAAGTGAAGCATAGGAATCTAAAACTGGATTCACAGGAGAGGTTCGAATCATAGAAAGTTAGAGTGTCAGTCTTCTTGTACTTAAGTCTGCTCTGTGCTTTTTGTATTATATTCAGATGCAATTTCTGTGTTTCATCCTCAATCAGAAGGTCCAAGGGATACAGTAATCCTGAAGTGAAGCATAGGAATCTAAAACTAGACTCACAGGAGAGGTTCAAATCATAGAAAGTTAGAGTGTCAGTCCTCTTGTACTTAAGTCGGCATTGTGCCTTTTGTATTGAATTCGGGTGCAATTTCTGTGTTTCATCGTCAATAAGAAGGTCCAAGGGATACAGTAAACCTGAAGGACAGCAACGGAATCTAAAACTGGACTCACAGGATAGGCTCAAATAATAGAAAGTGAGAGTGTCAGTCCTCTTGTACATAAGTCGGCATTGTGCCTTTTGTATTAAATTCGGATGCAATTTCTGTGTTTCATCGTCAATAAGATGGTCCAAGGGATACAGTAAACCTAAAGTGAAGCATCGGAATCTAAAACTGGACTCAAAGGAGACGTTCAAATCATAGAAAGTTAGAGTGTCAGTCCTCTTGTACTTAAGTCGGGATTGTGCATTTTTTTTTAAATTTGAATGCAATTTCTGTGTTTCATCGTCAATAAGAAGGTCGAGGTATACAGTAAACCTGAAGTGAAGCATCGGAATCTACAACTGGACTCACAGGAGAGAAATTTAGAGTGGCAGTCCTCTTGTACTTAAAACGGCATTGTACTTTTGTATTAAATTCGGATTCAATATCTGTGTATCATCGTCAATTAGAAGGTCCAAGGGATACAGTAAACCTGAAGTGAAGCATCGGAATCTAAAACTGGACTCACAGGAGAGGTTTAAATCATAGAAAGTTAGAGTGTGAGTCCTCTTGTACTTAAGTCGGCATTGTGCCTTTTGTATGAAATTTGGATGCAATTTCTTTGTTTCATCGTCAATACGATGGTCCAAGGGATACAGGAAACCTAAAGTGAAGCATCGGTATCTAAAACTGGTCTCACAGGAGAGGTTCAAATCATAGAAAGTGAGAGTGTAAGTCCACTTGTGCTTAAGCCGGCATGGCGCTTTTGTATTAAATTCGGATGCATTTTCTGTGTTTCATCGTCAATAAGAAGGTCCAAGGGATACAGTAAACCTGAAGTGAAGCATCGGTATCTAAAACTGGACTCACAGGAGAGGTTCATTTCATAGAAAGTTAGAGTGTCAGTCCTCTTGCACTTAAGTCGGCATTGTGCCTTTTGTATTAAATTCAGATGCAATTTCTGTGTTTCATCTTCAATAAGAAGGTCCAAGGGATACAGTAAACCTTAAGTGAGGCATCGGAATCTAAAACTGGACACACAGGAGCGGTTGAAATCATAGAAAGTTAGAGTGTCAGTCCTCTTGTACTTAAGTCGCCACTGTGCCTTTTGTATTAAATTCGGATGCAATTTCTGTGTTTCATCGTCAATAAGAAGGTCCAAGGGATACAGTAATCCTGACGTGAAGCATAGGAATCTAAAACTGGACTCACAGGAGAGGTTCGAATCATAGAAAGTAAGAGTGTCAGTCCTCTTGTACTTAAGTCGGCATTGTGCCTTTTGTATTAAATTCGGATGCAGTTTCTGTGTTTCATCGTCAATACGAAGGTCCAAGGGATACAGAAAACCTGAAGTGTGGCATCGGAATCTAAAACTGGACTCATAGGAGAGGTTCATTTCATAGAAAGTTAGAGTGTCAGTCCTCTTGTACTTAAGTCCTCATTGTGCCTTTTGTATTAAATTCGGATGCAATTTCTTTCTTTCATCTGCAATAAGAAGGTCCAAGGGATACAGTAAACCTGAAGTTAGGCATTGGAATCTAAAACTGGACACACAGGAGCGGTTGAAATCATAGAAAGAAGAGTGTCTGTCCTCTTGTACTTAAGTCGGCACTGTGCATTTTGTATTAAATTCGGATGCAATTTCTGTGTTCCATCGTCAATAAGAAGGTCCAAGGGATACAGTAATCCTGAAGTGAAGCATAGGAATCTAAAACTGGACTCACAGGAGAGGTTCAAATAATAGAAAGTTAGAGTGTCAGTCCTCTTGTACTTAAGTCGGCATTGTGCCCTTTGTATTGAATTCGGATGCAATTTCTGTGTTTCATCGTCAAAAAGAAGGTCCAAGGGATACAGTAAACCTGAAGTGAAGCATCGGAATCTGAAACTGGACTCACAGGAGAGGTTCAAATCATAGAAAGTCAGAGTGTCAGTCCTCTTGTACTTAAGTCGGCATTGTGCCTTTTGTATTAAATTCGGATGCAATTTCTGTGTTTCATCGTCAATAAGATGTTCCAAGGGATACAGTAAACCTAAAGTGACGCATCGGAATCTATAACTGGACTCACAGGAGAGGTTCAAATCATAGAAAGTGAGAGTGTCAGTCCTCCTGTTCTTAAGTCGGCATTGTGCTTTTGTATTAAATTCGGATGCTATTTCTGTGTTTCTTCGTCAATAAGGAGATCCAAGGGATACAGTAAACCTGAAGTGAAGCATCGGAATCTAAAACTGGACTCACAGGAGACGTTCAAATCATAGAAAGTTAGAGTGTTAGTCCTCTTGTACTTAAGTCGGCATTGTGCTTTTTGTTTTAAATTTGAATGCAATTTCTGTGTTTCATCGTCAATAAGAAGGTCCAAGGGATACAGTAAACCTGAAGAGAAGCATCGGAATCTAAAACTGGACTCACAGGGGAGGTTCAAATCATAGAAAGTTAGAGTGTCAGTCCTCTTGTACTTAAGTCGGCATTGTGCCTTTTGTATTAAATTCGGATGCAATTTCTGTGTTTCATCGTCAATAAGAAGGTCCAAGGGATACAGTGAACCTGAAGTAAAGCATCGGTATCTAAAACTGGACTCACAGGAGAGGTGCAAATCATAGAAAGTTAGGGATTCAGTCCTCTTAACTTAAGTCGGCATTGTGCCTTTTGTATTAAATTCGGATGCAATTTCTGTGTTTCATCTTCAATAAGAAGGTCCAAGGGATACAGTAAACCTGAAGTGAGGCATCGGAATCTAAAACTGGACACACAGGAGCGGTTGAAATCATAGAAAGTTAGAGTGTCAGTCTTCTTGTACTTAAGTCGGCACTGTGTCTTTTGTATTAAATTCGGATGCAATTTCTGTGCTTCATCCTCAATAAGAAGTTCCAAGGGATGCAGTAATCCTGAAGTGAAGCATAGGAATCTAAAACTAGACTCCTCTTGTACTTAAGTCGGCATTGTGCCTTTTGTATTAAATTCGGATGCAATTTCTGTGTTTCATCGTCAATAAGAAGGTCCAAGGGATACAGTAAACCTGAAGTGAAGCATCGGAATCTAAAACTGGACTCACAGGAGAGGTTCAAATCATAGAAAGTGAGAGTGTCAGTCCTCTTGTACTTAAGTCGGCATTGTGCCTTTTGTATTAAATTCGGATGCAATTTCTGTGTTTCATCTTCAATAAGAAGGTCCAAGGGATACAGTAAACCTGAAGTGAGTCATCGGAATCTAAAACTGGACACACAGGAGCGGTTGAAATCATAGAAAGTTAGAGTGTCAGTCTTCTTGTACTTAAGTCGGCACTGTGATTTTTGTATTAAATTCGGATGCAATTTCTGTGCTTCATCTTCAATAAGAAGGTCCAAGGGATACAGTAATCCTGAAGTGAAGCATAGGAATCTAAAACTAGACTCCTCTTGTACTTAAGTCGGCATTGTGACTTTTGTATTAAATTCGGATGCAATTTCTGTGTATCATCGTCAATTAGAAGGTCCAAGGGATACAGTAAACCTGAAGTGAAGCATCGGAATCTAAAACTGGACACACAGGAGCGGTTGAAATCATAGAAAGTTAGAGTGTCAGTCTTCTTGTACTTAAGTCGGCACTGTGCCTTTTGTATTAAATTCGGATGCAATTTCTGTGTTTCATCGTCAATAAGAAGGTCCAAGGGATACAGTAAACCTGAAGTGAAGCATCGGAATCTAAAACTGGACTCACAGGAGAGGTTCAAATCACAGAAAGTTAGAGTGTCAGTCCTCTTGTACTTAAGTCGGCATTGTGCCTTTTGTATTGAATTTGGGTGCAATTTCTGTGTTTCATCGTCAATAAGAAGGTCCAAGGGATACAGTAAACCTGAAGGGAAGCATCGGAATCTAAAACTGGACTCACAGGTTAGGTTCAAATCATAGAAAGTGAGAGTGTCAGTCCTCTTGTACTTAAGTCGGCATTGTGCCTTTTGTATTAAATTCGGATGCAATTTCTGTGTTTCATCGTCAATAAGATGGTCCGAGGGATACAGTAAACCTAAAGTGAAGCATCGGAATCTAAAACTGGACTCAAAGGAGACGTTCAAATCATAGAAAGTTAATGTGTCAGTCCTCTTGTACTTAAGTCGGCATTGTGCATTTCGTTTTAAATTTGAATGTAATTTCTGTGTTTCATCGTCAATAAGAAGGTCGAGGTATACAGTAAACCTGAAGTGAAGCATCGGAATCTAAAACTGGACTCACAGGAGAAAAAGTTAGAGTGACAGTCCTCTTGTACTTAAGTCGGCATTGTGCCTTTTGTATTAAATTCGGATGCAATTTCTGTGTATCATCGTCAATTAGAAGGTCCAAGGGATACAGTAAACTTGAAGTGAAGCATCGGAATCTAAAACTGGACTCACAGGAGAGGTTCAAATCATAGAAAGTTAGAGTGTCAGTCCTCTTGTTCTTAAGTCGGCATTGTGCCTTTTGTATGAAATTTGGATGCAATTTCTGTGTTTCATCGTCAATACGATGGTCCAAGGGACACAGGAAACCTAAAGTGAAGCATCGGAATCTAAAACTGGACTCACATGAGAGGTTCAAATCATAGAAAGTGTGAGTGTCAGTCCTCTTGTTCTTAAGACGGCACTGTGCTTTTGTATTAAATTCGGATGCAATTTCTGTGTTTCTTCGTCAATAAGGAGGTCCAAGGGATACAGTAAACCTGAAGTGAAGCATCGGAATCTAAAACTGGACTCACAGGAGACGTTCAAATCATAGAAAGTTAGAGTGTCAGTCCTCTTGTACTTAAGTCGGCATTGTGCCTTTTGTATTAAATTCGGATGCAATTTCTGTGTTTCATCGTCAATAAGAAGGTCCAAGGGATACAGTAAACCTGAAGTGAGGCATCGGAATCTAAAACTGGACTCACAGGAGAGGTTCAAATCATAGAAAGTTAGAGTGTCAGTCCTCTCGTACTTAAGTCGGCATTGTGCCTTTTGTATTAAATTCGGATGGAATTTCTGTGTTTCATCGTCAATAAGAAGGTCCAAGGGATACAGTAAACCTGAAGTGAAGCATCGGTATCTAAAACTGGACTCACAGGAGAGGTTCAAATCATAGAAAGTTAGAGTGTCAGTCCTCTTGTACTTAAGTCGGCATTGTGCCTTTTGTATTAAATTCGGATGCAATTTCTGTGTTTCATCTTCAATAAGAAGGTCCAAGGGATACAGTAAACCTGAAGTGAGGGATCGGAATCTAAAACTGGACACACAGGAGCGGTTGAAATCATAGAAAGTTAGAGTGTCAGTCCTCTTGTACTTAAGTCGCCACTGTGCATTTGTATTAAATTCGGATGCAATTTCTGTGTTTCATCGTCAATAAGAAGGTCCAAGGGATACAGTAATCCTGAAGTGAAGCATAGGAATCTAAAACTGGACTCACAGGAGAGGTTCGAATCATAGAAAGTGAGAGTGTCAGTCCTCTTGTACTTATGTCGGCATTGTGCCTTTTGTATTGAATTCGGATGCAATTTCTGTGTTTTTTATCGTCAATAAGAAGGTCCAAGGGATACAGTAAACCTGAAGTGAAGCATCGGAATCTAAAACTGGACTCACAGGAGAGGTTCAAATCATAGAAAGTGAGAGTGTCAGTCCTCTTGTACTTAAGTCGGCATTGTGCATTTTGTTTTAATATTGAATGCAATTTCTGTGTTTCATCGTCAATAAGAAGCTCCAAGGGATACAGTAAACCTGAAGTGAAGCATCGGAATCTAAAACTGGACTCACAGGAGCGGTTGAATTCATAGAAAGTAAGAGTGTTAGTCCTCTTGTACTTAAGTTGCCACTGTGCCTTTTGTATTAAATTCGGATGCAATTTCTGTGTTTCATCGTCAATAAGAAGGTCCAAGGGATACAGTAATCCTGAAGTGAAGCATAGGAATCTAAAACTGGATTCACAGGAGAGGTTCGAATCATAGAAAGTTAGAGTGTCAGTCTTCTTGTACTTAAGTCTGCTCTGTGCTTTTTGTATTATATTCAGATGCAATTTCTGTGTTTCATCCTCAATAAGAAGGTCCAAGGGATACAGTAATCCTGAAGTGAAGCATAGGAATCTAAAACTAGACTCACAGGAGAGGTTCAAATCATAGAAAGTTAGAGTGTCAGTCCTCTTGTACTTAAGTCGGCATTGTGCCTTTTGTATTGAATTCGGGTGCAATTTCTGTGTTTCATCGTCAATAAGAAGGTCCAAGGGATACAGTAAACCTGAAGGACAGCAACGGAATCTAAAACTGGACTCACAGGATAGGCTCAAATAATAGAAAGTGAGAGTGTCAGTCCTCTTGTACTTAAGTCGGCATTGTGCCTTTTGTATTAAATTCGGATGCAATTTCTGTGTTTCATCGTCAATAAGATGGTCCAAGGGATACAGTAAACCTAAAGTGAAGCATCGGAATCTAAAACTGGACTCAAAGGAGACGTTCAAATCATAGAAAGTTAGAGTGTCAGTCCTCTTGTACTTAAGTCGGGATTGTGCATTTTTTTTTAAATTTGAATGCAATTTCTGTGTTTCATCGTCAATAAGAAGGTCGAGGTATACAGTAAACCTGAAGTGAAGCATCGGAATCTACAACTGGACTCACAGGAGAGAAATTTAGAGTGGCAGTCCTCTTGTACTTAAAACGGCATTGTGCCTTTTGTATTAAATTCGGATTCAATATCTGTGTATCATCGTCAATTAGAAGGTCCAAGGGATACAGTAAACCTGAAGTGAAGCATCGGAATCTAAAACTGGACTCACAGGAGAGGTTTAAATCATAGAAAGTTAGAGTGTGAGTCCTCTTGTACTTAAGTCGGCATTGTGCCTTTTGTATGAAATTTGGATGCAATTTCTGTGTTTCATCGTCAATACGATGGTCCAAGGGATACAGGAAACCTAAAGTGAAGCATCGGTATCTAAAACTGGTCTCACAGGAGAGGTTCAAATCATAGAAAGTGAGAGTGTAAGTCCACTTGTGCTTAAGCCGGCATGGCGCTTTTGTATTAAATTCGGATGCATTTTCTGTGTTTCATCGTCAATAAGAAGGTCCAAGGGATACAGTAAACCTGAAGTGAAGCATCGGTATCTAAAACTGGACTCACAGGAGAGGTTCATTTCATAGAAAGTTAGAGTGTCAGTCCTCTTGTACTTAAGTCGGCATTGTGCCTTTTGTATTAAATTCAGATGCAATTTCTGTGTTTCATCTTCAATAAGAAGGTCCAAGGGATACAGTAAACCTTAAGTGAGGCATCGGAATCTAAAACTGGACACACAGGAGCGGTTGAAATCATAGAAAGTTAGAGTGTCAGTCCTCTTGTACTTAAGTCGCCACTGTGCCTTTTGTATTAAATTCGGATGCAATTTCTGTGTTTCATCGTCAATAAGAAGGTCCAAGGGATACAGTAATCCTGAAGTGAAGCATAGGAATCTAAAACTGGACTCACAGGAGAGGTTCGAATCATAGAAAGTAAGAGTGTCAGTCCTCTTGTACTTAAGTCGGCATTGTGCCTTTTGTATTAAATTCGGATGCAGTTTCTGTGTTTCATCGTCAATACGAAGGTCCAAGGGATACAGAAAACCTGAAGTGTGGCATCGGAATCTAAAACTGGACTCATAGGAGAGGTTCATTTCATAGAAAGTTAGAGTGTCAGTCCTCTTGTACTTAAGTCGGCATTGTGCCTTTTGTATTAAATTCGGATGCAATTTCTTTCTTTCATCTGCAATAAGAAGGTCCAAGGGATACAGTAAACCTGAAGTTAGGCATTGGAATCTAAAACTGGACACACAGGGGCGGTTGAAATCATAGAAAGAAGAGTGTCTGTCCTCTTGTACTTAAGTCGGCACTGTGCATTTTGTATTAAATTCGGATGCAATTTCTGTGTTCCATCGTCAATAAGAAGGTCCAAGGGATACAGTAATCCTGAAGTGAAGCATAGGAATCTAAAACTGGACTCACAGGAGAGGTTCAAATAATAGAAAGTTAGAGTGTCAGTCCTCTTGTACTTAAGTCGGCATTGTGCCCTTTGTATTGAATTCGGATGCAATTTCTGTGTTTCATCGTCAAAAAGAAGGTCCAAGGGATACAGTAAACCTGAAGTGAAGCATCGGAATCTGAAACTGGACTCACAGGAGAGGTTCAAATCATAGAAAGTCAGAGTGTCAGTCCTCTTGTACTTAAGTCGGCATTGTGCCTTTTGTATTAAATTCGGATGCAATTTCTGTGTTTCATCGTCAATAAGATGTTCCAAGGGATACAGTAAACCTAAAGTGACGCATCGGAATCTATAACTGGACTCACAGGAGAGGTTCAAATCATAGAAAGTGAGAGTGTCAGTCCTCCTGTTCTTAAGTCGGCATTGTGCTTTTGTATTAAATTCGGATGGTATTTCTGTGTTTCTTCGTCAATAAGGAGATCCAAGGGATACAGTAAACCTGAAGTGAAGCATCGGAATCTAAAACTGGACTCACAGGAGACGTTCAAATCATAGAAAGTTAGAGTGTTAGTCCTCTTGTACTTAAGTCGGCATTGTGCTTTTTGTTTTAAATTTGAATGCAATTTCTGTGTTTCATCGTCAATAAGAAGGTCCAAGGGATACAGTAAACCTGAAGAGAAGCATCGGAATCTAAAACTGGACTCACAGGGGAGGTTCAAATCATAGAAAGTTAGAGTGTCAGTCCTCTTGTACTTAAGTCGGCATTGTGCCTTTTGTATTAAATTCGGATGCAATTTCTGTGTTTCATCGTTAATAAGAAGGTCCAAGGGATACAGTGAACCTGAAGTAAAGCATCGGTATCTAAAACTGGACTCACAGGAGAGGTGCAAATCATAGAAAGTTAGGGATTCAGTCCTCTTAACTTAAGTCGGCATTGTGCCTTTTGTATTAAATTCGGATGCAATTTCTGTGTTTCATCTTCAATAAGAAGGTCCAAGGGATACAGTAAACCTGAAGTGAGGCATCGGAATCTAAAACTGGACACACAGGAGCGGTTGAAATCATAGAAAGTTAGAGTGTCAGTCTTCTTGTACTTAAGTCGGCACTGTGCCTTTTGTATTAAATTCGGATGCAATTTCTGTGCTTCATCCTCAATAAGAAGGTCCAAGGGATGCAGTAATCCTGAAGTGAAGCATAGGAATCTAAAACTAGACTCCTCTTGTACTTAAGTCGGCATTGTGCCTTTTGTATTAAATTCGGATGCAATTTCTGTGTTTCATCGTCAATAAGAAGGTCCAAGGGATACAGTAAACCTGAAGTGAAGCATCGGAATCTAAAACTGGACTCACAGGAGAGGTTCAAATCATAGAAAGTTAGAGTCTCAGTCCTCTTGTACTTAAGTCGGCATTGTGCCTTTTGTATTGAATTCGGGTGCAATTTCTGTGTTTCATCGTCAATAAGAAGGTCCAAGGGATACAGTAAACCTGAAGGGAAGCATCGGAATCTAAAACTGGACTCACAGGTTAGGTTCAAATCATAGAAAGTGAGAGTGTCAGTCCTCTTGTACTTAAGTCGGCATTATGCTTTTTGTATTAAATTCGGATGCAATTTCTGTGTTTCATCGTCAATAAGATGGTCCAAGGGATACAGTAAACCTAAAGTGAAGCATCGGAATCTAAAACCGGACTCAAAGGAGACGTTCAAATCATAGAAAGTTAATGTGTCAGTCCTCTTGTACTTAAGTCGGCATTGTGCATTTCGTTTTAAATTTGAATGCAATTTCTGTGTTTCATCGTCAATAAGAAGGTCGAGGTATACAGTAAACCTGAAGGGAAGCATCGGAATCTAAAACTGGACTCACAGGAGAGAAAGTTAGAGTGACAGTCCTCTTGTACTTAAGTCGGCATTGTGCCTTTTGTATTAAGTTCGGTTGCAATTTCTGTGTATCATCGTCAATTAGAAGGTCCAAGGGATACAGTAAACCTGAAGTGAAGCATCCTAATCTAAAACTGGACTCACAGGAGAGGTTCAAATCATAGAAAGTTAGAGTGTCAGTCCTCATGTTGTTAAGTCGGCATTGTGCCTTTTGTATGAAATTTGGATGCAATTTCTGTGTTTCATCGTCAATACGATGGTCCAAGGGATACAGGAAACCTACAGTGAAGCATCGGAATCTAAAACTGGACTCACAGGAGAGGTTCAAATCATAGAAAGTGAGAGTGTCAGTCCTCTTGTTCTTAAGACGGCATTGTGCTTTTGTATTAAATTCAGATGCAATATCTGTGTTTCTTCGTCAATAAGGAGGTCCAAGGGATACACTAAACCTGAAGTGAAGCATCGGAATCTAAAACTGGACTCACAGGAGTCGTTCAAATCATTGAAAGTTAGAGTGTCAGTCCTCTTGTACTTAAATCGCCATTGTGCCTTTTGTATTAAATTCGGATGCAATTTCTGTGTTTCATCGTCAATAAGAAGGTCCAAGGGATACAGTAAACCTGAAGTGAAGCATCGGAATCTAAAACTGGACTCACAGGAGAGGTTCAAATCATAGAAAGTTAGAGTGTCAGTCCTCTTGTACTTAAGTCGGCATTGTGCCTTTTGTATTAAATTCGGATGCAATTTCTGTGTTTCATCGTCAATAAGAAGGTCCAAGGGACACAGTAAACCTGAAGTGAAGCATCGGAATCTGTAACTGGACTCACAGGAGAGGTTCAAATCATTGAAAGTGAGAGTGTTAGTCCTCCTGTTCTTAAGTCGGCATTGTGCTTTTGTATTAAATTCGGATGCTATTTCTGTGTTTCTTCGTCAATAAGGAGATCCAAGGGATACAGTAAACCTGAAGTGAAGCATCGGAATCTAAGACTGGACTCACAGGAGACGTTCAAATCATAGAAAGTTAGAGTGTTAGTCCTCTTGTACTTAAGTCGGCATTGTGCATTTTGTTTTAAATTTGAATGCAATTTCTGTGTTTCATCGTCAATAAGAAGGTCCAAGGGATACAGTGAACCTGAAGTAAAGCATCGGTATCTAAAACTGGACTCACAGGAGAAGTGCAAATCATAGAAAGTGTGAGTGTCAGTCCTCTTGTACTTAAGTCGGCATTGTGCCTTTTGTACTAAATTCGGATGCAATTTCTGTGTTTCATCTTCAATAAGAAGGTCCAAGGGATACAGTAAACCTGAAGTGAGGCATCGGAATCTAAAACTGGACACACAGGAGCGGTTGAAATCATAGAAAGTTAGAGTGTCAGTCTTCTTGCACTTAAGTCGACACTGTGCCTTTTGTATTAAATTCGGATGCAATTTCTGTGCTTCATCCTCAATAAGAAGGTCCAAGGGATACAGTAATCCTGAAGTGAAGCATAGGAATCTAAAACTAGACTCCTCTTGTACTTAAGTCGGCATTGTGACTTTTGTATTAAATTCGGATGCAATTTCTGTGTTTCATCGTCAATAAGAAGGTCCAAGGGATACAGTAAACCTGAAGTGAAGCATCGGAATCTAAAACTGGACTCACAGGAAAGGTTCAAATCATAGAAAGTTAGAGTGTCAGTCCTCTTGTACTTAAGTCGGCATTGTGCCTTTTGTATTAAATTCGGATGCAATTTCTGTGTATCATCGTCAATTAGAAGGTCCAAGGGATACAGTAAACCTGAAGTGAAGCTTCGGAATCTAAAACTGGACACACAGGAGCGGTTGAAATCATAGAAAGTTAGAGTGTCAGTCTTCTTGTACTTAAGTCGGCACTGTGCATTTTGTATTAAATTCGGATGCAATTTCTGTGTTTCATCGTCAATAAGAAGGTCCAAGGGATACAGTAAACCTGAAGTGAAGCATCGGAATCTAAAACTGGACTCACAGGAGAGGTTCAAATCACAGAAAGTTAGAGTGTCAGTCCTCTTGTACTTAAGTCGGCATTGTGCCTTTTGTATTGAATTTGGGTGCAATTTCTGTGTTTCATCGTCAATAAGAAGGTCCAAGGGATACAGTAAACCTGAAGGGAAGCATCGGAATCTAAAACTGGACTCACAGGTTAGGTTCAAATCATAGAAAGTGAGAGTGTCAGTCCTCTTGTACTTAAGTCGGCATTGTGCCTTTTGTATTAAATTCGGATGCAATTTCTGTGTTTCATCGTCAATAAGATGGTCCGAGGGATACAGTAAACCTAAAGTGAAGCATCGGAATCTAAAACTGGACTCAAAGGAGACGTTCAAATCATAGAAAGTTAATGTGTCAGTCCTCTTGTACTTAAGTCGGCATTGTGCATTTCGTTTTAAATTGGAATGCAATTTCTGTGTTTCATCGTCAATAAGAAGGTCGAGGTATACAGTAAACCTGAAGTGAAGCATCGGAATCAACAACTGGACTCACAGGAGAGAAATTTAGAGTGACAGTCCTCTTGTACTTAAAACGGCATTGTGCCTTTTGTATTAAATTCGGATTCAATATCTGTGTATCATCGTCAATTAGAAGGTCCAAGGGATACAGTAAACCTGAAGTGAAGCATCGGAATCTAAAACTGGACTCACAGGAGAGGTTTAAATCATAGAAAGTTAAAGTGTCAGTCCTCTTGTACTTAAGTCGGCATTGTGCCTTTTATATGAAATTTGGATGCAATTTCTGTGTTTCATCGTCAATACGATGGTCCAAGGGATACAGGAAACCTAAAGTGAAGCATCGGTATCTAAAACTGGTCTCACAGGAGAGGTTCAAATCATAGAAAGTGAGAGTGTAAGTCCTCTTGTGCTTAAGCCGGCATTGCGCTTTTGTATTAAATTCGGATGCAATTTCTGTGTTTCATCGTCAATAAGAAGGTCCAAGGGATACAGTAAACCTGAAGTGAATCATCGGTATCTAAAACTGGACTCACAGGAGAGGTTCATTTCATAGAAAGTTAGAGTGTCAGTCCTCTTGTACTTAAGTCGGCATTGTGCCTTTTGTATTAAATTCAGATGCAATTTCTGTGTTTCATCTTCAATAAGAAGGTCCAAGGGATACAGTAAACCTGAAGTGAGGCATCGGAATCTAAAACTGGACACACAGGAGCGGTTGAAATCATAGAAAGTTAGAGTGTCAGTCCTCTTGTACTTAAGTCGCCACTGTGCCTTTTGTATTAAATTCGGATGCAATTTCTTTGTTTCATCGTCAATAAGAAGGTCCAAGGGATACAGTAATCCTGAAGTGAAGCATAGGAATCTAAAACTGGACTCACAGGAGAGGTTCGAATCATAGAAAGTAAGAGTGTCAGTCCTCTTGTACTTAAGTCGGCATTGTGCCTTTTGTATTAAATTCGGATGCAGTTTCTGTGTTTCATCGTCTATACGAAGGTCCAAGGGATACAGAAAACCTGAAGTGTGGCATCGGAATCTAAAACTGGACTCATAGGAGAGGTTCATTTCATAGAAAGTTAGAGTGTCAGTCCTCTTGTACTTAAGTCGGCATTGTGCCTTTTGTATTAAATTCGGATGCAATTTCTTTCTTTCATCTGCAATAAGAAGGTCCAAGGGATACAGTAAACCTGAAGTTAGGCATTGGAATCTAAAACTGGACACACAGGAGCTGTTGAAATCATAGAAAGTAGAGTGTCTGTCCTCTTGTACTTAAGTCGGCACTGTGCATTTTGTATTAAATTCGGATGCAATTTCTGTGTTCCATCGTCAATAAGAAGGTCCAAGGGATACAGTAATCCTGAAGTGAAGCATAGGAATCTAAAACTGGACTCACAGGAGAGGTTCAAATCATAGAAAGTTAGAGTGTCAGTCCTCTTGTACTTAAGTCGGCATTGTGCCCTTTGTATTGAATTCGGATGCAATTTCTGTGTTTCATCGTCAACAAGAAGGTCCAAAGGGATACAGTAAACCTGAAGTGAAGCATCGGAATCTGAAACTGGACTCACAGGAGAGGTTCAAATCATAGAAAGTCAGAGTGTCAGTCCTCTTGTACTTAAGTCGGCATTGTGCCTTTTGTATTAAATTCGGATGCAATTTCTGTGTTTCATCGTCAATAAGATGTTCCAAGGGATACAGTAAACCTAAAGTGACGCATCGGACTGTATAACTGGACTCACAGGAGAGGTTCAAATCATAGAAAGTGAGAGTGTCAGTCCTCCTGTTCTTAAGTCGGCATTGTGCTTTTGTATTAAATTCGGATGCTATTTCTGTGTTTCTTCGTCAATAAGGAGATCCAAGGGATACAGTAAACCTGAAGTGAAGCATCGGAATCTAAAACTGGACTCACAGGAGACGTTCAAATCATAGAAAGTTAGAGTGTTAGTCCTCTTGTACTTAAGTCGGCATTGTGCATTTTGTTTTAAATTTGAATGCAATTTCTGTGTTTCATCGTCAATAAGAAGGTCCAAGGGATACAGTAAACCTGAAGAGAAGCATCGGAATCTAAAACTGGACTCACAGGGGAGGTTCAAATCATAGAAAGTTAGAGTGTCAGTCCTCTTGTACTTAAGTCGGCATTGTGCCTTTTGTATTAAATTCGGATGCAATTTCTGTGTTTCATCGTCAATAAGAAGGTCCAAGGGATACAGTGAACCTGAAGTAAAGCATCGGTATCTAGAACTGGACTCACAGGAGAGGTGCAAATCATAGAAAGTTAGGGATTCAGTCCTCTTAACTTAAGTCGGCATTGTGCCTTTTGTATTAAATTCGGATGCAATTTCTGTGTTTCATCTTCAATAAGAAGGTCCAAGGGATACAGTAAACCTGATGTGAGGCATCGGAATCTAAGACTGGACACACAGGAGCGGTTGAAATCATAGAAAGTTAGAGTGTCAGTCTTCTTGTACTTAAGTCGGCACTGTGCCTTTTGTATTAAATTCGGATGCAATTTCTGTGCTTCATCCTCAATAAGAAGGTCCAAGGGATGCAGTAAGCCTGAAGTGAAGCATAGGAATCTAAAACTAGACTCCTCTTGTACTTAAGTCGGCATTGTGCCTTTTGTATTAAATTCGGATGCAATTTCTGTGTTTCATCGTCAATAAGAAGGTCCAAGGGATACAGTAAACCTGAAGTGAAGCATCGGAATCTAAAACTGGACTCACAGGAGAGGTTCAAATCATAGAAAGTTAGAGTGTCAGTCCTCTTCTACTTAAGTCGGCATTGTGCCTTTTGTATTGAATTCGGGTGCAATTTCTGTGTTTCATCGTCAATAAGAAGGTCCAAGGGATACAGTAAACCTGAAGGGAAGCATCGGAATCTAAAACTGGACTCACAGGTTAGGTTCAAATCATAGAAAGTGAGAGTGTCAGTCCTCTTGTACTTAAGTCGGCATTATGCCTTTTGTATTAAATTCGGATGCAATTTCTGTGTTTCATCGTCAATAAGATGGTCCAAGGGATACAGTAAACCTAAAGTGAAGCATCGGAATCTAAAACTGGACTCAAAGGAGACGTTCAAATCATAGAAAGTTAATGTGTCAGTCCTCTTGTACTTAAGTCGGCATTGTGCATTTCGTTTTAAATTTGAATGCAATTTCCGTGTTTCATCGTCAATAAGAAGGTCGAGGTATACAGTAAACCTGAAGTGAAGCATCGGAATCTAAAACTGGACTCACAGGAGAGAAAGTTAGAGTGACAGTCCTCTTGTACTTAAGTCGGCATTGTGCCTTTTGTATTAAGTTCGGTTGCAATTTCTGTTTATCATCGTCAATTAGAAGGTCCAAGGGATACAGTAAACCTGAAGTGAAGCATCCTAATCTAAAACTGGACTCACAGGAGAGGTTCAAATCATAGAAAGTTAGAGTGTCAGTCCTCATGTTCTTATGTCGGCATTGTGCCTTTTGTATGAAATTTGGATGCAATTTCTGTGTTTCATCGTCAATACGATGGTCCAAGGGATGCAGGAAACCTACAGTGAAGCATCGGAATCTAAAACTGGACTCACAGGAGAGGTTCAAATCATAGAAAGTGAGAGTGTCAGTCCTCTTGTTCTTAAGACGGCATTGTGCTTTTGTATTAAATTCGGATGCAATTTCTGTGTTTCTTCGTCAATAAGGAGCTCCAAGGGATACACTAAACCTGAAGTGAAGCATCGGAATCTAAAACTGGACTCACAGGAGTCGTTCAAATCATTGAAAGTTAGAGTGTCAGTCCTCTTGTACTTAAGTCGCCATTGTGCCTTTTGTATTAAATTCGGATGCAATTTCTGTGTTTCATCGTCAATAAGAAGGTCCAAGGGATACAGTAACCCTGAAGTGAAGCATCGGAATCTAAAACTGGACTCACAGGAGAGGTTCAAATCATAGAAAGTTAGAGTGTCAGTCCTCTTGTACTTAAGTCGGCATTGTGCCTTTTGTATTAAATTCGGATGCAATTTCTGTGTTTCATCGTCAATAAGAAGGTCCAAGGGATACAGTAAACCTGAAGTGAAGCATCGGTATCTAAAACTGGACTCACAGGAGAGGTTCATTTCATAGAAAGTTAGAGTGTCAGTCCTCTTGTACTTTAGTCGGCATTGTGCCTTTTGTATTAAATTCGGATGCAATTTCACTGTTTCATCTTCAATAAGAAGGTCCAAGGGATTCAGTAAACCTGAAGTGAGGGATCGGAAACTAAAACTGGACACACAGGAGCGGTTGAAATCATAGAAAGTTAGAGTGTCAGTCCTCTTGTACTTAAGTCGCCACTGTGCCTTTTGTATTAAATTCGGATGCAATTTCTGTGTTTCATCGTCAATAAGAAGGTCCAAGGGATACAGTAATCCTGAAGTGAAGCATAGGAATTTAAAACTAGACTCACAGGAGAGGTTCGAAGCATAGAAAGTGAGAGTGTCAGTCCTCTTGTACTTAAGTCGGCATTGTGCCTTTTGTATTGAATTCGGATGCAATTTCTGTGTTTCATCGTCAATAAGAAGGTCCAAGGGATACAGTAAACCTGAAGTGAAGCATCGGAATCTAAAAGTGGACTCACAGGAGAGGTTCAAATCATAGAAAGTGAGAGTGTCAGTCCTCTTGTACTTAAGTCGGCGTTGTGCATTTTGTTTTAAATTTGAATGCAATTTCTGTGTTTCATCGTCAATAAGAAGCTCCAAGGGATAGAGTAAACCTGAAGTGAAGCATCGGAATCTAAAACTGGACTCACAGGAGCGGTTGAAATCATAGAAAGTTAGAGTGTCAGTCCTCTTGTACTTAAGTTGCCACTGTGCCTTTTGTATTAAATTCGGATGCAATTTCTGTGTTTCATCGTCAATAAGAAGGTCCAAGGGATACAGTAATCCTGAAGTGAAGCATAGGAATCTAAAACTGGACTCACAGGAGAGGTTCGAATCATAGAAAGTGAGAGTGTCAGTCCTCTAGTACTTAAGTCGGCATTGTGCCTTTTGTATTGAATTCGGATGCAATTTCTGTGTTTCATCGTCAATAAGATGGTCCAAGGGATACAGTAAAGCTGACGTGAAGCATCGGAATCTAAAACTGGACTCACAGGAGAGGTTCAAATCATAGAAAGTGAGAGTGCCAGTCCTCTTGTACTTAAGTCGGCATTGTGCACTTTGTTTTAAATTTGAATGCAATTTCTGTGTTTCATCGTCAATAAGAAGCTCCAAGGGATACAGTAAACCTGAATTGAAGCATCGGAATCTAAAACTGGACTCACAGGAGATGTTCAAATCATAGAAAGTTAGAGTGTCAATCCTCTTGTACTTAAGTCGGCATTGTGCCTTTTGTATTAAATTCGGATGCAATTTCTGTGTTTCATCGTCTATAAGAAGGTCCAAGTGATAGAGTAAACCTCAAGTGAAGCATCGGTATCTAAAACTGGACTCACAGGAGAGGTTCAAATCATAGAAAGTGAGAGTGTAAGTCCTCTTGTGCTTAAGCCGGCATTGCGCTTTTGTATTAAATTCGGATGCAATTTCTGTGTTTCATCGTCAATAAGAAGGTCCAAGGGATACAGTAAACCTGAAGTGAATCATCGGTATCTAAAACTGGACTCACAGGAGAGGTTCATTTCATAGAAAGTTAGAGTGTCAGTCCTCTTGTACTTAAGTCGGCATTGTGCCTTTTGTAATAAATTCAGATGCAATTTCTGTGTTTCATCTTCAATAAGAAGGTCCAAGGGATACAGTAAACCTGAAGTGAGGCATCGGAATCTAAAACTGGACACACAGGAGCGGTTGAAATCATAGAAAGTTAGAGTGTCAGTCCTCTTGTACTTAAGTCGCCACTGTTCCTTTTGTATTAAATTCGGATGCAATTTCTGTGTTTCATCGTCAATAAGAAGGTCCAAGGGATACAGTAATCCTGAAGTGAAGCATAGGAATCTAAAACTGGACTCACAGGAGAGGTTCGAATCATAGAAAATAAGAGTGTCAGTCCTCTTGTACTTAAGTCGGCATTGTGCCTTTTGTATTAAATTCGGATGCAGTTTCTGTGTTTCATCGTCAATACGAAGGTCCAAGGGATACAGAAAACCTGAAGTGTGGCATCGGAATCTAAAACTGGACTCATAGGAGAGGTTCATTTCATAGAAAGTTAGAGTGTCAGTCCTCTTGTGCTTAAGTCGGCATTGTGCCTTTTGTATTAAATTCGGATGCAATTTCTTTCTTTCATCTGCAATAAGAAGGTCCAAGGGATACAGTAAACCTGAAGTTAGGCATTGGAATCTAAAACTGGACACACAGGAGCGGTTGAAATCATAGAAAGAAGAGTGTCTGTCCTCTTGTACTTAAGTCGGCACTGTGCATTTTGTATTAAATTCGGATGCAATTTCTGTGTTCCATCGTCAATAAGAAGGTCCAAGGGATACAGTAATCCTGAAGTGAAGCATAGGAATCTAAAACTGGACTCACAGGAGAGGTTCAAATCATAGAAAGTTAGAGTGTCAGCCCTCTTGTACTTAAGTCGGCATTGTGCCCTTTGTATTGAATTCGGATGCAATTTCTGTGTTTCATCGTCAACAAGAAGGTCCAAAGGGATACAGTAAACCTGAAGTGAAGCATCGGAATCTGAAACTGGACTCACAGGAGAGGTTCAAATCATAGAAAGTCAGAGTGTCAGTCCTCTTGTACTTAAGTCGGCATTGTGCCTTTTGTATTAAATTCGGATGCAATTTCTGTGTTTCATCGTCAATAAGATGTTCCAAGGGATACAGTAAACCTAAAGTGACGCATCGGAATGTATAACTGGACTCACAGGAGAGGTTCAAATCATAGAAAGTGAGAGTGTCAGTTCTCCTGTTCTTAAGTCGGCATTGTGCTTTTGTATTAAATTCGGATGCTATTTCTGTGTTTCTTCGTCAATAAGGAGATCCAAGGGATACAGTAAACCTGAAGTGAAGCATGGGAATCTAAAACTGGACTCACAGGAGACGTTCAAATCATAGAAAATTAGAGTGTTAGTCCTCTTGTACTTAAGTCGGCATTGTGCATTTTGTTTTAAATTTGAATGCAATTTCTGTGTTTCATCGTCAATAAGAAGGTCCAAGGGATACAGTAAACCTGAAGAGAAGCATCGGAATCTAAAACTGGACTCACAGGGGAGGTTCAAATCATAGAAAGTTAGAGTGTCAGTCCTCTTGTACTTAAGTCGGCATTGTGCCTTTTGTATTAAATTCGGATGCAATTTCTGTGTTTCATCGTCAATAAGAAGGTCCAAGGGATACAGTGAACCTGAAGTAAAGCATCGGTATCTAAAACTTGACTCACAGGAGAGGTGCAAATCATAGAAAGTTAGGGATTCAGTCCTCTTAACTTAAGTCGGCATTGTGCCTTTTGTATTAAATTCGGATGCAATTTCACTGTTTCATCTTCAATAAGAAGGTCCAAGGGATTCAGTAAACCTGAAGTGAGGCATCGGAATCTAAAACTGGACACACAGGAGCGGTTGAAATCATAGAAAGTTAGAGTGTCAGTCTTCTTGTACTTAAGTCGGCACTGTGCCTTTTGTATTAAATTCGGATGCAATTTCTGTGCTTCATCCTCAATAAGAAGGTCCAAGGGATGCAGTAATCCTGAAGTGAAGCATAGGAATCTAAAACTAGACTCCTCTTGTACTTAAGTCGGCATTGTGCCTTTTGTATTAAATTCGGATGCAATTTCTGTGTTTCATCGTCAATAAGAAGGTCCAAGGGATACAGTAAACCTGAAGTGAAGCATCGGAATCTAAAACTGGACTCACAGGAGAGGTTCAAATCATAGAAAGTTAGAGTGTCAGTCCTCTTGTACTTAAGTCGGCATTGTGCCTTTTGTATTGAATTCGGGTGCAATTTCTGTGTTTCATCGTCAATAAGAAGGTCCAAGGGATACAGTAAACCTGAAGGGAAGCATCGGAATCTAAAACTGGACTCACAGGTTAGGTTCAAATCATAGAAAGTGAGAGTGTCAGTCCTCTTGTACTTAAGTCGGCATTATGCCTTTTGTATTAAATTCGGATGCAATTTCTGTGTTTCATCGTCAATAAGATGGTCCAAGGGATACAGTAAACCTAAAGTGAAGCATCGGAATCTAAAACTGGACTCAAAGGAGACGTTCAAATCATAGAAAGTTAATGTGTCAGTCCTCTTGTACTTAAGTCGGCATTGTGCATTTCGTTTTAAATTTGAATGCAATTTCTGTGTTTCATCGTCAATAAGAAGGTCGAGGTATACAGTAAACCTGAAGTGAAGCATCGGAATCTAAAACTGGACTCACAGGAGAGAAAGTTAGAGTGACAGTCCTCTTGTACTTAAGTCGGCATTGTGCCTTTTGTATTAAGTTCGGTTGCAATTTCTGTTTATCATCGTCAATTAGAAGGTCCAAGGGATACAGTAAACCTGAAGTGAAGCATCCTAATCTAAAACTGGACTCACAGGAGAGGTTCAAATCATAGAAAGTTAGAGTGTCAGTCCTCATGTCCTTAAGTCGGCATTGTGCCTTTTGTATGAAATTTGGATGCAATTTCTGTGTTTCATCGTCAATACGATGGTCCAAGGATACAGGAAACCTACAGTGAAGCATCGGAATCAAAAACTGGACTCACAGGAGAGGTTCAAATCATAGAAAGTGAGAGTGTCAGTCCTCTTGTACTTAAGTCGGCATTGTGCCTTTTGTATTGAATTCGGATGCAATTTCTGTGTTTCATCGTCAATAAGAAGGTCCAAGGGATACAGTAAACCTGAAGTGAAGCATCGGAATCTAAAAGTGGACTCACAGGAGAGGTTCAAATCATAGAAAGTGAGAGTGTCAGTCCTCTTGTACTTAAGTCGGCGTTGTGCATTTTGTTTTAAATTTGAATGCAATTTCTGTGTTTCATCGTCAATAAGAAGGTCCAAGGGATACAGTAAACCTGAAGTGAAGCATCGGTATCTAAAACTGGACTCACAGGAGAGGTTCATTTCATAGAAAGTTAGAGTGTCAGTCCTCTTGTACTTTAGTCGGCATTGTGCCTTTTGTATTAAATTCGGATGCAATTTCACTGTTTCATCTTCAATAAGAAGGTCCAAGGGATTCAGTAAACCTGAAGTGAGGGATCGGAAACTAAAACTGGACACACAGGAGCGGTTGAAATCATAGAAAGTTAGAGTGTCAGTCCTCTTGTACTTAAGTCGCCACTGTGCCTTTTGTATTAAATTCGGATGCAATTTCTGTGTTTCAACGACAATAAGAAGGTCCAAGGGATACAGTAATCCTGAAGTGAAGCATAGGAATTTAAAACTAGACTCACAGGAGAGGTTCGAAGCATAGAAAGTGAGAGTGTCAGTCCTCTTGTACTTAAGTCGGCATTGTGCCTTTTGTATTGAATTCGGATGCAATTTCTGTGTTTCATCGTCAATAAGAAGGTCCAAGGGATACAGTAAACCTGAAGTGAAGCATCGGAATCTAAAAGTGGACTCACAGGAGAGGTTCAAATCATAGAAAGTGAGAGTGTCAGTCCTCTTGTACTTAAGTCGGCGTTGTGCATTTTGTTTTAAATTTGAATGCAATTTCTGTGTTTCATCGTCAATAAGAAGCTCCAAGGGATAGAGTAAACCTGAAGTGAAGCATCGGAATCTAAAACTGGACTCACAGGAGCGGTTGAAATCATAGAAAGTTAGAGTGTCAGTCCTCTTGTACTTAAGTTGCCACTGTGCCTTTTGTATTAAATTCGGATGCAATTTCTGTGTTTCATCGTCAATAAGAAGGTCCAAGGGATACAGTAATCCTGAAGTGAAGCATAGGAATCTAAAACTGGACTCACAGGAGAGGTTCGAATCATAGAAAGTGAGAGTGTCAGTCCTCTAGTACTTAAGTCGGCATTGTGCCTTTTGTATTGAATTCGGATGCAATTTCTGTGTTTCATCGTCAATAAGATGGTCCAAGGGATACAGTAAAGCTGACGTGAAGCATCGGAATCTAAAACTGGACTCACAGGAGAGGTTCAAATCATAGAAAGTGAGAGTGCCAGTCCTCTTGTACTTAAGTCGGCATTGTGCCTTTTGTATTGAATTCGGATGCAATTTCTGTGTTTCATCGTCAATAAGAAGGTCCAAGGGATACAGTAAACCTGAAGTGAAGCATCGGAATCTAAAAGTGGACTCACAGGAGAGGTTCAAATCATAGAAAGTGAGAGTGTCAGTCCTCTTGTACTTAAGTCGGCGTTGTGCATTTTGTTTTAAATTTGAATGCAATTTCTGTGTTTCATCGTCAATAAGAAGGTCCAAGGGATACAGTAAACCTGAAGTGAAGCATCGGTATCTAAAACTGGACTCACAGGAGAGGTTCATTTCATAGAAAGTTAGAGTGTCAGTCCTCTTGTACTTTAGTCGGCATTGTGCCTTTTGTATTAAATTCGGATGCAATTTCACTGTTTCATCTTCAATAAGAAGGTCCAAGGGATTCAGTAAACCTGAAGTGAGGGATCGGAAACTAAAACTGGACACACAGGAGCGGTTGAAATCATAGAAAGTTAGAGTGTCAGTCCTCTTGTACTTAAGTCGCCACTGTGCCTTTTGTATTAAATTCGGATGCAATTTCTGTGTTTCAACGACAATAAGAAGGTCCAAGGGATACAGTAATCCTGAAGTGAAGCATAGGAATTTAAAACTAGACTCACAGGAGAGGTTCGAAGCATAGAAAGTGAGAGTGTCAGTCCTCTTGTACTTAAGTCGGCATTGTGCCTTTTGTATTGAATTCGGATGCAATTTCTGTGTTTCATCGTCAATAAGAAGGTCCAAGGGATACAGTAAACCTGAAGTGAAGCATCGGAATCTAAAAGTGGACTCACAGGAGAGGTTCAAATCATAGAAAGTGAGAGTGTCAGTCCTCTTGTACTTAAGTCGGCGTTGTGCATTTTGTTTTAAATTTGAATGCAATTTCTGTGTTTCATCGTCAATAAGAAGCTCCAAGGGATAGAGTAAACCTGAAGTGAAGCATCGGAATCTAAAACTGGACTCACAGGAGCGGTTGAAATCATAGAAAGTTAGAGTGTCAGTCCTCTTGTACTTAAGTTGCCACTGTGCCTTTTGTATTAAATTCGGATGCAATTTCTGTGTTTCATCGTCAATAAGAAGGTCCAAGGGATACAGTAATCCTGAAGTGAAGCATAGGAATCTAAAACTGGACTCACAGGAGAGGTTCGAATCATAGAAAGTGAGAGTGTCAGTCCTCTAGTACTTAAGTCGGCATTGTGCCTTTTGTATTGAATTCGGATGCAATTTCTGTGTTTCATCGTCAATAAGATGGTCCAAGGGATACAGTAAAGCTGACGTGAAGCATCGGAATCTAAAACTGGACTCACAGGAGAGGTTCAAATCATAGAAAGTGAGAGTGCCAGTCCTCTTGTACTTAAGTCGGCATTGTGCACTTTGTTTTAAATTTGAATGCAATTTCTGTGTTTCATCGTCAATAAGAAGCTCCAAGGGATACAGTAAACCTGAATTGAAGCATCGGAATCTAAAACTGGACTCACAGGAGATGTTCAAATCATAGAAAGTTAGAGTGTCAATCCTCTTGTACTTAAGTCGGCATTGTGCCTTTTGTATTAAATTCGGATGCAATTTCTGTGTTTCATCGTCTATAAGAAGGTCCAAGTGATAGAGTAAACCTCAAGTGAAGCATCGGTATCTAAAACTGGACTCACAGGAGAGGTTCAAATCATAGAAAGTGAGAGTGCCAGTCCTCTTGTACTTAAGTCGGCATTGTGCATTTTGTTTTAAATTTGAATGCAATTTCTGTGTTTCATCGTCAATAAGAAGCTCCAAGGGATACAGTAAACCTGAAGTGAAGCATAGGAATCTAAAACTGGACTCACAGGAGAGGTTCGAATCATAGAAAGTGAGAGTGTCAGTCCTCTTGTACTTAAGTCGGCATTGTGCCTTTTGTATTGAATTCGGATGCAATTTCTGTGTTTCATCGTCAATAAGAAGGTCCAAGGGATAGAGTAAACCTCAAGTGAAGCATCGGAATCTAAAACTGGACTCACAGGAGAGGTTCAAATCATAGAAAGTGAGAGTGTCAGTCCTCTTGTACTTAAGTCGGCATTGTGCATTTTGTTTTAAATTTGAATGCAATTTCTGTGTTTCATCGTCAATAAGAAGCTCCAAGGGATACAGTAAACCTGAAGTGAAGCATCGGAATCTAAAACTGGACTCACAGGAGCGGTTGAAATCATAGAAAGTTAGAGTGTCAGTCCTCTTGTACTTAAGTTGCCACTGTGCCTTTTGTATTAAATTCGGATGCAATTTCTGTGTTTCATCGTCAATAGGAAGGTCCAAGGGATACAGTAATCCTGAAGTGAAGCATAGGAATCTAAAACTGTAATCACAGGAGAGGTTCGAATCATAGAAAGTGAGAGTTTCAGTCCTCTTGTACTTAAGTCGGCATTGTGCCTTTTGTATTGAATTCGGATGCAATTTCGTTGTTTCATCGTCAATAAGATGGTCCAAGGGATACAGTAAACCTGAAGTGACGCATCGGAATCTAAAACTGGACTCACAGGAGAGGTTCAAATCATAGAAAGTGAGAGTGTCAGTCCTCTTGTACTTAAGTCGGCATTGTGCATTTTGTTTTAAATTTGAATGCAATTTCTGTGTTTCATCGTCAATAAGAAGCTCCAAGGGATACAGTAAACCTGAATTGAAGCATCGGAATCTAAAACTGGACTCACAGGAGATGTTCAAATAATAGAAAGTTAGAGTGTCAATCCTCTTGTACTTAAGTCGGCATTCTGGCTTTTGTATTAACTTCGGATGCAATTTCTGTGTTTCATCGTCAATAAGAAGGTCCAAGTGATAGAGTAAACCTGAAGTGAAGCATCGGTATCTAAAACTGGACTCATAGGAGAGGTTCAAATCATAGAAAGTTAGAGTGTCAGTCCTCTTGTACTTAAGTCGGCATTGTGCCTTTTGTATTGAATTCGGAACAATTTCTGTGTTCCATATTCAATAAGAAGGTCCAAGGGATACAGTAAACCTGAAGTGAGGCATCGGAATCTAAGACTGGACACACAGGAGCGGTTGAAATCATAGAAAGTTAGAGAGTCAGTGCTCTTGTACTTAAGTCGGCACTGAGCCTTTTGTATTAAATTTGGATGCAGTTTCTGTGTTTCATCGTCAATAAGAAGAACCAAGGGATACGGTAATCCTGAAGTGAAGCATAGGAATCTAAAGCTGGACTCACAGGAGACGTTCAAAACATAGAAAGTTAGCGTGCTAGTCCTCTTGTACTTAAGTCGGCATTATGCATTTTGTTTTAAATTTGAATGCAATTTCTGTGTTTCATCGTCAATAAGAAGGTCCAAGGGATACAGTAAACCTGAAGAGAAGCATCGGAATCTAAAACTGGACTCACAGGAGAGGTTCAAATCATAGAAAGTTAGAGTGTCAGTCCTCTTGTACTTAAGTCGGCATTGTGCCTTTTGTATTAAATTCGGATGCAATTTCTGTGTTTCATCGTCAATAAGAAGGTCCAAGGGATACAGTGAACCTGAAGTGAAGCATCGGTATCTAAAACTGGACTCACAGGAGAGGTGCTAATCATAGAATGTTAGAGTTTCAGTCCTCTTTTACTTAAGTCGGCATGTGCCTTTTGTATTAAATTCGGATGCAATTTCTGTGTTTCATCTTCAATAAGAAGGTCCAAGGGATACAGTAAACCTGAAGTGAGGCATCGGAATCTAAAACTGGACACACAGGAGCGGTTGAAATCATAGAAAGTTAGAGTGTCAGTCTTCTTGTACTTAAGTCGGCACTGTGCCTTTTGTATTAAATTCGGATGCAATTTCTGTTTTTCATCCTCAATAAGAAGGTCCAAGGGATACAGTAATCCTGAAGTGAGGCATCGGAATTTAAAACTGGACACACAGGAGCGGTTGAAATCATAGAAAGTTAGAGTGTCAGTCTTCTTGTACTTAAGTCGGCATTGTGCCTTTTGTATTGAATTCGGGTGCAATTTCTGTGTTTCATCGTCAATAAGAAGGTACAAGGGATACAGTAAACCTGAAGGGAAGCATCTGAATCTAAAACTGGACTCACAGGATAGGTTCAAATCACAGAAAGTAAGAGTGTCAGTCTTCTTGTACTTAAGTCGGCATTGTGCCTTTTGTATTAAATTCGGATGCAATTTCTGTGTTTCATCGTCAATAAGATGGTCGAAGGGATACAGTAAACCTAAAGTGAAGCATCGGAATCTAAATCTGGACTCAAAGGAGACGTTCAAAACATAGAAAGTTAGAGTGTCATTCCTCTTGTACTTAAGTCGTCATTGTGCATTTTGTTTTAAATTTGAATGCAATTTCTGTGTTTCATCGTCAATAAGAAGGTCGAGGTATACAGTAAACCTGAAGTGAAGCATCGGAATCTAAAACTGGACTCACAGGAGAGAAAGTTGGAGTGACAGTCCCTTTGTACTTAAGTCGGCATTGTGCCTTTTGTATTAAATTCGGATGCAATTTCTGTGTATCATCGTCAATTAGAAGGTCCAAGGGATACAGTAAACCTGAAGTGAAGCATCGGAATCTAATGCTGGACTCACAGGAGAGGTTCAAATCATAGAAAGTTAGAGTGTCAGTCCTCTTGTACTTAAGTCGGCATTGTGCCTTTTGTATTAAATTCGGATGCAATTTCTGTGTTTCATCGTCAATAAGAAGGTCCAAGGGATACAGTAAACCTGAAGTGGCGCATCGGTATCTAAAACTGGACTCACAGGAGAGGTTCATTTCATAGAAAGTTAGAGTGTCAGTCCTCTTGTACTTAAGTCGGCATTGTGCCTTTTGTATTAAATTCGGATGCAATTTCTGTGTTTCATCTTCAATAAGAAGGTCCAAGGGATACAGTAAACCTGAAGTGAGGCATCGGAATCTAAAACTGGACACACAGGAGCGGTTGAAATCATAGAAAGTTAGAGTGTCAGTCCTCTTGTACTTAAGACGCCACTGTGCCTTTTGTATTAAATTCGGATGCAATTTCTGTGTTTCATCGTCAATAAGAAGGTCCAAGGGATACAGTAATCCTGAAGTGAAGCATAGGAATCTAAAACTGGACTCACAGGAGAGGTTCGAATCATAGAAAGTGAGAGTGTCAGTCCTCTTGTACTTAAGTCGGCATTGTGCCTTTTGTATTGAATTCGGATGCAATTTCTGTGTTTCATCATCAATAAGAAGGTCCAAGGGATACAGTAAACCTGAAGTGAAGCATCGGAATCTAAAACTGGACTCACAGGAGAGGTTCAAATCATAGAAAGCGAGAGTGTCAGTCCTCTTGTACTTAAGTCAGCATTGTGCATTTTGTTTCAAATTTGAACGCAATTTCTGTGTTTCATCGTCAATAAGAAGCTCCAAGGGATACAGTAAACCTGAAGTGAAGCATCGGAATCTAAAACTGGACTCACAGGAGCGGTTGAAATCATAGAGAGTTAGAGTGTCAGTCCTCTAGTACTTAAGTCGCCACTGTGCCTTTTGTAGTAAATTCGGATGCAATTTCTGTGTTTCATCGTCCATAAGAAGGTCCAAGCGATACAGTAATCCTGAAGTGAAGCATAGGAATCTAAAACTGGACTCACAGGAGAGGTTCGAATCATAGAAAGTGAGAGTGTCAGTCCTCTTGTACTTAAGTCGGCATTGTGCCTTTTGTATTGAATTCGGATGCAATTTCTGTGTTTCATCGTCATTAAGAAGGTCCAAGGTATACAGTAAAGCTGAAGTGAAGCATCGGAATCTAAAACTGGACTCACAGGAGATGTTCAAATCATAGAAAGTTAGAGTGTCAATCCTCTTGTACTTAAGTCGGCATTGTGCCTTTTGTATTAAATTCGGATGCAATTTCTGTGTTTCATCGTCTATAAGAAGGTCCAAGGGATAGAGTAAACCTGAAGTGAAGCATCGGTAAGTAAAACTGGACTCACAGGAGAGGTTCAAATCATAGAAAGTTAGAGTGTCAGTCCTCTTGTACTTAAGTCATCATTGTGCCTTTTGTATTAAAGTCGGATACAATTACTGTGTTTCATCTTCAATAAGAAGGTCCAAGGGATACAGTAAACCTGAAGTGAGGCATCGGAATCTAAGACTGGACACACAGGAGCGGTTGAATCATAGAAAGTTAGAGTGTCAGTCCTCTTGTACTTAAGTCGGCACTGTGCCTTTTGTATTAAATTCGGATGCAATTTCTCTGTTTCATCGTCAATAAGAAGGTCCAAGGGATACAGTAAACCTGAAGTGAAGCATCGGAATCAAAAACTGGACTCACAGCAGAGGTTCAAATCATAGAAAGTTAGAGTGTCAGTCCTCTTGTACTTAAGTCGGCACTGTGCCTTTTGTATTAAATTCGGATGCATTTTCTCTGTTTCATCGTCAATAAGAAGGTCCAAGGGATACAGTAATCCTGAAGTGAAGCATAGGAATCAAAAACTGGACTCACAGGAGAGGTTCGAATCATAGAAAGTGAGAGTGTCAGTCCTCTTGTACTTAAGTCGGCATTGTGCCTTTTGTATTGAATTCGGATGCAATTTCTGTGTTTCATCGTCAATAAGAAGGTCCAAGGGATACAGTAAACCTGAAGTGAAGCATCGGAATCTAAAACTGGACTCACAGGAGAGGTTCAAATCATAGAAAGTGAGAGTGTCAGTCCTCTTGTACTTAAGTCAGCATTGTGCAATTTGTTTTAAATTTGAATGCAATTTCTGTGTTTCATCGTCAATAAGAAGCTCCAAGGGATACAGTAAACCTGAAGTGAAGCATCGGAATCTAAAACTGGACTCACAGGAGCGGTTGAAATCATAGAGAGTTAGAGTGTCAGTCCTCTTGTACTGAAGTCGCCACTGTGCCTTTTGTATTAAATTCGGATGCAATTTCTGTGTTTCATCGTCCATAAGAAGGTCCAAGCGATACAGTAATCCTGAAGTGAAGCATAGGAATCTAAAACTGGACTCACAGGAGAGGTTCGAATCATAGAAAGTGAGAGTGTCAGTCCTCTTGTACTTAAGTCGGCATTGTGCCTTTTGTATTGAATTCGGATGCAATTTCTGTGTTTCATCGTCATTAAGAAGGTCCAAGGGATACAGTAAAGCTGAAGTGAGGCATCGGAATCTAAAACTGGACTCACAGGAGTGGTTCAAATCATAGAAAGTGAAAGTGTCAGTCCTCTTTCACTTAAGTCGGCATTGTGCATTTTGTTTTAAATTTGAATTCAATTTCTGTGTTTCATCGTCAATAAGAAGCTCCAAGGGATACAGTAAACCTGAAGTGAAGCATCGGAATCTAAAACTGGACTCACAGGAGATGTTCAAATCATAGAAAGTTAGAGTGTCCATCCTCTTGTACTTAAGTCGGCATTGTGCCTTTTGTATTAAATTCGGATGCAATTTCTGTGTTTCATCGTCTATAAGAAGGTCCAAGGGATAGAGTAAACCTGAAGTGAAGCATCGGTATCTAAAACTGGACTCACAGGAGAGGTTCAAATCATAGAAAGTTAGAGTGTCAGTCCTCTTGTACTTAAGTCATCATTGTGCCTTTTGTATTAAAGTCGGCTACAATTACTGTGTTTCATCTTCAATAAGAAGGTCCAAGGGATACAGTAAACCTGAAGTGAGGCATCGGAATCTAAGACTGGACACACAGGAGTGGTTTTATATCATAGAAAGTTAGAGTGTCAGTCCTCTTGTACTTAAGTCGGCACTGTGCCTTTTGTATTAAATTCGGATGCAATTTCTCTGTTTCATCTTCAATAAGAAGGTCCAAGGGATACAGTAAACCTGAAGTGAAGCATCGGAATCTAAAACTGGACTCACAGGAGAGGTTCAAATCATAGAAAGTGAGAGTGTCAGTCCTCTTGTACTTAAGCCGGCATTGTGCCTTTTGTAATAAATTCGGATGCAATTTCTGTGTTTCATCGTCAATAAGATGGTCCAAGGGATACAGTAAACCTAAAGTGAAGCATCGGAATCTAAAACTGGACTCACAGGAGAGGTTCAAATCATAGAAAGTGAGAGTGTCAGTCCTCTTGTTCTTAAGTCGGCATTGTGCTTTTGTATTAAATTCGGATGCAATTTCTGTGTTTCATCTTCAATAAGAAGGTCCAAGGGATACAGTAAACCTGAAGTGAGGCATCGGAATCTAAAACTGGACACACAGGAGCGGTTGAAATCATAGAAAGTTAGAGTGTCAGTCCTCTTGTACTTAAGTCGGCATTGTGCCTGTTGTAATAAATTCGGATGCAATTTCTGTGTTTCATCTTCAATAAGAAGGTCCAAGGGATACAGTAAACCTGAAGTGAGGCATCGGAATCTAAAACTGGACTCACAGGAGAGGTTCAAATCATAGAAAGTTAGAGTGTCAGTCCTCTTGTACTTAAGTCGGCATTGTGCCTTTTGTATTGAATTCGGGTGCAATTTCTGTGTTTCATCGTCAATAAGAAGGTACAAGGGATACAGTAAACCTGAAGGGAAGCATCTGAATTTAAAACTGGACTCACAGGATAGGTTCAAATCATAGAAAGTAAGAGTGTCAGTCTTCTTGTACTTAAGTCGGCATTGTGCCTTTTGTATTAAATTCGGATGCAATTTCTGTGTTTCATCGTCAATAAGGTGGTCGAAGGGATACAGTAAACCTAAAGTGAAGCATCGGAATCTAAATCTGGACTCAAAGGAGACGTTCAAATCATAGAAAGTTAGAGTGTCAGTCCTCTTGTACTTAAGTCGTCATTGTGCATTTTGTTTTAAATTTGAATGCAATTTCTGTGTTTCATCGTCAATAAGAAGGTCGAGGTATACAGTAAACCTGAAGTAAAGCATCGGAATCTAAAACTGGACTCACAGGAGAGAAAGTTAGAGTGACAGTCCTTTTGTACTTAAGTCGGCATTGTGCCTTTTGTATTAAATTCGGATGCAATTTCTGTGTATCATCGTCAATTAGAAGGTCCAAGGGATACAGTAAACCTGAAGTGTAGCATCGGAATCTAAAACTGGACTCACATTAGAGGTTCAAATCATAGAAAGTTAGAGTGTCAGTCCTCTTGTACTTAAGTCGGCATTGTGCCTTTTGTATTAAATTCGGATGCAATTTCTGTGTTTCATCGTCAATAAGAAGGTCCAAGGGATACAGTAAACCTGAAGTGACGCATCGGTATCTAAAACTGGACTCACAGGAGTGGTTCATTTCATAGAAAGTTAGAGTGTCAGTCCTCTTGTACTTAAGTCGGCATTGTGCCTTTTGTATTAAATTCGGATGCAATTTCTGTGTTTCATCTTCAATAAGAAGGTCCAAGGGATACAGTAAACCTGAAGTGAGGCATCGGAATCTAAAACTGGACACACAGGAGCGGTTGAAATCATAGAAAGTTAGAGTGTCAGTCCTCTTGTACTTAAGACGCCACTGTGCCTTTTGTATTAAGTTCGGATGCAATTTCTGTGTTTCATCGTCAATAAGAAGGTCCAAGGGATACAGTAATCCTGAAGTGAAGCATAGGAATCTAAAACTGGACTCACAGGAGAGGTTCGAATCATAGAAAGTGAGAGTGTCAGTCCTCTTGTACTTAAGTCGATATTGTGCCTTTTGTATTGAATTCGGATGCAATTTCTGTGTTTCATCGTCAATAAGAAGGTCCAAGGGATACAGTAAACCTGAAGTGAAGCATCGGAATCTAAAACTGGACTCACAGGAGAGGTTCAAATCACAGAAAGCGAGAGTGTCAGTCCTCTTGTACTTAAGTCAGCATTGTGCATTTTGTTTTAAATTTGAATGCAATTTCTGTGTTTCATCGTCAATAAGAAGCTCCAAGGGATACAGTAAACCTGAAGAGAAGCATCGGAATCTAAAACTGGACTCACAGGAGCGGTTGAAATCATAGAGAGTTAGAGTGTCAGTCCTCTTGTACTTAAGTCGCCACTGTGCCTTTTGTATTAAATTCGGATGCAATTTCTGTGTTTCATCGTCCATAAGAAGGTCCAAGCGATACAGTAATCCTGAAGTGAAGCATAGGAATCTAAAACTGGACTCACAGGAGAGGTTCGAATCATAGAAAGTGAGAGTGTCAGTCCTCTTGTACTTAAGTCGGCATTGTGCCTTTTGTATTGAATTCGGATGCAATTTCTGTGTTTCATCGTCATTAAGAAGGTCCAAGGGATACAGTAAAGCTGAAGTGAGGCATCGGAATCTAAAACTGGACTCACAGGAGAGGTTCAAATCATAGAAAGTGAGAGTGTCAGTCCTCTTTCACTTAAGTCGGCATTGTGCATTTTGTTTTAAATTTGAATGCAATTTCTGTGTTTCATCGTCAATAAGAAGCTCCAAGGGATACAGTAAACCTGAAGTGAAGCATCGGAATCTAAAACTGGACTCACAGGAGATGTTCAAATCATAGAAAGTTAGAGTGTCAATCCTCTTGTACTTAAGTCGGCATTGTGCCTTTTGTATTAAATTCGGATGCAATTTCTGTGTTTCATCGTCTATAAGAAGGTCCAAGGGATAGAGTAAACCTGAAGTGAAGCATCGGTATCTAAAACTGGACTCACAGGAGAGGTTCAAATCATAGAAAGTTAGAGTGTCAGTCCTCTTGTACTTAAGTCATCATTGTGCCTTTTGTATTAAAGTCGGATACAATTACTGTGTTTCATCTTCAATAAGAAGGTCCAAGGGATACAGTAAACCTGAAGTGAGGCATCGGAATCTAAGACTGGACACACAGGAGCGGTTGAAATCATAGAAAATTAGAGTGTCAGTCCTCTTGTACTTAAGTCGGCACTGTGCCTTTTGTATTAAATTCGGATGCAATTTCTCTGTTTCATCGTCAATAAGAAGGTCCAAGGGATACAGTAAACCTGAAGTGAAGCATCGGAATCAAAAACTGGACTCACAGCAGAGGTTCAAATCATAGAAAGTTAGAGTGTCAGTCCTCTTGTACTTAAGTCGGCACTGTGCCTTTTGTAATAAATTCGGATGCAATTTCTCTGTTTCATCGTCCATAAGAAGGTCCAAGGGATACAGTAATCCTGAAGTGAAGCATAGGAATCTAAAACTGGACTCACAGGAGCGGTTGATATCATAGAGAGTTAGAGTGTCAGTCCTCTTGTACTTAAGTCGCCACTGTGCCTTTTGTATTAAATTCGGATGCAATTTCTGTGTTTCATCGTCCATAAGAAGGTCCAAGCGATACAGTAATCCTGAAGTGAAGCATAGGAATCTAAAACTGGACTCACAGGAGAGGTTCGAATCATAGAAAGTGAGAGTGTCAGTCCTCTTGTACTTAAGTCGGCATTGTGCCTTTTGTATTGAATTCGGATGCAATTTCTGTGTTTCATCGTCATTAAGAAGGTCCAAGGGATACAGTAAAGCTGAAGTGAGGCATCGGAATCTAAAACTGGACTCACAGGAGAGGTTCAAATCATAGAAAGTGAGAGTGTCAGTCCTCTTTCACTTAAGTCGGCATTGTGCCTTTTGTATTAAATTCGGATGCAATTTCTGTGTTTCATCGTCTATAAGAAGGTCCAAGGAATAGAGTAAACCTGAAGTGAAGCATCGGTATCTAAAACTGGACTCACAGGAGAGGTTCAAATCATAGAAAGTTAGAGTGTCAGTCCTCTTGTACTTAAGTCATCATTGTGCCTTTTGTATTAAAGTCGGATACAATTACTGTGTTTCATCTTCAATAAGAAGGTCCAAGGGATACAGTAAACCTGAAGTGAGGCATCGGAATCTAAGACTGGACACACAGGAGCGGTTGAAATCATAGAAAGTTAGAGTGTCAGTCCTCTTGTACTTAAGTCGGCACTGTGCCTTTTGTATTAAATTCGGATGCAATTTCTCTGTTTCATCGTCAATAAGAAGGTCCAAGGGATACAGTAAACCTGAAGTGAGGCATCGGAATCTAAAACTGGACTCACAGGAGAGGTTCAAATCATAGAAAGTGAGAGTGTCAGTCCTTTTGTACTTAAGCCGGCATTGTGCCTTTTGTAATAAATTCGGATGCAATTTCTGTGTTTCATCGTCAATAAGATGGTCCAAGGGACACAGTAAACCTAAAGTGAAGCATCGGAATCTAAAACTGGACTCACAGGAGAGGTTCAAATCATAGAAAGTGAGAGTGTCAGTCCTCTTGTTCTTAAGTCGGCATTGTGCTTTTGTATTAAATTCGGATGCAATTTCTGTGTTTCATCTTCAATAAGAAGGTCCAAGGGATACAGTAAACCTGAAGTGAGGCATGGAATCTAAAACTGGACACACAGGAGCGGTTGAAATCATAGAAAGTTAGAGTGTCAGTCCTCTTGTACTTAAGTCGGCATTGTGCCTTTTGTATTAAATTCGGATGCAATTTCTGTGTTTCATCTTCAATAAGAAGGTCCAAGGGATACAGTAAACCTGAAGTGAGGCATCGGAATCTAAAACTGGACTCACAGGAGAGGTTCAAATCATAGAAAGTTAGAGTGTCAGTCCTCTTGTACTTAAGTCGGCATTGTGCCTTTTGTATTAAATTCGGATGCAATTTCTGTGTTTCATCTTCAATAAGAAGGTCCAAGGGATACAGTAAACCTGAAGTGAGGCATCGGAATCTAAAACTGGACACACAGGAGCGGTTGAAATCATAGATGGTTAGAGTGTCAGTCCTCTTGTACTTAAGTCGCCACTGTGCCTTTTGTATTAAATTCGGATGCAATTTCTGTGTTTCATCGTCAATAAGAAGGTCCAAGGGATACAGTAATCCTGAAGTGAAGCATAGGAATCTAAAACTGGACTCACAGGAGAGGTTCGAATCATAGAAAGTGAGAGTGTCAGTCCTCTTGTACTTAGGTTGACATTGTGATTTTTGTATTAAATTCGGATGCAATTTCTGTGTTTCATCGCCAATAAGATTGTCCAAGGGATACAGTAAACCTGAAGTGAAGCATCGGTATCCAAAACTGGACTCTGAGGAGAGGTTCAAATCATAGAAAGTGAGAGTGTCAGTCCTCTTGCTCATAAGTCGGCATTGTGCTGCTGTATTAAATTCGGATGCAATTTCTGTGTTTCTTCGTCAATAAGGAGGTCCAAGGGATACAGTAAACCTGAAGTGAAGCTTCGGAATCTAAAACTGGACTCACAGGAGACGTTCAAATCATAGAAAGTTAGAGTGTCAGTCCTCTTGTACTTAAGTAGGCATTGTGCATTTTGTTTTGGATTTTAATGCAATATTTTGTGTTTCATCGTCAATAAGAAGGTACAAGGTATACAGTAAACTTGAAGTGAAGCATCGGAATCTAAAACTGGACTCACAGGAGAGAAAGTTAAAGTGACAGTCATCTTGTACTTAATTCGGCATTGTGCCTTTTGTATTAAATTCGGATGCAATTTCTGTGTTTCATCGTCAATAAGATGCTCCATGGGATACAGTAAACCTGAAGTGAAGCATGAAAAATCTAAAACTGGACTCACAAGAGAGGCTCAATCCATAGAAAGTGTGAGTGTCAGTCCTCCTGTACTTAAGTCGGCATTGTGCCTTTTGTATTAAATTCGGATGCAATTTCTGTGTTTCATCGTCAATAAGAAGGTCTAAGGGATACAGTAAACCTGAAGTGAAGCATCGGAATCTAAAACTGGACTCACAGGAGAGGTTCAAATCATAGAAAGTTAGAGTGTCAGTCCTCTTGTACTTAAGTCGGCATTGTGCCTTTTGTATTAAATTCGGATGCAATTTCTGTGTTTAATCGTCAATAAGAAGGTCCAAGGGATACAGTAAACCTGAAGTGAAGCATCGGAAGCGAAAACTGGACTCAGAGGAGACGTTCACATCATAGAAAGTTAGAGTGTCAGTCCTCTTGTACTTAAGTCGGAATTGTGCATTTTGTTTTAAATTTGAATGCAATTTCTGTGTTTCATCGTCAATTAGAAGGCCGAGGTATACAGTAAACCTGAAGTCAAGCATCGGAATTTAAATCTGGACTCACAGGAGAGAAAGTTAGAGTGTCAGTCCTCTTAAACTTAAGTCGGCATTGTGCCTTTTGTATTAAATTCGGATTCAATTTCTGTGTTTCATCGTCAATAAGAAGGTCCAAGGGATACAGTAAACCTGAAGTGAAGCATCGGAATCTAAAACTAGACTCACAGGAGAGGTTCATATCATAGAAAGTGAGAGTGTCAGTCCACTTGTACTTATGCCGGCATTGTGCCTTTTGTATTGAATTCGGATGCAATTTCTGTGTTTCATCGTCAATAAGAAGGTAAAAGGGATACAGTAAACCTGAAGTGAAGCACCGGAATCTAAAACTGGACTCACAGGAGAGGTTCAAATTGTAGAAAGTGAGAGGGTCAGTCCTCTTGTACTTAAGTCGGCATTGTGCCTTTTGTATTAAATTCGGATGCAATTTCTGTGTTTCATCGCCAATAAGATGGTCCAAGGGATACAGTAAACCTGAAGTGAAGCATCGGTATCCAAAACTGGACTCACAGGAGAGGTTCAAATCATAGAAAGTGAGAGTGTCAGTCCTCTTGTTCTTAAGTCGGCATTGTGCTTTTGTATTAAATTCGGATGCAATTTCTGTGTTTCTTCGTCAATATGGAGGTCCAAGGGATACAGTAAACCTGAAGTGAAGCTTCGGAATCTAAAACTGGACTCACAGGAGAGGTTCAAATCATAGAAAGTGAGAGTGTCAGTCCTCTTGTTCTTAAGTCGGCATTGTGCTGTTGTATTAAATTCGGATGCAATTTCTGTGTTTCTTCGTCAATAAGAAGGTCCAAGGGATACAGTAAACCTGAAGTGAAACATCGGAATCTAAAACTGGACACACAGGAGAGGTTCAAGTCATAGAAAGTTAGAGTGTCAGTCCTCTTGTGCTTAAGTCGGCATTGTGCCTTTTGTATTAAATTCGGATGCAATTTCTGTGTTTCATCGTCAATAAGAAGGTCCAAGGGATACTGTAAACCTGAAGTGAAGCATCGGAATCTAAAACTGGACTCACAGGAGAGGTTCAAATCAAAGAAATTTAGAGTGTCAGTCCTCTTGTACTTAAGTCGGCATTGTGCCTTTTGTATTACATTCGGATGCATTTTCTGTGTTTCTTCGTCAATAAGGAGGTCCAAAGGATACAGTAAACCTGAAGCGAAGCTTCGGAATCTAAAACTGGACTCACAGGTGACGTTCAAATCATAGAAAGTTAGAGTGTCAGTCCTCTTGTACTTAAGTCGGCATTGTGCATTTTGTTTTAGATTTGAATGCAATATTTTGTGTTTCATCGTCAATAAGAAGGTCCAAGGGATACAGTAAACCTGAAGTGAGGCATCGGAATCTAAAACTGGACACACAGGAGAGGTTCAAATCATAGAAAGTTAGAGTGTCAGTCCTCTTGTGCTTAAGTCGGCATTGTGCCTTATGTATTAAATTCGGATGCAATTTCTGTGTTTCATCGTCAATAAGAAGGTCTAAGGGATACTGTAAACCTGAAGTGAAGCATCGGAATCTAAAACTGGACTCACAGGAGAGGTTCAAATGAAAGAAATTTAGAGTGTCAGTCCTCTTGTACTTAAGTCGGCATTGTGCCTTTTGTATTAAATTCGGATTCAATTTCTGTGTTTCATCGTCAATAAGAAGGTCCAAGGGATACAGTAAACCTGAAGTGAAGCATCGGAATCTAAAACTGGACTCACAGGAGAGGTTCAAATCATAGAAAGTTAGAGTGTCAGTCCCCTTGTACTTAAGTCGGCATTGTGCCTTTTGTATTAAATTCGGATGCAATTTCTGTGTTTCATCGTCAATAAGAAGGTCCAAGGGATACAGTAAACCTGAAGTGAAGCATCGGTATCTAAAATTGGACTCACAGGAGAGGTTCATTTCATAGAAAGTTAGAGTGTCAGTCCTCTTGTACTTAAGTCGGCTTAGTGCCTTTTGTATTAAATTCGGATGCAGTTTCTTAGTTTCATCGTCAATAAGAAGGTCCAAGGGATACAGTAATCCTGAAGTGAAGCATAGAAATCTAAAACTGGACTCACAGGAGAGGTTCAAATCATCGTAAGTTAGAGTGTCAGTCCTCTTGTACTTAAGTCGGCATTGCGCCTTTTGTATTGAATTCGGATGCAATTTCTGTCTTTCATCGTCAATAAGAAGGTCCAAGGGATACAGCAAACCTGAAGTGAAGCACCGGAATCTAAAACTGGACTCACAGGAGAGGTTCAAATTGTAGAAAGTGAGAGTGTCAGTCCTCTTGTACTTAAGTCGGCATTGTGCCTTTTGTATTAAATTCGGATGCAATTTCTGTGTTTCATCGTCAACAAGATGGTCCAAGGGATACAGTAAACCTGAAGTGAAGCATCGGAATCTAAAACTGGACTCACAGGAGAGAAAGTTAGATTGACAGTCCTCTTGTACTTAAGTTGGCATTGTGCCTTTTGTATTAAATTCGGATGCAATTTCTGTGTTTCATCGTCACAAAGAAGCTCCAAGGGATACAGTAAAACTGAAGTGAAGCATGAAAAATCTAAAACTGGACTCACAAGAGAGGTTCAAATCATAGAAAGTGAGAGTGTCAGTCCTCTTGTACTTAAGTCGGCATTGTGCCTTTTGTATTACATTCGGATGCAATTTCTGTGTTTCATCGTCAATGGGAAGGTCCAAGGGGTACAGTAAACCTGAAATGAAGCATCGGACTCTAAAACTGGACTCACAGGAAAGGTTGAAATCATTGAAAGTTAGAGTGACAGCCCTCTTGTACTTAAGTCGGCATTGTGCCTTTTGTATTAAACTCGGATGCAATTTCTGTGTTTCATCGTCAATAAGAAGGTCCAAGGGATACAGTAAACCTGAGGTGAAGCATCGGAATCTAAAACTGGACTCACAGGAGAGGTTCAAATCATAGAAAGTGAGAGTGTCCGTGCTCTTGTTCTTAACTCGGCATTGTGCTTTTGTATTGAATTCGGATGCAATTTCTGTGTTTCTTCGTCAATAAGGAGGTCCAAGGGATACAGTAAACCTGAAGTGAAGCATCGGAATCTAAAACTGGACTCACAGGAGACGTTCAAATCATAGAAAGTTAGAGTGTCAGTCCTCTTGTACTTAAGTCGGCATTGTGCATTTTGTTTTAGATTTGAATGCAATATTTTGTGTTTCATCGTCAATAAGAAGGTCCAAGGGATACAGTAAACCTGAAGTGAGGCATCGGAATCTAAAACTGGACACACAGGAGAGGTTCAAATCATAGAAAGTTAGAGTGTCAGTCCTCTTGTGCTTAAGTCGGCATTGTGCCTTATGTATTAAATTCGGATGCAATTTCTGTGTTTCATCGTCAATAAGAAGGTCTAAGGGATACTGTAAACCTGAAGTGAAGCATCGGAATCTAAAACTGGACTCACAGGAGAGGTTCAAATGAAAGAAATTTAGAGTGTCAGTCCTCTTGTACTTAAGTCGGCATTGTGCCTTTTGTATTAAATTCGGATTCAATTTCTGTGTTTCATCGTCAATAAGAAGGTCCAAGGGATACAGTAAACCTGAAGTGAAGCATCGGAATCTAAAACTGGACTCACAGGAGAGGTTCAAATCATAGAAAGTTAGAGTGTCAGTCCCCTTGTACTTAAGTCGGCATTGTGCCTTTTGTATTAAATTCGGATGCAATTTCTGTGTTTCATCGTCAATAAGAAGGTCCAAGGGATACAGTAAACCTGAAGTGAAGCATCGGTATCTAAAATTGGACTCACAGGAGAGGTTCATTTCATAGAAAGTTAGAGTGTCAGTCCTCTTGTACTTAAGTCGGCTTAGTGCCTTTTGTATTAAATTCGGATGCAGTTTCTTAGTTTCATCGTCAATAAGAAGGTCCAAGGGATACAGTAATCCTGAAGTGAAGCATAGAAATCTAAAACTGGACTCACAGGAGAGGTTCAAATCATCGTAAGTTAGAGTGTCAGTCCTCTTGTACTTAAGTCGGCATTGCGCCTTTTGTATTGAATTCGGATGCAATTTCTCTGTTTCATCGTCAATAAGAAGGTCCAAGGGATACAGTAAACCTGAAGTGAAGCATCGGAATCTAAAACTGGACTCACAGGAGAGGTTCAAATCATAGAAAGTGAGAGTGTCAGTCCTCTTGAACTTAAGTCGGCATTGTGCTTTTTGTATTAAATTCGGATACAATTTCTGTGTTTCATCGTCAATACGATGGTCCAAGGGATACAGTAAACCTAAAGTGAAGCATCGGAATCTAAAACTGGACTCACAGGAGAGGTTCAAATTATAGAAAGTGAGAGTGTCAGTCCTCTTGTTCTTAAGTCGGCATTGTGCTTTTGTATTAAATTCGGATGCAATTTCTGTGTTTCTTCGTCAATAAGGAGGTCCAAGGGATACAGTAAACCTGAAGTGAAGCATCGGAATCCAAAACTGGACTCACAGGAGACGTTCAAATCATAGAAAGTTAGAGTGTCAGTCCTCTTGTACTTAAGTCGGCATTGTGCATTTTGATTTAAATTTGAATGCAATTTCTGTGTTTCATCGCCAATAAGAAGGTCGAGGTATACAGTAAACCTGAAGTGAAGCATCGGAATCTAAAACTGGACTCACAGGAGAGAAAGTTAGAGTGACAGTCCTCTTTTACTTAAGTCGGCATTGTGCCTTTTGTATTAAATTCGAATGCTATTTCTGTGTTTCATCGTCAATAAGAAGGTCCAAGGGATACAGTAAACCTGAAGTGAGGCATCGGTATCTAAAACTGGACTCACAGGAGAGGTTCAAATCATAGAAAGTTAGAGTGTCAGTCCTCCTATACTTAAGTTGGCTTTGTGCCTTTTGTATTAAATTCGGATGCAATTTCTGTGTTTCATCGTCAATAAGAAGGTCCAACGTATACAGTAAACCTGAAGTGAGGCATCGGAATCTAAAACTGGACACACAGGAGAGGTTCAAATCATAGAAAGTTAGAGTGTCAGTCCTCTTGTACTTAAGTCGGCATTGTGCCTTTTGTATTAAATTCGGATGCAATTTCTGTGTTTCATCGTCAATAAGAAGGTCCAAGGGATGCTGTAAACCTGAAGTGAAGCATCGGAATCTAAAACTGGACTCACAGGAGAGGTTCAAATCATAGAAAGTTAGAGTGTCAGTCCTCTTGTACTTAAGTCGGCATTGTGCCATTTGTATTATATTCGGATGCAATTTCTGTCTTTCATCGTCAATAAGAAGGTCCAAGGGATACAGCAAACCTGAAGTGAAGCACCGGAATCTAAAACTGGACTCACAGGAGAGGTTCAAATTGTAGAAAGTGAGAGTGTCAGTCCTCTTGTACTTAAGTCGGCATTGTGCCTTTTGTATTAAATTCGGATGCAATTTCTGTGTTTCATCGTCAACAAGATGGTCCAAGGGATACAGTAAACCTGAAGTGAAGCATCGGAATCTAAAACTGGACTCACAGGAGAGAAAGTTAGATTGACAGTCCTCTTGTACTTAAGTTGGCATTGTGCCTTTTGTATTAAATTCGGATGCAATTTCTGTGTTTCATCGTCACAAAGAAGCTCCAAGGGATACAGTAAAACTGAAGTGAAGCATGAAAAATCTAAAACTGGACTCACAAGAGAGGTTCAAATCATAGAAAGTGAGAGTGTCAGTCCTCTTGTACTTAAGTCGGCATTGTGCCTTTTGTATTACATTCGGATGCAATTTCTGTGTTTCATCGTCAATGGGAAGGTCCAAGGGGTACAGTAAACCTGAAATGAAGCATCGGACTCTAAAACTGGACTCACAGGAAAGGTTGAAATCATTGAAAGTTAGAGTGACAGCCCTCTTGTACTTAAGTCGGCATTGTGCCTTTTGTATTAAACTCGGATGCAATTTCTGTGTTTCATCGTCAATAAGAAGGTCCAAGGGATACAGTAAACCTGAGGTGAAGCATCGGAATCTAAAACTGGACTCACAGGAGAGGTTCAAATCATAGAAAGTGAGAGTGTCCGTGCTCTTGTTCTTAACTCGGCATTGTGCTTTTGTATTGAATTCGGATGCAATTTCTGTGTTTCTTCGTCAATAAGGAGGTCCAAGGGATACAGTAAACCTGAAGTGAAGCATCGGAATCTAAAACTGGACTCACAGGAGACGTTCAAATCATAGAAAGTTAGAGTGTCAGTCCTCTTGTACTTAAGTCGGCATTCTACATTTTGTTTTAAATTTGAATGCAATTTCTGTGTTTTATCGTCAATAAGATGGTCCAAGGTATACAGTAAACCTGATGTGAAGCATCGGAATCTAAAACTGGACTCACAGGAGAGGTTCAAATCATAGAAAGTGAGAGTGTCAGTCCTCTTGTACTTAAGTCGGCATTGTGCCTTTTGTATTAAACTCGGATGCAATTTCTGTGTTTCATCGTCAATAAGAAGGTCCAAGGGATACAGTAAACCTGAGGTGAAGCATCGGAAACTAAAACTAGACTCACAGGAGAGGTTCATAACATAGAAAGTGAGAGTGTCAGTCCTCTTGTACTTAAGTCGGCATTGTGCATTTGTTTTAAATTTGAATGCAATTTCTGTGTTTCATCGTAAATAAGAAGGTCCAAGGGATACAGTAAACCTGAAGTGAAGCATCGGAATCTAAAACTGGACTCACAGGAGAGGTTCAAATCATAGAAAGGTAGTGTGTCAGTCCTCTTGTACTTAAGTCGGCATTGTGCCTATTGTATTAAATTCGGATGCAATTTCTGTGTTTCATCTTCAATAAGAAGGTCCAAGGGATACAGTAAACCTGTAGTGAGGCATCGGAATCTAATACTGGACACACAGAGGCGGTTGAAATCATAGAAAGTTAGAGTGTCAGTCCTCTTGTACTTAAGTCGGCACTGTGCCTTTTGTATTACATTCGGATGCAATTTCTGTGTTTCATCGTCAATAAGAATGTCCAAGGGATACAGTAATCCTGAAGTGAAGCATAGGAATCTAAAACTGGACTCACAGGAGAGGTTCAAATCATAGAAAGTTAGAGTGTCAGTCCTCTTGTACTTAAGTCGGCAATGTGCCTTTAGTATTGAATTCGGATGCAATTTCTGTGTTTCATCGTCAATAAGAAGGTCCAAGGTATACAGTAAACCTGAAGTGAAGCATCGGAATTTAAAACTGGACTCACAGGAGAGGTTCAAATCATAGAAAGTGAGAGTGTCAGTCCTCTTGTACTTAAGTCGGCATTGTGATATTTGTATTAAACTCGGATGCAATTTCTGTGTTTCATCGTCAATAAGATGGTCCAAGGGATACAGTAAACCTAAAGTGAAGCATCGGAATCTAAAACTGGACTCACAATAGAGGTTCAAATCATAGAAAGTGAGAGTGTCAGTCCACTTGTTCTTAAGTCGGCATTGTGCTTATGTATTAAATTCGGATGCAATTTCTGTGTTTCTTCGTCAATAAGGATGTCCAAGGGATACAGTAAACCTGAAGTGAAGCATCGGAATCTAAAACTGGACTCACAGGAGACGTTTAAATCATAGAAAGTTAGAGTGTCAGTCCTCTTGTACATAAGTTGGCATTGTGCATTTTGTTTTAAATTTGAAGGCAATTTCTGTGTTTCATCGTCAATTAGAAAGTCCAAGGTTATACAGTAAACCTAAAGTGAAGCATCGGAATCTAAAACTGGACTCACAGGAGAGAAAGTTAGAGTGACAGTCCTCTTGTACTTAAGTCGGCATTGTGCCTTTAGTATTAAATTCGGAGGCAATTTCTGTGTTTCTTCGACAATAAGGAGGTCCAAGGGATACAGTAAAACTGAAGTGAAGCATGAAAAATCTAAAACTGGACTCACAAGAGAGGTTCAAATCATTGAAAGTTAGAGTGTCTGTCCTCTTGTATTTAGGTCGGCGTTGTGCCCTTTGTATTAAATTCGGATGCAATTTCTGTGTTTCATCGTGAATAAGAAGGTCCAAGGTATACAGTAAACCTGAAGTGAAGTATCGGAATCTAAAACTGGAGTCACCGGAGAGGATCAAATTATAGACAGTAATAGTGTTAGTCCTCTTTTACTTAAGTCGGCATTGTGCCTTTTGTATTAAATTCGGATGCAATTTCTGTGTTTAATCGTCAATAAGAAGGTCCAAGGAATACAGTAAACCTGAAGTGAAGCATCGGAATCTAAAACTGGACTCACAGGAGAGGTTTCAAATCATAGAAAGGTAGTGTGTCAGTCCTCTTGTACTTAAGTCGGCATTGTGCCTATTGTATTAAATTCGGATGCAATTTCTGTGTTTCATCTTCAATAAGAAGGTCCAAGGGATACAGTAAACCTGTAGTGAGGCATCGGAATCTAATACTGGACACACAGAGGCGGTTGAAATCATAGAAAGTTAGAGTGTCAGTCCTCTTGTACTTAAGTCGGCACTGTGCCTTTTGTATTACATTCGGATGCAATTTCTGTGTTTCATCGTCAATAAGAATGTCCAAGGGATACAGTAATCCTGAAGTGAAGCATAGGAATCTAAAACTGGACTCACAGGAGAGGTTCAAATCATAGAAAGTTAGAGTGTCAGTCCTCTTGTACTTAAGTCGGCAATGTGCCTTTAGTATTGAATTCGGATGCAATTTCTGTGTTTCATCGTCAATAAGAAGGTCCAAGGTATACAGTAAACCTGAAGTGAAGCATCGGAATTTAAAACTGGACTCACAGGAGAGGTTCAAATCATAGAAAGTGAGAGTGTCAGTCCTCTTGTACTTAAGTCGGCATTGTGCCTTTTGTATTAAACTCGGATGCAATTTCTGTGTTTCATCGTCAATAAGATGGTCCAAGGGATACAGTAAACCTAAAGTGAAGCATCGGAATCTAAAACTGGACTCACAATAGAGGTTCAAATCATAGAAAGTGAGAGTGTCAGTCCACTAGTTCTTAAGTCGGCATTGTGCTTATGTATTAAATTCGGATGCAATTTCTGTGTTTCTTCGTCAATAAGGATGTCCAGGGGATACAGTAAACCTGAAGTGAAGCATCGGAATCTAAAACTGGACTCACAGGAGACGTTTAAATCATAGAAAGTTAGAGTGTCAGTCCTCTTGTACATAAGTTGGCATTGTGCATTTTGTTTTAAATTTGAAGGCAATTTCTGTGTTTCATCGTCAATTAGAAGGTCCAAGGTTATACAGTAAACCTAAAGTGAAGCATCGGAATCTAAAACTGGACTCACAGGAGAGAAAGTTAGAGTGACAGTCCTCTTGTACTTAAGTCGGCATTGTGCCTTTAGTATTAAATTCGGAGGCAATTTCTGTGTTTCTTCGACAATAAGGAGGTCCAAGGGATACAGTAAAACTGAAGTGAAGCATGAAAAATCTAAAACTGGACTCACAAGAGAGGTTCAAATCATAGAAAGTTAGAGTGTCTGTCCTCTTGTATTTAGGTCGGCGTTGTGCCCTTTGTATTAAATTCGGATGCAATTTCTGTGTTTCATCGTGAATAAGAAGGTCCAAGGTATACAGTAAACCTGAAGTGAAGTATCGGAATCTAAAACTGGAGTCACCGGAGAGGATCAAATTATAGACAGTAATAGTGTTAGTCCTCTTTTACTTAAGTCGGCATTGTGCCTTTTGTATTAAATTCGGATGCAATTTCTGTGTTTAATCGTCAATAAGAAGGTCCAAGGAATACAGTAAACCTGAAGTGAAGCATCGGAATCTAAAACTGGACTCACAGGAGAGGTTCAAATCATAGAAAGGTAGTGTGTCAGTCCTCTTGTACTTAAGTCGGCATTGTGCCTATTGTATTAAATTCGGATGCAATTTCTGTGTTTCATCTTCAATAAGAAGGTCCAAGGGATACAGTAAACCTGTAGTGAGGCATCGGAATCTAATACTGGACACACAGAGGCGGTTGAAATCATAGAAAGTTAGAGTGTCAGTCCTCTTGTACTTAAGTCGGCACTGTGCCTTTTGTATTACATTCGGATGCAATTTCTGTGTTTCATCGTCAATAAGAATGTCCAAGGGATACAGTAATCCTGAAGTGAAGCATAGGAATCTAAAACTGGACTCACAGGAGAGGTTCAAATCATAGAAAGTTAGAGTGTCAGTCCTCTTGTACTTAAGTCGGCAATGTGCCTTTAGTATTGAATTCGGATGCAATTTCTGTGTTTCATCGTCAATAAGAAGGTCCAAGGTACACAGTAAACCTGAAGTGAAGCATCGGAATTTAAAACTGGACTCACAGGAGAGGTTCAAATCATAGAAAGTGAGAGTGTCCGTGCTCTTGTTCTTAACTCGGCATTGTGCTTTTGTATTGAATTCGGATGCAATTTCTGTGTTTCTTCGTCAATAAGGAGGTCCAAGGGATACAGTAAACCTGAAGTGAAGCATCGGAATCTAAAACTGGACTCACAGGAGACGTTCAAATCATAGAAAGTTAGAGTGTCAGTCCTCTTGTACTTAAGTCGGCATTCTACATTTTGTTTTAAATTTGAATGCAATTTCTGTGTTTTATCGTCAATAAGATGGTCCAAGGTATACAGTAAACCTGATGTGAAGCATCGGAATCTAAAACTGGACTCACAGGAGAGGTTCAAATCGTAGAAAGTGAGAGTGTCAGTCCTCTTGTACTTAAGTCGGCATTGTGCCTTTTGTATTAAACTCGGATGCAATTTCTGTGTTTCATCGTCAATAAGAAGGTCCAAGGGATACAGTAAACCTGAGGTGAAGCATCGGAAACTAAAACTAGACTCACAGGAGAGGTTCATAACATAGAAAGTGAGAGTGTCAGTCCTCTTGTACTTAAGTCGGCATTGTGCATTTGTTTTAAATTTGAATGCAATTTCTGTGTTTCATCGTAAATAAGAAGGTCCAAGGGATACAGTAAACCTGAAGTGAAGCATCGGAATCTAAAACTGGACTCACAGGAGAGGTTCAAATCATAGAAAGGTAGTGTGTCAGTCCTCTTGTACTTAAGTCGGCATTGTGCCTATTGTATTAAATTCGGATGCAATTTCTGTGTTTCATCTTCAATAAGAAGGTCCAAGGGATACAGTAAACCTGTAGTGAGGCATCGGAATCTAATACTGGACACACAGAGGCGGTTGAAATCATAGAAAGTTAGAGTGTCAGTCCTCTTGTACTTAAGTCGGCACTGTGCCTTTTGTATTACATTCGGATGCAATTTCTGTGTTTCATCGTCAATAAGAATGTCCAAGGGATACAGTAATCCTGAAGTGAAGCATAGGAATCTAAAACAGGACTCACAGGAGAGGTTCAAATCATAGAAAGTTAGAGCGTCAGTCCTCTTGTACTTAAGTCGGCAATGTGCCTTTAGTATTGAATTCGGATGCAATTTCTGTGTTTCATCGTCAATAAGAAGGTCCAAGGTATACAGTAAACCTGAAGTGAAGCATCGGCATTTAAAACTGGACTCACAGGAGAGGTTCAAATCATAGAAAGTGAGAGTGTCAGTCCTCTTGTACTTAAGTCGGCATTGTGCCTTTTGTATTAAACTCGGATGCAATTTCTGAGTTTCATCGTCAATAAGATGGTCCAAGGGATACAGTAAACCTAAAGTGAAGCATCGGAATCCAAAACTGGACTCACAATAGAGGTTCAAATCATAGAAAGTGAGAGTGTCAGTCCACTTGTTCTTAAGTCGGCATTGTGCTTATGTATTAAATTCGGATGCAATTTCTGTGTTTCTTCATCAATAAGGATGTCCAAGGGATACAGTAAACCTGAAGTGAAGCATCGGAATCTAAAACTGGACTCACAGGAGACGTTTAAATCATAGAAAGTTAGAGTGTCAGTCCTCTTGTACATAAGTTGGCATTGTGCATTTTGTTTTAAATTTGAAGGCAATTTCTGTGTTTCATCGTCAATTAGAAGGTCCAAGGTTATACAGTAAACCTAAAGTGAAGCATCGGAATCTAAAACTGGACTCACAGGAGAGAAAGTTAGAGTGACAGTCCTCTTGTACTTAAGTCGGCATGGTGCCTTTAGTATTAAATTCGGAGGCAATTTCTGTGTTTCTTCGACAATAAGGAGGTCCAAGGGATACAGTAAAACTGAAGTGAAGCATGAAAAATCTAAAACTGGACTCACAAGAGAGGTTCAAATCATAGAAAGTTAGAGTGTCTGTCCTCTTGCATTTAGGTCGGCGTTGTGCCCTTTGTAATAAATTCGGATGCAATTTCTGTGTTTCATCGTGAATAAGAAGGTCCAAGGTATACAGTAAACCTGAAGTGAAGTATCGGAATCTAAAACTGGAGTCACCGGAGAGGATCAAATTATAGACAGTAATAGTGTTAGTCCTCTTTTACTTAAGTCGGCATTGTGCCTTTTGTATTAAATTCGGATGCAATTTCTGTGTTTAATCGTCAATAAGAAGGTCCAAGGAATACAGTAAACCTGAAGTGAAGCATCGGAATCTAAAACTGGACTCACAGGAGAGGTTCAAATCATAGAAAGGTAGTGTGTCAGTCCTCTTGTACTTAAGTCGGCATTGTGCCTATTGTATTAAATTCGGATGCAACTTCTGTGTTTCATCTTCAATAAGAAGGTCCAAGGGATACAGTAAACCTGTAGTGAGGCATCGGAATCTAATACTGGACACACAGAGGCGGTTGAAATCATAGAAAGTTAGAGTGTCAGTCCTCTTGTACTTAAGTCGGCACTGTGCCTTTTGTATTACATTCGGATGCAATTTCTGTGTTTCATCGTCAATAAGAATGTCCAAGGGATACAGTAATCCTGAAGTGAAGCATAGGAATCTAAAACTGGACTCACAGGAGAGGTTCAAATCATAGAAAGTTAGAGTGTCAGTCCTCTTGTACTTAAGTCGGCAATGTGCCTTTAGTATTGAATTCGGATGCAATTTCTGTGTTTCATCGTCAATAAGAAGGTCCAAGGTATACAGTAAACCTGAAGTGAAGCATCGGAATTTAAAACTGGACTCACAGGAGAGGTTCAAATCATAGAAAGTGAGAGTGTCAGTCCTCTTGTACTTAAGTCGGCATTGTGCCTTTTGTATTAAACTCGGATGCAATTTCTGTGTTTCATCGTCAATAAGATGGTCCAAGGGATACAGTAAACCTAAAGTGAAGCATCGGAATCTAAAACTGGACTCACAATAGAGGTTCAAATCATAGAAAGTGAGAGTGTCAGTCCACTTGTTCTTAAGTCGGCATTGTGCTTATGTATTAAATTCGGATGCAATTTCTGTGTTTCTTCGTCAATAAGGATGTCCAAGGGATACAGTAAACCTGAAGTGAAGCATCGGAATCTAAAACTGGACTCACAGGAGACGTTTAAATCATAGAAAGTTAGAGTGTCAGTCCTCTTGTACATAAGTTGGCATTGTGCATTTTGTTTTAAATTTGAAGGCAATTTCTGTGTTTCATCGTCAATTAGAAGGTCCAAGGTTATACAGTAAACCTAAAGTGAAGCATCGGAATCTAAAACTGGACTCACAGGAGAGAAAGTTAGAGTGACAGTCCTCTTGCACTTAAGTCGGCATTGTGCCTTTAGTATTAAATTCGGAGGCAATTTCTGTGTTTCTTCGACAATAAGGAGGTCCAAGGGATACAGTAAAACTGAAGTGAAGCATGAAAAATCTAAAACTGGACTCACAAGAGAGGTTCAAATCATAGAAAGTTAGAGTGTCTGTCCTCTTGTATTTAGGTCGGCGTTGTGCCCTTTGTATTAAATTCGGATGCAATTTCTGTGTTTCATCGTGAATAAGAAGGTCCAAGGTATACAGTAAACCTGAAGTGAAGTATCGGAATCTAAAACTGGAGTCACCGGAGAGGATCAAATTATAGACAGTAATAGTGTTAGTCCTCTTTTACTTAAGTCGGCATTGTGCCTTTTGTATTAAATTCGGATGCAATTTCTGTGTTTAATCGTCAATAAGAAGGTCCAAGGAATACAGTAAACCTGAAGTGAAGCATCGGAATCTAAAACTGGACTCACAGGAGCGGTTCAAGTCATAGAAAGTTAGAGTGTCAGTCCTCTTGTACTTAAGTCGGCATTGTGCCTTTTGTATTAAATTCGGATGCAATTTCTGTGTTTCATCGTCAATAAGAAGGTCCAAAGAATACAGTAAACCTGAAGTGAAGCATCGGAATCTAAAACTGGACTCACAGGAGAGGTTAAAATCATAGAAAGTTAGAGTGTCAGTCCTCTTGTACTTAAGTCAGCATTGTGCCTTTTGTATTAAATTCGGATGCAATTTCTGTGTTTCATCGTCAATAAGAAGGTCCAAGGGATACAGTAAACATGAAGTGAAGCATCGGAATCTAAAACTAGACTCACAGGAGAGGTTCATATCATAGAAAGTGAGAGTGTCAGTCCACTTGGACTTATGCCGGCATTGTGCCTTTTGTATTGAATTCGGATGCAATTTCTGTGTTTCATCGTCAATAAGAAGGTCCAAGGGATACAGTAAACATGAAGTGAAGCATCGGAATCTAAAACTAGACTCACAGGAGAGGTTCATATCATAGAAAGTGAGAGTGTCAGTCCACTTGAACTTATGCCGGCATTGTGCCTTTTGTATTGAATTCGGATGCAATTTCTGTGTTTCATCGTCAATAAGAAGGTCCAAGGGATACAGAAAACCTGAAGTGAAGCACCGGAATCTAAAACTGGACTCACAGGACAGGTTCAAATTGTAGAAAGTGAGAGTGTCAGTCCTCTTGTACTTAAGTCGGCATTGTGCCTTTTGTATTAAATTCGGATGCAATTTCTGTGTTTCATCGTCAACAAGATGGTCCAAGGGATGCAGTAAACCTGAAGTGAAGCATCGGAATCTAAAACTGGACTCACAGGAGAGAAAGTTAGAGTGACAGTCCTCTTGTACTTAAGTTGGCATTGTGCCTTTTGTATTAAATTCGGATGCAATTTCTGTGTTTCATCGTCAATAAGAAGCTCCAAGGGATACAGTAAAACTGAAGTGAAGCATGAAAAATCTAAAACTGGACTCACAAGAGAGGTTCAAATCATAGAAAGTGAGAGTGCCAGTCCTCTTGTACTTAAGTCGGCATTGTGCCTTTTGTATTACATTCGGATGCTATTTCTGTGTTTCATCGTCAATAGGAAGGTCCAAGGGATACAGTAAACATGAAATGAAGCATCGGAATCTAAAACTGGACTCACAGGAGAGGTTGAAATCATAGAAAGTTAGAGTGACAGTCCTCTTGTACTTAAGTCGGCATTGTGCCTTTTGTATTAAAATCGGATGCAATATCTGTGTTTCATTGTCAATAAGATGGTCCATGGGATACAGTAAACCTGAGGTGAAGCATCGGAATCTAAAACTGGACTCCTAGGAGAGGTTCAAATCATAGAAAGTGAGAGTGTCAGTGCTCTTGTTCTTAACTCGGCATTGTGCTTTTGTATTGAATTCGGATGCAATTTCTGTGTTTCTTCGTCAATAAGGAGGTCCAAGGGATACAGTAAACCTGAAGTGAAGCATCGGAATCTAAAACTGGACTCACAGGAGACGTTCAAATCATAGAAAGTTAGAGTGTCAGTCCTCTTGTACTTAAGTCGGCATTCTGCATTTTGTTTTAAATTTGAATGCAATTTCTGTGTTTTATCGTCAATAAGATGGTCCAAGGTATACAGTAAACCTGATGTGAAGCATCGGAATCTAAAACTGGACTCACAGGAGAGAAAGTTAGAGTGACAGTCCTCTCGTACTTAAGTCGGCATTGCGGCTTTTGTATTAAATTCAGATGCAATTCCTGTGTTTCATCGTCAATAAGAACCTCCAAGGGATACAGTAAAACTGAAGTGAAGCATGAAAAATCTAAAACTGGTCTCACAAGAGAGAGATTCAAATCATAGAAAGTGAGAGTGTCAGTCCTCTTGTACTTAAGTCGGCATTGTGCCTTTTGTATTGAATTCGGATGCAATTTCTGTGTTTCATCGTCAATAAGAAGGTCCAAGGGATACAGTAAACCTGAGGTGAAGCATCGGAAACTAAAACTAGACTCACAGGAGAGGTTCATATCATAGAAAGTGAGAGTGTCAGTCCTCTTGTACTTAAGTCGGCATTGTGCATTTGTTTTAAATTTGAATGCAATTTCTGTGTTTCATCGTAAATAAGAAGGTCCAAGGGATACAGTAAACCTGAAGTGAAGCATCGGAATCTAAAACTCGACTCACAGGAGAGGTTCAAATCATAGAAAGGTAGTGTGTCAGTCCTCTTGTACTTAAGTCGGCATTGTGCCTATTGTATTAAATTCGGATGCAATTTCTGTGTTTCATCTTCAATAAGAAGGTCCAAGGGATACAGTAAACCTGTAGTGAGGCATCGGAATCTAATACTGGACACACAGAGGCGGTTGAAATCATAGAAAGTTAGAGTGTCAGTCCTCTTGTACTTAAGTCGGCACTGTGCCTTTTGTATTACATTCGGATGCAATTTCTGTGTTTCATCGTCAATAAGAAGGTCCAAGGGATACAGTAATCCTGAAGTGAAGCATAGGAATCTAAAACTGGATTCACAGGAGAGGTTCAAATCATAGAAAGTTAGAGTGTCAGTCCTCTTGTACTTAAGTCGGCAATGTGCCTTTAGTATTGAATTCGGATGCAATTTCTGTGTTTCATCGTCAATAAGAAGGTCCAAGGTATACAGTAAACCTGAAGTGAAGCATCGGAATTTAAAACTGGACTCACAGGAGAGGTTCAAATCATAGAAAGTGAGAGTGTCAGTCCTCTTGTACTTAAGTCGGCATTGTGCCTTTTGTATTAAACTCGGATGCAATTTCTGTGTTTCATCGTCAATAAGATGGTCCAAGGGATACAGTAAACCTAAAGTGAAGCATCGGAATCTAAAACTGGACTCACAATAGAGGTTCAAATCATAGAAAGTGAGAGTGTCAGTCCACTTGTTCTTAAGTCGGCATTGTGCTTATGTATTAAATTCGGATGCAATTTCTGTGTTTCTTCGTCAATAAGGATGTCCAAGGGATACAGTAAACCTGAAGTGAAGCATCGGAATCTAAAACTGGACTCACAGGAGACGTTTAAATCATAGAAAGTTAGAGTGTCAGTCCTCTTGTACATAAGTTGGCATTGTGCATTTTGTTTTAAATTTGAAGGCAATTTCTGTGTTTCATCGTCAATTAGAAGGTCCAAGGTTATACAGTAAACCTAAAGTGAAGCATCGGAATCTAAAACTGGACTCACAGGAGAGAAAGTTAGAGTGACAGTCCTCTTGTACTTAAGTCGGCATTGTGCCTTTAGTATTAAATTCGGAGGCAATTTCTGTGTTTCTTCGTCAATAAGGAGGTCCAAGGGATACAGTAAAACTGAAGTGAAGCATGAATAATCTAAAACTGGACTCACAAGAGAGGTTCAAATCATAGAAAGTGAGAGCGTCAGTCCTCTTGTACTTAAGTCGGCATTGTGCCTTTTGTATTAAATTCGCATGAAATTTCTGTGTTTCATCGTCAATGAGATGGTCCAAGGGATACAGTAAACCTGAAGTGAAGCATCGGAATCTAAAACTGGACTCACAGGAGAGGTTCCAATCATAGAAACTTAGAGTGTCTGTCCTCTTGTATTTAGGTCGGCGTTGTGCCCTTTCTATTAAATTCGGATGCAATTTCTGTGTTTCATCGTGAATAAGAAGGTCCAAGGTATACAGTAAACCTGAAGTGAAGTATCGGAATCTAAAACTGGAGTCACCGGAGAGGATCAAATTATAGACAGTGATAGTGGTAGTCCTCTTGTACTTAAGTCGGCATTGTGCCTTTTGTATTAAATTCGGATGCAATTTCTGTGTTTCATCGTCAATAAGAAGGTCCAAGGGATACAGTAAACCTGAAGTGAAGCATCGGAATCTAAAACTGGACTCACAGGAGAGCTTCAAATCACAGAAAATGAGAGTGTCAGTCCTCTTGAATTTAAGTCGGCACTGTGCCTTTTGTATTAAATTCGGATGCAATTTCTGTGTTTAATCGTCAATAAGAAGGTCCAAGGGATACAGTAAACCTGAAGTGTAGCATTGGAATCAAAAACTGGACTCACAGGAGAGGTTCAAATCATAGAAAGTTAGAGTGTCAGTCCTCTTGTACTTAAGTCGGCATTGTGCCTTTTGTATTAAATTCGGATGCAATTTCTGTGTTTCATCGTCAATAAGAAGGTCCAAAGAATACAGTAAACCTGAAGTGAAGCATCGGAATCTAAAACTGGACTCACAGGAGAGGTTCAAATCATAGAAATTTAGAGTGTCAGTCCTCTTGTGCTTAAGTCAGCATTGTGCCTTTTGTATTAAATTCGGATGCAATTTCTGTGTTTCGTCGTCAATAGGAAGGTCCAAGGGATACTGTAAACCTGAAGTAAAGCATCGGAATCTAAAACTGGACTCACAGGAGAGGTTCAAATCATAGAAAGTTAGAGTGTCAGTCCTCTTGTACTTAAGTCGGCATTGTGCCTTTTGTATTAAATTCGGATGCAATTTCTGTGTTTCATCGTCAATAAGAAGGTCCAAGGGATACAGTAAACATGAAGTGAAGCATCGGAATCTAAAACTGGACTCACAGGACAGGTTCAAATTGTAGAAAGTGAGAGTGTGAGTCCTCTTGTACTTAAGTCGGCATTGTGCCTTTTGTATTAAATTCGGATGCAATTTCTGTGTTTCATCGTCAACAAGATGGTCCAAGGGATGCAGTAAACCTGAAGTGAAGCATCGGAATCTAAAACTGGACTCACAGGAGAGAAAATTAGAGTGACAGTCCTCTTGTACTTAAGTTGGCATAGTGCCTTTTGTATTAAATTCGGATGCAATTTCTGTGTTTCATCGTCAATAAGAAGCTCCAAGGGATACAGTAAAACAGAAGTGAAGCATGAAAAATCTAAAACTGGACTCACAAGAGAGGTTCAAATCATAGAAAGTGAGAGTGCCAGTCCTCTTGTACTTAAGTCGGCATTGTGCCTTTTGTATTACATTCGGATGCAATTTCTGTGTTTCATCGTCAATAGGAAGGTCCAAGGGATACAGTAAACCTGAAATGAAGCATCGGAATCTAAAACTGGACTCACAGGAGAGGTTGAAATCATAGAAAGTTAGAGTGACAGTCCTCTTGTACTTAAGTCGGCATTGTGCCTTTTGTATTAAAATCGGATGCAATATCTGTGTTTCATCGTCAATAAGAAGGTCCAAGGAATACAGTAAACCTGAAGTGAAGCATCGGAATCTAAAACTGGACTCACAGGAGAGCTTCAAATCACAGAAAATGAGAGTGTCAGTCCTCTTGAATTTAAGTCGGCACTGTGCCTTTTGTATTAAATTCGGATGCAATTTCTGTGTTTAATCGTCAATAAGAAGGTCCAAGGGATACAGTAAACCTGAAGTGTAGCATTGGAATCAAAAACTGGACTCACAGGAGAGGTTCAAATCATAGAAAGTTAGAGTGTCAGTCCTCTTGTACTTAAGTCGGCATTGTGCCTTTTGTATTAAATTCGGATGCAATTTCTGTGTTTCATCGTCAATAAGAAGGTCCAAAGAATACAGTAAACCTAAAGTGAAGCATCGGAATCTAAAACTGGACTCACAGGACAGGTTCAAATTGTAGAAAGTGAGAGTGTGAGTCCTCTTGTACTTAAGTCGGCATTGTGCCTTTTGTATTAAATTCGGATGCAATTTCTGTGTTTCATCGTCAACAAGATGGTCCAAGGGATGCAGTAAACCTGAAGTGAAGCATCGGAATCTAAAACTGGACTCACAGGAGAGAAAGTTAGAGTGACAGTCCTCTTGTACTTAAGTTGGCATAGTGCCTTTTGTATTAAATTCGGATGCAATTTCTGTGTTTCATCGTCAATAAGAAGCTCCAAGGGATACAGTAAAACAGAAGTGAAGCATGAAAAATCTAAAACTGGACTCACAAGAGAGGTTCAAATCATAGAAAGTGAGAGTGCCAGTCCTCTTGTACTTAAGTCGGCATTGTGCCTTTTGTATTACATTCGGATGCAATTTCTGTGTTTCATCGTCAATAGGAAGGTCCAAGGGATACAGTAAACCTGAAATGAAGCATCGGAATCTAAAACTGGACTCACAGGAGAGGTTGAAATCATAGAAAGTTAGAGTGACAGTCCTCTTGTACTTAAGTCGGCATTGTGCCTTTTGTATTAAAATCGGATGCAATTTCTGTGTTTCATCGTCAATAAGAAGGTCCAAGGGATACAGTAAACCTGAAGTGAAGCATCGGAATCTAAAACTGGACTCACAGGAGAGCTTCAAATCACAGAAAATGAGAGTGTCAGTCCTCTTGAATTTAAGTCGGCACTGTGCCTTTTGTATTAAATTCGGATGCAATTTCTGTGTTTAATCGTCAATAAGAAGGTCCAAGGGATACAGTAAACCTGAAGTGTAGCATTGGAATCAAAAACTGGACTCACAGGAGAGGTTCAAATCATAGAAAGTTAGAGTGTCAGTCCTCTTGTACTTAAGTCGGCATTGTGCCTTTTGTATTAAATTCGGATGCAATTTCTGTGCTTCATCGTCAATAAGAAGGTCCAAAGAATACAGTAAACCTGAAGTGAAGCATCGGAATCTAAAACTGGACTCACAGGAGAGGTTTAAATCATAGAAAGTTAGAGTGTCAGTCCTCTTGTGCTTAAGTCAGCATTGTGCCTTTTGTATTAAATTCGGATGCAATTTCTGTGTTTCATCGTCAATAGGAAGGTCCAAGGGATACTGTAAACCTGAAGTAAAGCATCGGAATCTAAAACTGGACTCACAGGAGAGGTTCAAATCATAGAAAGTTAGAGTGTCAGTCCTCTTGTACTTAAGTCGGCATTGTGCCTTTTGTATTAAATTCGGATGCAATTTCTGTGTTTCATCGTCAATAAGAAGGTCCAAGGGATACAGTAAACATGAAGTGAAGCATCGGAATCTAAAACTGGACTCACAGGACAGGTTCAAATTGTAGAAAGTGAGAGTGTGAGTCCTCTTGTACTTAAGTCGGCATTGTGCCTTTTGTATTAAATTCGGACGCAATTTCTGTGTTTCATCGTCAACAAGATGGTCCAAGGGATGCAGTAAACCTGAAGTGAAGCATCGGAATCTAAAACTGGACTCACAGGAGAGAAAGTTAGAGTGACAGTCCTCTTGTACTTAAGTTGGCATAGTGCCTTTTGTATTAAATTCGGATGCAATTTCTGTGTTTCATCGTCAATAAGAAGCTCCAAGGGATACAGTAAAACAGAAGTGAAGCATGAAAAATCTAAAACTGGACTCACAAGAGAGGTTCAAATCATAGAAAGTGAGAGTGCCAGTCCTCTTGTACTTAAGTCGGCATTGTGCCTTTTGTATTACATTCGGATGCAATTTCTGTGTTTCATCGTCAATAGGAAGGTCCAAGGGATACAGTAAACCTGAAATGAAGCATCGGAATCTAAAACTGGACTCACAGGAGAGGTTGAAATCATAGAAAGTTAGAGTGACAGTCCTCTTGTACTTAAGTCGGCATTGTGCCTTTTGTATTAAAATCGGATGCAATATCTGTGTTTCATTGTCAATAAGATGGTCCAAGGGATACAGTAAACCTGAGGTGAAGCAACGGAATCTAAAACTGGACTCACAGGAGAGGTTCAAATCATAGAAAGTGAGAGTGTCAGTGCTCTTGTTCTTAAGTCGGCATTGTGCTTTTGTATTGAATTCGGATGCAATTTCTGTGTTTCTTCGTCAATAAGAAGGTCCAAGGGATACAGTAAACCTGAAGTGAAGCATCGGAATCTAAAACTGGACTCACAGGAGAGAAAGTTAGAGTGACAGTCCTCTCGTACTTAAGTCGGCATTGCGGCTTTTGTATCAAATTCGGATGCAATTCCTGTGTTTCATCGTCAATAAGAACCTCTAAGGGAAACAGTAAAACTGAAGTGAAGCATGAAAAATCTAAAACTGGTCTCACAAGAGAGAGGTTCAAATCATAGAAAGTGAGAGTGTCAGTCCTCTTGTACTTAAGTCGGCATTGTGCCTTTTGTATTGAATTCGGATGCAATTTCTGTGTTTCATCGTCATAAAGAAGGTCCAAGGGATACAGTAAACCTGAAGTGAAGCATCGGAAACTAAAACTAGACTCACAGGAGAGGTTCATATCATAGAAAGTGAGAGTGTCAGTCCTCTTGTACTTAAGTCGGCATTGTGCATTTGTTTTAAATTTGAATGCAATTTCTGTGTTTCATCGTAAATAAGAAGGTCCAATGGATATAGTAAACCTGAAGTGAAGCATCGGAATCTAAAACTGGACTCACAGGAGAGGTTCAAATCATAGAAAGGTAGTGTGTCAGTCCTCTTGTACTTAAGTCGGCACTGTGCCTATTGTATTAAATTCGGATGCAATTTCTGTCTTTCATCTTCAATAAGAAGGTCCAAGGGATACAGTAAACCTGTAGTGAGGCATCGGAATCTAATACTGGACACACAGAGGCGGTTGAAATCATAAAAAGTTAGAGTGTCAGTCCTCTTGTACTTAAGTCGGCACTGTGCCTTTTGTATTAAATTCGGATGCAATTTCTGTGTCTCATCGTCAATAAGAAGGTCCAAGGGATACAGTAATCCTGATGTGAAGCATAGGAATCTAAAACTGGACTCACAGGAGAGGTTCAAATCATAGAAAGTTAGAGTGTCAGTCCTCTTGTACTTATGTCGGCATTGTGCCTTTTGTATTGAATTCGGATGCAATTTCTGTGTTTCATCGTCAATAAGAAGGTCCAAGGTATACAGTAAACCTGAAGTGAAGCATCGGAATTTAAAACTGGACTCACAGGAGAGGTTCAAATCATAGAAAGTGAGAGTGTCAGTCCTTTTGTACTTAAGTCGGCATTGTGCCTTTTGTATTAAACTCGGATGCAATTTCTGTGTTTCATCGTCAATAAGATGGTCCAAGGGATACAGTAAACCTAAAGTGAAGCATCGGAATCTAAAACTGGACTCACAAGAGAGGTTCAAATCATAGAAAGTGAGAGTGTCAGTCCTCTTGTTCTTAAGTCGGCATTGTGCTTTTGTATTAAATTCGGATGCAATTTCTGTGTTTCTTCGTCAATAAGGATGTCCAAGGGATACAGTAAACCTGAAGTGAAGCATCGGAATCTAAAACTGGACTCACAGGAGACGTTTAAATCATAGAAAGTTAGAGTGTCAGTCCTCTTGTACTTAAGTTCGCATTGTGCATTTTGTTTTAAATTTGAAGGCAATTTCTGTGTTTCATCGTCAATTAGAAGGTCCAAGGTATACAGTAAACCTAAAGTGAAGCATCGGAATATAAAACTGGACTCACAGGAGAGAAAGTTAGAGTGACAGTCCTCTTGTACTTAAGTCGGCATTGTGCCTTTAGTATTAACTTCGGAGGCAATTTCTGTGTTTCATCGTCAATAAGAAGGTCCAAGGGATACAGTAATCCTGAAGTGAAGCATAGGAATCTAAAACTGGACTCACAGGAGAGGTTCAAATCATAGAAAGTTAGAGTGTCAGTCCTCTTGTACTTAAGTCGGCACTGTGCCTTTTGTATTAAATTCGGATGCAATTACTGTGTTTCATCGTCAATGACAAGGTCCAAGGGATACAGTAATCCCGAAGTGAAGCATAGGAATCTAAAATTGGACTCACAGGAGAGGTTCAAATCATAGAAAGTTAGAGTGTCAGTCCTCTTGTACTTATGTCGGCATTGTGCCTTTTGTATTAAATTCGGATGCAATTTCTGTGTTTCTTCGTCAATAAGGAGGTCCAAGGGATACAGTAAACCTGAAGTGAAGCATCGGAATCTAAAACTGGACTCACAGGAGACGTTCAAATCATAGAAAGTTAGAGTGTCAGTCCTCTTGTACTTGCGTCGGCATTGTGCATTTTGTTTTAAATTCGGATGCAATTTCTGTGTTTCATCGTCAATAAGAAGCTCCAAGGGATACAGTAAAACTGAAGTGAAGCATGAAAAATCTAAAACTGGACTCACAAGAGAGGTTCAAATCATAGAAAGTGGGAGCGTCACTCCTCTTGTACTTAAGTCGGCATTGTGCCTTTTGTATTAAATTCGCATGCAATTTCTGTGTTTCATCGTCAATGAGATGGTCCAAGGGATACAGTAAACCTGAAGTGAAGCATCGGAATCTAAAACTGGACTCACAGGAGAGGTTCCAATCATAGAAAGTTAGAGTTTCTGTCCTCTTGTATTTAGGTCGGCGTTGTGCCCTTTGTATTAAATTCGGATGCAATTTCTGTGTTTCATCGTGAATATGAAGGTCCAAGGTATACAGTAAACCTGAAGTGAAGTATCGGAATCTAAAACAGGAGTCACCGGAGAGGATCAAATCATAGACAGTGATAGTGTTAGTCCTCTTGTACTTAAGTCGGCATTGTGCCTTTTGTATTAAATTCGGATGCAATTTCTGTGTTTAATCGTCAATAAGAAGGTCCAAGGAATACAGTAAACCTGAAGTGAAGCATCGGAATCTAAAACTGGACTCACAGCAGAGGTTCAAGTCATAGAAAGTTAGAGTGTCAGTCCTCTTGTACATAAGTCGGCATTGTTCATTTTGTATTATATTAGAATGCAATATCTGTGTTTCATCGTCAATAAGATGGTCCAAGGTATACAGTAAACCTGAAGTGAAGCATCGGAATCTAAAACTGGACTCACAGGAGAGATTCTATTCATAGAAAGTTATAGTGTCAGTCCTCTTGTACTTAAGTCGGCATTGTGCCTTTTGCATTAAATTCGGATGCAACTTTTGTGTTTCATCGTCAATAAGAAGGTCCAAGGAATACAGTAAACCTGAAGTGAAGCATCGGAATCTAAAACTGGACTCACAGGAGAGGTTCAAATCATAGAAAGTGAGAGTGTCAGTCCGCTTGTACTTAAGTCGGCATTGTGCCTTTTGTATTAAACTCGGATGCAATTTCTGTGTTTCATCGTCAATAAGATGGTCCAAGGGATACAGTAAACCTAAAGTGAAGCATCGGAATCTAAAACTGGACTCACAATAGAGGTTCAAATCATAGAAAGTGAGAGTGTCAGTCCACTTGTTCTTAAGTCGGCATTGTGCTTATGTATTAAATTCGGATGCAATTTCTGTGTTTCTTCGTCAATAAGGATGTCCAAGGGATACAGTAAACGTGAAGTGAAGCATCGGAATCTAAAACTGGACTCACAGGAGACGTTTAAATCATAGAAAGTTAGAGTGTCAGTCCTCTTGTACATAAGTTGGCATTGTGCATTTTGTTTTAAATTTGAAGGCAATTTCTGTGTTTCATCGTCAATTAGAAGGTCCAAGGTTATACAGTAAACCTAAAGTGAAGCATCGGAATCTAAAACTGGACTCACAGGAGAGAAAGTTAGAGTGACAGTCCTCTTGTACTTAAGTCGGCATTGTGCATTTAGTATTAAATTCGGAGGCAATTTCTGTGTTTCTTCGACAATAAGGAGGTCCAAGGGATACAGTAAAACTGAAGTGAAGCATGAAAAATCTAAAACTGGACTCACAAGAGAGATTCAAATCATAGAAAGTTAGAGTGTCTGTCCTCTTGTATTTAGGTCGGCGTTGTGCCCTTTGTATTAAATTCGGATGCAATTTCTGTGTTTCATCGTGAATAAGAAGGTCCAAGGTATACAGTAAACCTGAAGTGAAGTATCGGAATCTAAAACTGGAGTCACCGGAGAGGATCAAATTATAGACAGTAATAGTGTTAGTCCTCTTTTACTTAAGTCGGCATTGTGCCTTTTGTATTAAATTCGGATGCAATTTCTGTGTTTAATCGTCAATAAGAAGGTCCAAGGAATACAGTAAACCTGAAGTGAAGCATCGGAATCTAAAACTGGACTCACAGGAGCGGTTCAAGTCATAGAAAGTTAGAGTGTCAGTCCTCTTGTACATAAGTCGGCATTGTTCATTTTGTATTATATTAGAATGCAATATCTGTGTTTCATCGTCAATAAGAAGGTCCAAGGTATACTGTAAACCTGAAGTGAAGCATCGGAATCTAAAACTGGACTCACAGGAGAGATTCAATTCATAGAAAGTTAGAGTGTCAGTCCTCTTGTACTTAAGTCGGCATTGTGCCTTTTGTATTAAATTCGGATGCAATTTGTGTGTTTCATCGTCAATAAGAAGGTCCAAGGGATACAGTAAACCTGAAGTGAAGCATCGGAATCTAAAACTGGACTCACAGGAGAGCTTCAAATCACAGAAAATGAGAGTGTCAGTCCTCTTGAATTTAAGTCGGCATTGTGCCTTTTGTATTAAATTCGGATGCAATTTCTGTGTTTAATCGTCAATAAGAAGGTCCAAGGGATACAGTAAACCTGAAGTGTAGCATCGGAATCGAAAACTGGACTCACAGGAGAGGTTCAAATCATAGAAAGTTAGTGTGTCAGTCCTCTTGTACTTAAGTCGGCATTGAGCCTTTTGTATTAAATTCGGATGCAATTTCTGTGTTTCATCGTCAATAAGAAGGTCCAAAGAATACAGTAAACCTGAAGTGAAGCATCGGAATCTAAAACTGGACTCACAGGAGAGGTTAAAATCATAGAAAGTTAGAGTGTCAGTCCTCTTGTACTTAAGTCAGCATTGTGCCTTTTGTATTAAATTCGGATGCAATTTCTGTGTTTCATCGTCAATAAGAAGGTCCAAGGGATACAGTAAACATGAAGTGAAGCATCGGAATCTAAAACTAGACTCACAGGAGAGGTTCATATCATAGAAAGTGAGAGTGTCAGTCCACTTGGACTTATGCCGGCATTGTGCCTTTTGTATTGAATTCGGATGCAATTTCTGTGTTTCATCGTCAATAAGAAGGTCCAAGGGATACAGTAAACATGAAGTGAAGCATCGGAATCTAAAACTAGACTCACAGGAGAGGTTCAGATCATAGAAAGTGAGAGTGTCAGTCCACTTGAACTTATGCCGGCATTGTGCCTTTTGTATTGAATTCGGATGCAATTTCTGTGTTTCATCGTCAATAAGAAGGTCCAAGGGATACAGAAAACCTGAAGTGAAGCACCGGAATCTAAAACTGGACTCACAGGACAGGTTCAAATTGTAGAAAGTGAGAGTGTCGGTCCTCTTGTACTTAAGTCGGCATTGTGCCTTTTGTATTAAATTCGGATGCAACTTCTGTGTTTCATCGTCAACAAGATGGTCCAAGGGATGCAGTAAACCTGAAGTGAAGCATCGGAATCTAAAACTGGACTCACAGGAGAGAAAGTTAGAGTGACAGTCCTCTTGTACTTAAGTTGGCATTGTGCCTTTTGTATTAAATTCGGATGCAATTTCTGTGTTTCATCGTCAATAAGAAGCTCCAAGGGATACAGTAAAACTGAAGTGAAGCATGAAAAATGTAAAACTGGACTCACAAGAGAGGTTCAAATCATAGAAAGTGAGAGTGCCAGTCCTCTTGTACTTAAGTCGGCATTGTGCCTTTTGTATTACATTCGGATGCTATTTCTGTGTTTCATCGTCAATAGGAAGGTCCAAGGGATACAGTAAACATGAAATGAAGCATCGGAATCTAAAACTGGACTCACAGGAGAGGTTGAAATCATAGAAAGTTAGAGTGACAGTCCTCTTGTACTTAAGTCGGCATTGTGCCTTTTGTATTAAAATCGGATGCAATATCTGTGTTTCATTGTCAATAAGATGGTCCAAGGGATACAGTAAACCTGAGGTGAAGCATCGGAATCTAAAACTGGACTCACAGGAGAGGTTCAAATCATAGAAAGTGAGAGTGTCAGTGCTCTTGTTCTTAACTCGGCATTGTGCTTTTGTATTGAATTCGGATGCAATTTCTGTGTTTCTTCGTCAATAAGGAGGTCCAAGGGATACAGTAAACCTGAAGTGAAGCATCGGAATCTAAAACTGGACTCACAGGAGACGTTCAAATCATAGAAAGTTAGAGTGTCAGTCCTCTTGTACTTAAGTCGGCATTCTGCATTTTCTTTTAAATTTGAATGCAATTTCTGTGTTTTATCGTCAATAAGATGGTCCAAGGTATACAGTAAACCTGATGTGAAGCATCGGAATCTAAAACTGGACTCACAGGAGAGAAAGTTAGAGTGACAGTCCTCTCGTACTTAAGTCGGCATTGCGGCTTTTGTATTAAATTCAGATGCAATTCCTGTGTTTCATCGTCAATAAGAACCTCCAAGGGATACAGTAACACTGAAGTGAAGCATGAAAAATCTAAAACTGGTCTCACAAGAGAGAGGTTCAAATCATAGAAAGTGAGAGTGTCAGTCCTCTTGAATTTAAGTCGGCATTGTGCCTTTTGTATTAAATTCGGATGCAATTTCTGTGTTTAATCGTCAATAAGAAGGTCCAAGGGATACAGTAAACCTGAAGTGTAGCATCGGAATCGAAAACTGGACTCACAGGAGAGGTTCAAATCATAGAAAGTTAGTGTGTCAGTCCTCTTGTACTTAAGTCGGCATTGAGCCTTTTGTATTAAATTCGGATGCAATTTCTGTGTTTCATCGTCAATAAGAAGGTCCAAAGAATACAGTAAACCTGAAGTGAAGCATCGGAATCTAAAACTGGACTCACAGGAGAGGTTAAAATCATAGAAAGTTAGAGTGTCAGTCCTCTTGTACTTAAGTCAGCATTGTGCCTTTTGTATTAAATTCGGATGCAATTTCTGTGTTTCATCGTCAATAAGAAGGTCCAAGGGATACAGTAAACATGAAGTGAAGCATCGGAATCTAAAACTAGACTCACAGGAGAGGTTCATATCATAGAAAGTGAGAGTGTCAGTCCACTTGGACTTATGCCGGCATTGTGCCTTTTGTATTGAATTCGGATGCAATTTCTGTGTTTCATCGTCAATAAGAAGGTCCAAGGGATACAGTAAACATGAAGTGAAGCATCGGAATCTAAAACTAGACTCACAGGAGAGGTTCAGATCATAGAAAGTGAGAGTGTCAGTCCACTTGAACTTATGCCGGCATTGTGCCTTTTGTATTGAATTCGGATGCAATTTCTGTGTTTCATCGTCAATAAGAAGGTCCAAGGGATACAGAAAACCTGAAGTGAAGCACCGGAATCTAAAACTGGACTCACAGGACAGGTTCAAATTGTAGAAAGTGAGAGTGTCGGTCCTCTTGTACTTAAGTCGGCATTGTGCCTTTTGTATTAAATTCGGATGCAACTTCTGTGTTTCATCGTCAACAAGATGGTCCAAGGGATGCAGTAAACCTGAAGTGAAGCATCGGAATCTAAAACTGGACTCACAGGAGAGAAAGTTAGAGTGACAGTCCTCTTGTACTTAAGTTGGCATTGTGCCTTTTGTATTAAATTCGGATGCAATTTCTGTGTTTCATCGTCAATAAGAAGCTCCAAGGGATACAGTAAAACTGAAGTGAAGCATGAAAAATGTAAAACTGGACTCACAAGAGAGGTTCAAATCATAGAAAGTGAGAGTGCCAGTCCTCTTGTACTTAAGTCGGCATTGTGCCTTTTGTATTACATTCGGATGCTATTTCTGTGTTTCATCGTCAATAGGAAGGTCCAAGGGATACAGTAAACATGAAATGAAGCATCGGAATCTAAAACTGGACTCACAGGAGAGGTTGAAATCATAGAAAGTTAGAGTGACAGTCCTCTTGTACTTAAGTCGGCATTGTGCCTTTTGTATTAAAATCGGATGCAATATCTGTGTTTCATTGTCAATAAGATGGTCCAAGGGATACAGTAAACCTGAGGTGAAGCATCGGAATCTAAAACTGGACTCACAGGAGAGGTTCAAATCATAGAAAGTGAGAGTGTCAGTGCTCTTGTTCTTAACTCGGCATTGTGCTTTTGTATTGAATTCGGATGCAATTTCTGTGTTTCTTCGTCAATAAGGAGGTCCAAGGGATACAGTAAACCTGAAGTGAAGCATCGGAATCTAAAACTGGACTCACAGGAGACGTTCAAATCATAGAAAGTTAGAGTGTCAGTCCTCTTGTACTTAAGTCGGCATTCTGCATTTTCTTTTAAATTTGAATGCAATTTCTGTGTTTTATCGTCAATAAGATGGTCCAAGGTATACAGTAAACCTGATGTGAAGCATCGGAATCTAAAACTGGACTCACAGGAGAGAAAGTTAGAGTGACAGTCCTCTCGTACTTAAGTCGGCATTGCGGCTTTTGTATTAAATTCAGATGCAATTCCTGTGTTTCATCGTCAATAAGAACCTCCAAGGGATACAGTAACACTGAAGTGAAGCATGAAAAATCTAAAACTGGTCTCACAAGAGAGAGGTTCAAATCATAGAAAGTGAGAGTGTCAGTCCTCTTGTACTTAAGTCGGCATTGTGCCTTTTGTATTGAATTCGGATGCAATTTCTGTGTTTCATCGTCAATAAGAAGGTCCAAGGGATACAGTAAACCTGAGGTGAAGCATCGGAAACTAAAACTAGACTCACAGGAGAGGTTCATATCATAGAAAGTGAGAGTGTCAGTCCTCTTGTACTTAAGTCGGCATTGTGCATTTGTTTTAAATTTGAATGCAATTTCTGTGTTTCATCGTAAATAAGAAGGTCCAAGGGATACAGTAAACCTGAAGTGAAGCATCGGAATCTAAAACTCGACTCACAGGAGAGGTTCAAATCATAGAAAGGTAGTGTGTCAGTCCTCTTGTACTTAAGTCGGCATTGTGCCTATTGTATTAAATTCGGATGCAATTTCTGTGTTTCATCTTCAATAAGAAGGTCCAAGGGATACAGTAAACCTGTAGTGAGGCATCGGAATCTAATACTGGACACACAGAGGCGGTTGAAATCATAGAAAGTTAGAGTGTCAGTCCTCTTGTACTTAAGTCGGCACTGTGCCTTTTGTATTACATTCGGATGCAATTTCTGTGTTTCATCGTCAATAAGAAGGTCCAAGGGATACAGTAATCCTGAAGTGAAGTATAGGAATCTAAAACTGGATTCACAGGAGAGGTTCAAATCATAGAAAGTTAGAGTGTCAGTCCTCTTGTACTTAAGTCGGCAATGTGCCTTTAGTGTTGAATTCGGATGCAATTTCTGTGTTTCATCGTCAATAAGAAGGTCCAAGGTATACAGTAAACCCGAAGTGAAGCATCGGAATTTAAAACTGGACTCACAGGAGAGGTTCAAATCATAGAAAGTGAGAGTGTCAGTCCTCTTGTACTTAAGTCGGCATTGTGCCTTTTGTATTAAACTCGGATGCAATTTCTGTGTTTCATCGTCAATAAGATGGTCCAAGGGATACAGTAAACCTAAAGTGAAGCATCGGAATCTAAAACTGGACTCACAATAGAGGTTCAAATCATAGAAGGTGAGAGTGTCAGTCCACTTGTTCTTAAGTCGGCATTGTGCTTATGTATTAAATTCGGATGCAATTTCTGTGTTTCTTCGTCAATAAGGATGTCCAAGGGATACAGTAAACCTGAAGTGAAGCATCGGAATCTAAAACTGGACTCACAGGAGACGTTTAAATCATAGAAAGTTAGAGTGTCAGTCCTCTTGTACATAAGTTGGCATTGTGCATTTTGTTTTAAATTTGAAGGCAATTTCTGTGTTTCATCGTCAATTAGAAGGTCCAAGGTTATACAGTAAACCTAAAGTGAAGCATCGGAATCTAAAACTGGACTCACAGGAGAGAAAGTTAGAGTGACAGTCCTCTTGTACTTAAGTCGGCATTGTGCCTTTAGTATTAAATTCGGAGGCAATTTCTGTGTTTCTTCGTCAATAAGGAGGTCCAAGGGATACAGTGAAACTGAAGTGAAGCATGAATAATCTAAAACTGGACTCACAAGAGAGGTTCAAATCATAGAAAGTGAGAGCGTCAGTCCTCTTGTACTTAAGTCGGCATTGTGCCTTTTGTATTAAATTCGCATGAAATTTCTGTGTTTCATCGTCAATGAGATGGTCCAAGGGATACAGTAAACCTGAAGTGAAGCATCGGAATCTAAAACTGGACTCACAGGAGAGGTTCCAATCATAGAAACTTAGAGTGTCTGTCCTCTTGTATTTAGGTCGGCGTTGTGCCCTTTCTATTAAATTCGGATGCAATTTCTGTGTTTCATCGTGAATAAGAAGGTCCAAGGTATACAGTAAACCTGAAGTGAAGTATCGGAATCTAAAACTGGAGTCACCGGAGAGGATCAAATTATAGACAGTGATAGTGGTAGTCCTCTTGTACTTAAGTCGGCATTGTGCCTTTTGTATTAAATTCGTATGCAATTTCTGTGTTTAATCGTCAATAAGAAGGTCCAAGGAATACAGTAAACCTGAAGTGAAGCATCGGAATCTAAAACTGGACTCACAGGAGAGGTTCAAATCATAGAAAGTTAGAGTGTCAGTCCTCTTGAATTTAAGTCGGCACTGTGCCTTTTGTATTAAATTCGGATGCAATTTCTGTGTTTCATCGTCAATAAGAAGGTCCAAGGGATACAGTAAACCTGAAGTGAAGCATCGGAATCTAAAACTGGACTCACAGGAGAGCTTCAAATCACAGAAAATGAGAGTGTCAGTCCTCTTGAATTTAAGTCGGCACTGTGCCTTTTGTATTAAATTCGGATGCAATTTCTGTGTTTAATCGTCAATAAGAAGGTCCAAGGGATACAGTAAACCTGAAGTGTAGCATTGGAATCAAAAACTGGACTCACAGGAGAGGTTCAAATCATAGAAAGTTAGAGTGTCAGTCCTCTTGTACTTAAGTCGGCATTGTGCCTTTTGTATTAAATTCGGATGCAATTTCTGTGTTTCATCGTCAATAAGAAGGTCCAAAGAATACAGTAAACCTGAAGTGAAGCATCGGAATCTAAAACTGGACTCACAGGAGAGGTTCAAATCATAGAAAGTTAGAGTGTCAGTCCTCTTGTGCTTAAGTCAGCATTGTGCCTTTTGTATTAAATTCGGATGCAATTTCTGTGTTTCATCGTCAATAGGAAGGTCCAAGGGATACTGTAAACCTGAAGTAAAGCATCGGAATCTAAAACTGGACTCACAGGAGAGGTTCAAATCATAGAAAGTTAGAGTGTCAGTCCTCTTGTACTTAAGTCGGCATTGTGCCTTTTGTATTAAATTCGGATGCAATTTCTGTGTTTCATCGTCAATAAGAAGGTCCAAGGGATACAGTAAACATGAAGTGAAGCATCGGAATCTAAAACTGGACTCACAGGACAGGTTCAAATTGTAGAAAGTGAGAGTGTGAGTCCTCTTGTACTTAAGTCGGCATTGTGCCTTTTGTATTAAATTCGGATGCAATTTCTGTGTTTCATCGTCAACAAGATGGTCCAAGGGATGCAGTAAACCTGAAGTGAAGCATCGGAATCTAAAACTGGACTCACAGGAGAGAAAGTTTGAGTGACAGTCCTCTTGTACTTAAGTTGGCATAGTGCCTTTTGTATTAAATTCGGATGCAATTTCTGTGTTTCATCGTCAATAAGAAGCTCCAAGGGATACAGTAAAACAGAAGTGAAGCATGAAAAATCTAAAACTGGACTCACAAGAGAGGTTCAAATCATAGAAAGTGAGAGTGCCAGTCCTCTTGTACTTAAGTCGGCATTGTGCCTTTTGTATTACATTCGGATGCAATTTCTGTGTTTCATCGTCAATAGGAAGGTCCAAGGGATACAGTAAACCTGAAATGAAGCATCGGAATCTAAAACTGGACTCACAGGAGAGGTTGAAATCATAGAAAGTTAGAGTGACAGTCCTCTTGTACTTAAGTCGGCATTGTGCCTTTTGTATTAAAATCGGATGCAATATCTGTGTTTCATCGTCAATAAGAAGGTCCAAGGAATACAGTAAACCTGAAGTGAAGCATCGGAATCTAAAACTGGACTCACAGGAGAGCTTCAAATCACAGAAAATGAGAGTGTCAGTCCTCTTGAATTTAAGTCGGCACTGTGCCTTTTGTATTAAATTCGGATGCAATTTCTGTGTTTAATCGTCAATAAGAAGGTCCAAGGGATACAGTAAACCTGAAGTGTAGCATTGGAATCAAAAACTGGACTCACAGGAGAGGTTCAAATCATAGAAAGTTAGAGTGTCAGTCCTCTTGTACTTAAGTCGGCATTGTGCCTTTTGTATTAAATTCGGATGCAATTTCTGTGTTTCATCGTCAATAAGAAGGTCCAAAGAATACAGTAAACCTGAAGTGAAGCATCGGAATCTAAAACTGGACTCACAGGACAGGTTCAAATTGTAGAAAGTGAGAGTGTGAGTCCTCTTGTACTTAAGTCGGCATTGTGCCTTTTGTATTAAATTCGGATGCAATTTCTGTGTTTCATCGTCAACAAGATGGTCCAAGGGATGCAGTAAACCTGAAGTGAAGCATCGGAATCTAAAACTGGACTCACAGGAGAGAAAGTTAGAGTGACAGTCCTCTTGTACTTAAGTTGGCATAGTGCCTTTTGTATTAAATTCGGATGCAATTTCTGTGTTTCATCGTCAATAAGAAGCTCCAAGGGATACAGTAAAACAGAAGTGAAGCATGAAAAATCTAAAACTGGACTCACAAGAGAGGTTCAAATCATAGAAAGTGAGAGTGCCAGTCCTCTTGTACTTAAGTCGGCATTGTGCATTTTGTATTACATTCGGATGCAATTTCTGTGTTTCATCGTCAATAGGAAGGTCCAAGGGATACAGTAAACCTGAAATGAAGCATCGGAATCTAAAACTGGACTCACAGGAGAGGTTGAAATCATAGAAAGTTAGAGTGACAGTCCTCTTGTACTTAAGTCGGCATTGTGCCTTTTGTATTAAAATCGGATGCAATTTCTGTGTTTCATCGTCAATAAGAAGGTCCAAGGGATACAGTAAACCTGAAGTGAAGCATCGGAATCTAAAACTGGACTCACAGGAGAGCTTCAAATCACAGAAAATGAGAGTGTCAGTCCTCTTGAATTTAAGTCGGCACTGTGCCTTTTGTATTAAATTCGGATGCAATTTCTGTGTTTAATCGTCAATAAGAAGGTCCAAGGGATACAGTAAACCTGAAGTGTAGCATTGGAATCAAAAACTGGACTCACAGGAGAGGTTCAAATCATAGAAAGTTAGAGTGTCAGTCCTCTTGTACTTAAGTCGGCATTGTGCCTTTTGTATTAAATTCGGATGCAATTTCTGTGCTTCATCGTCAATAAGAAGGTCCAAAGAATACAGTAAACCTGAAGTGAAGCATCGGAATCTAAAACTGGACTCACAGGAGAGGTTCAAATCATAGAAAGTTAGAGTGTCAGTCCTCTTGTGCTTAAGTCAGCATTGTGCCTTTTGTATTAAATTCGGATGCAATTTCTGTGTTTCATCGTCAATAGGAAGGTCCAAGGGATACAGTAAACATGAAGTGAAGCATCGGAATCTAAAACTGGACTCACAGGACAGGCTCAAATTGTAGAAAGTGAGAGTGTGAGTCCTCTTGTACTTAAGTCGGCATTGTGCCTTTTGTATTAAATTCGGATGCAATTTCTGTGTTTCATCGTCAACAAGATGGTCCAAGGGATGCAGTAAACCTGAAGTGAAGCATCGGAATCTAAAACTGGACTCACAGGAGAGAAAGTTAGAGTGACAGTCCTCTTGTACTTAAGTTGGCATAGTGCCTTTTGTATTAAATTCGGATGCAATTTCTGTGTTTCATCGTCAATAAGAAGCTCCAAGGGATACAGTAAAACAGAAGTGAAGCATGAAAAATCTAAAACTGGACTCACAAGAGAGGTTCAAATCATAGAAAGTGAGAGTGCCAGTCCTCTTGTACTTAAGTCGGCATTGTGCCTTTTGTATTACATTCGGATGCAATTTCTGTGTTTCATCGTCAATAGGAAGGTCCAAGGGATACAGTAAACCTGAAATGAAGCATCGGAATCTAAAACTGGACTCACAGGAGAGGTTGAAATCATAGAAAGTTAGAGTGACAGTCCTCTTGTACTTAAGTCGGCATTGTGCCTTTTGTATTAAAATCGGATGCAATATCTGTGTTTCATTGTCAATAAGATGGTCCAAGGGATACAGTAAACCTGAGGTGAAGCAACGGAATCTAAAACTGGACTCACAGGAGAGGTTCAAATCATAGAAAGTGAGAGTGTCAGTGCTCTTGTTCTTAAGTCGGCATTGTGCTTTTGTATTGAATTCGGATGCAATTTCTGTGTTTCTTCGTCAATAAGAAGGTCCAAGGGATACAGTAAACCTGAAGTGAAGCATCGGAATCTAAAACTGGACTCACAGGAGACGTTCAAATCACAGAAAGTTAGAGCGTCAGTCCTCTTGTACTTAAGTCGGGATTGTGCATTTTGTTTTAAATTTGAATGCAATTTCTGTGTTTTATCGTCAATAAGATGGTCCAAGGTATACAGTAAACCTGAAGTGAAGCATCGGAATCTAAAACTGGACTCACAGGAGAGAAAGTTAGAGTGACAGTCCTCTCGTACTTAAGTCGGCATTGCGGCTTTTGTATCAAATTCGGATGCAATTCCTGTGTTTCATCGTCAATAAGAACCTCCAAGGGAAACAGTAAAACTGAAGTGAAGCATGAAAAATCTAAAACTGGTCTCACAAGAGAGAGGTTCAAATCATAGAAAGTGAGAGTGTCAGTCCTCTTGTACTTAAGTCGGCATTGTGCCTTTTGTATTGAATTCGGATGCAATTTCTGTGTTTCATCGTCATAAAGAAGGTCCAAGGGATACAGTAAACCTGAAGTGAAGCATCGGAAACTAAAACTAGACTCACAGGAGAGGTTCATATCATAGAAAGTGAGAGTGTCAGTCCTCTTGTACTTAAGTCGGCATTGTGCATTTGTTTTAAATTTGAATGCAATTTCTGTGTTTCATCGTAAATAAGAAGGTCCAATGGATATAGTAAACCTGAAGTGAAGCATCGGAATCTAAAACTGGACTCACAGGAGAGGTTCAAATCATAGAAAGGTAGTGTGTCAGTCCTCTTGTACTTAAGTCGGCACTGTGCCTATTGTATTAAATTCGGATGCAATTTCTGTCTTTCATCTTCAATAAGAAGGTCCAAGGGATACAGTAAACCTGTAGTGAGGCATCGGAATCTAATACTGGACACACAGAGGCGGTTGAAATCATAAAAAGTTAGAGTGTCAGTCCTCTTGTACTTAAGTCGTCACTGTGCCTTTTGTATTAAATTCGGATGCAATTTCTGTGTCTCATCGTCAATAAGAAGGTCCAAGGGATACAGTAATCCTGAAGTGAAGCATAGGAATCTAAAACTGGACTCACAGGAGAGGTTCAAATCATAGAAAGTTAGAGTGTCAGTCCTCTTGTACTTATGTCGGCATTGTGCCTTTTGTATTGAATTCGGATGCAATTTCTGTGTTTCATCGTCAATAAGAAGGTCCAAGGTATACAGTAAACCTGAAGTGAAGCATCGGAATCTAAAACTGGACTCACAGGAGACGTTCAAATCATAGAAAGTTAGAGTGTCAGTCCTCTTGTACTTGCGTCGGCATTGTGCATTTTGTTTTAAATTCGGATGCAATTTCTGTGTTTCATCGTCAATAAGAAGCTCCAAGGGATACAGTAAAACTGAAGTGAAGCATGAAAAATCTAAAACTGGACTCACAAGAGAGGTTCAAATCATAGAAAGTGGGAGCGTCACTCCTCTTGTACTTAAGTCGGCATTGTGCCTTTTGTATTAAATTCGCATGCAATTTCTGTGTTTCATCGTCAATGAGATGGTCCAAGGGATACAGTAAACCTGAAGTGAAGCATCGGAATCTAAAACTGGACTCACAGGAGAGGTTCCAATCATAGAAAGTTAGAGTTTCTGTCCTCTTGTATTTAGGTCGGCGTTGTGCCCTTTGTATTAAATTCGGATGCAATTTCTGTGTTTCATCGTGAATATGAAGGTCCAAGGTATACAGTAAACCTGAAGTGAAGTATCGGAATCTAAAACAGGAGTCACCGGAGAGGATCAAATCATAGACAGTGATAGTGTTAGTCCTCTTGTACTTAAGTCGGCATTGTGCCTTTTGTATTAAATTCGGATGCAATTTCTGTGTTTAATCGTCAATAAGAAGGTCCAAGGAATACAGTAAACCTGAAGTGAAGCATCGGAATCTAAAACTGGACTCACAGCAGAGGTTCAAGTCATAGAAAGTTAGAGTGTCAGTCCTCTTGTACATAAGTCGGCATTGTTCATTTTGTATTATATTAGAATGCAATATCTGTGTTTCATCGTCAATAAGATGGTCCAAGGTATACAGTAAACCTGAAGTGAAGCATCGGAATCTAAAACTGGACTCACAGGAGAGATTCTATTCATAGAAAGTTATAGTGTCAGTCCTCTTGTACTTAAGTCGGCATTGTGCCTTTTGCATTAAATTCGGATGCAACTTTTGTGTTTCATCGTCAATAAGAAGGTCCAAGGAATACAGTAAACCTGAAGTGAAGCATCGGAATCTAAAACTGGACTCACAGGAGAGGTTCAAATCATAGAAAGTGAGGGTGTCAGTCCTCTTGTACTTATGTCGGCATTGTCCCTTTTGTATGAAATTCGCATGCAATTTCTGTGTTTCATCGTCAATAAGAAGGTGCAAGGGATACAGTAAACCTGAAATGAAACATCGGAGTCTAAAACTGGACTCACAGGAGAGGTTCAAATCATAGAAAGTCAGAGAGTAAGTCCTCTTATTCTTAAGTCGGCATTGTGCCTTTTGAATTAAATTCCGATGGAATTTCTGTGTTTCATCGTCAATAAGATGTTTCAAGGTATACAGTAAACCTGAAGAGAAGCATCGGAATCTAAAACTGGACTCACAGGAGAGGTTCAAATCATAGAAAGTATGAGAGTCAGTACTCTTATACTTAAGTCGGAATTGTGCCTTTTGTATTTAATTCGGATGCAATGTCTGTGTTTCATCGTCAATAAGAAGGTCCAAGGGATACAGTAAACCAGAAGTGAAGCAACGGAATCTAAAACTGGACTCACAGGAGAGGTTCAAATCATAGAAGGTGAGAGATTCAGTCCTCTTGTAATTAAGTCGGCATTGTGCCTTTTGTATTAAATTCGGATGCAATTTCTGTGTTTCATCGTCAATAAGAAGGTCCAAGGGATACAGTAAACCTGAAGTGAAGCATCGGAATCTAAAACTGGACTCACAGGAGAGGTTCAAATCATAGATAATAAGAGTGTCAGTCCTCTTGAATTTAAGTCGGCATTGTGCCTTTGTATTAAATTCGGATGCAATTTCTGTGTTTAATCGTCAATAAGAAGGTCCAAGGAATACAGTAATCCTGAAGTGTAGCATCGGAATCAAAAACTGGACTCACAGGAGAGGTTCAAATCATAGAAAGTTAGTGTGTCAGTCCTCTTGTACTTAAGTCGGCATTGTGCCTTTTGTATTAAATTCGGATGCAATTTCTGTGCTTCATCGTCAATAAGAAGGTCCAAGGAATACAGTAAACCTGAAGTGAAGCATCGGAATCTAAACTGGACTCACAGGAGAGGTTCAAATCATAGAAAGTGAGAGTGTCAGTCCTCTTGTACTTAAGTCGGCATTGTGCCTTTTGTATTAAATTCGCATGCAATTTCTGTGTTTCATCGTCAATAGGTAGGTCCAAGGAATACAGTAAACCTGAAGTGAAGCATCGGAATCTAATACCGGACTTACAGGAGAGGTTCAAATCATAAAAAGTGAGAGTGTCAGTCCTCTTGTACTTAAGTCGGCATTGTGCATTTTGTATTGAATTCGGATGCAATTTCTGTATTTTATCGTCAATAAAAAGGTACAAGTGATACAGTTATCCTGAAGTGTAGCATCGGAATCTAAATCTGGACTCACAGGAGAGGTTCAAATCATAGAAAGTGAGCGTGTCAGTCCTCTTGTACTTAAGTCGGCATTGTGCCTTTTGTATTATATTCGGATGCAATTTCTGTGTTTCATCGTCAATAAGAAGGTCCAAGGGATACACTAAACCTGAAGTGAAGCATCGGAATCTAAAACTGGACTCACAGGAGAGGTTCCAATCATAGAAAGTTAGAGTGTCAGTCCTCTTATACTTAAGTCGGCATTGTACCTTTTGTATTAAATTCGGATGCAATTTCTGTGTGTGATCGTCAATTAGAAGGTCCAAGGGATACAGTAAACCTGTAGTGAAGCATCGGAATCTAAAACTGGACTCGCAGGTAGGGTTCAAAACATAGGAAGTCAGAGTGTCAGTCCTCTTGTACTTAAGTCGGTATTGTGCCTTATGTATTAAATTCGGATGCAATTTCTGTGTTTCATCGTCATTAAGAAGGTCCAAGGGATACAGTAAACCTGAAGTGAAGCATCGGAATCTAAAGCTGGACTCACAATAGAGGTTCAAATCATAGAAAGTTAGAGTGTCAGTCCTCTTGTACTTAAGTCGGCATTGTGCCTTGTGTATTAAATTCGGATGCAATTTCTGTGTCTCATCGTCAATAAGAAGGTCCAAGGGATACAGTAAACCTGAAGTGAAACATCGGAATCTAAAACTGGAGTCACAGGGGAGGTTCAAATCATAGAAAGTTAGAGTGTCAGTCCCCTTGTACTTGAGTCGGCTTTGTGCCTCTTGTATAAAATTTGGATGCAATTTCACTGTTTCATCTTCAATAAGAAGATACAAGGGATACAGTAAACCTGAAGTGAAGCATCGGAATCTAAAACTGGACTCACAGGAGAGGTTCAATTCATAGAAAGTGAGAGTGTCAGTCCTCTTGTACTGAAGTCGGCATTGTGTCTTTTGTATTAAATTCGGATGCAATTTCTGTGTTTCATCGTCAATAAGAAGGTCCAAGGGCTACAGTAAACCTGAAGTGAAGCATCGGAATCTAAAACTGGACTCACAGGAGAGGTTCAAATCATAGAAAGTGAGAGTGTCAGTCCTCTTGTACTGAAGTCGGCATTGTGTCTTTTGTATTAAATTCGGATGCAATTTCTGTGTTTCATCGTCAATAAGAAGGTCCAAGGGATACAGTAAACCTGAAGTGAAGCATCGGAATCTAAAACTAGACTCACTGGAGAGGTTCAAATCATAGAAAGTGAGTGTGCCAGTCCTCTTGTACTTAAGTCGGCATTGTGCCTTTTGTATTAAATTCGGATACAATTAGTGTGTCTCATCGTCAATAAGAAGGTCCAAGGGATACAGTAAACCTGAAGTGAAGCATCGGAATCTAAAATTGGACTCACAGGAGAGGTTCTAATCATAGAAATATAAAGTGTCAGTCCTCTTGTACTTAAGTTGGCATTGTGCCTTTTGTATTAAAATCGGATGCAATTTCTGTGTTTCATCGTCAATAAGAAGGTCCAAGGGATACAGTAAACCTGAAGTGAAGCATCGGAATCTAAAACTGGACTCACTGGAGAGGTTCAAATCACAGAAGGTGAGAGTGTCAGTCCTCTTGTACTTAAGTCGGCATTGTGCCTTTTCTATTAAATTCGGATGAAATTTCTGTGTTTCATCGTCAATAAGAAGGTCCAAGGGATACAGTAAACCTGAAGTGAAGCATCGGAATCTAAAACTAGACTCACAGGAGAGGTTCAAATCATAGAAGTGAGAGTGTCAGTCCTCTAGTACTTAAGTCGGCATATTGCCTTTTGTATTACTTTCGGATGCAATTTCTGTGTTTCATCGTCAATAAGAAGGTCCAAAGGATACAGTAAACCTGAAGTGAAGCATCGGAATCTAAAACTGGACTCACAGGAGAGGTTCAAATCATAGAAAGTTAGAGTGTCAGTCCTCTTGTACTTAAGTCGGCATTGTGCCTTTTGTATTAAATTCGGATGCAATTTCTGTGTTTCATCGTCAATACGAAGGTCCAAGGAATACAGTAAATCTGAAGTGAAGCATCGGAATCTAAACTGGACTCACAGGAGAGGTTCAAATCATAGAAAGTGAGAGTGTCAGTCCTCTTGTACTTAAGTCGGCATTGTGCCTTTTGTATTAAATTCGCATGCAATTTCTGTGTTTCATCGTCAATAGGTAGGTCCAAGGAATACAGTAAACCTGAAGTGAAGCATCGGAATCTAATACCGGACTCACAGGAGAGGTTCAAATCATAAAAAGTGAGAGTGTCAGTCCTCTTGTACTTAAGTCGGCATTGTGCATTTTGTATTGAATTCGGATGAAATTTCTGTATTTCATCGTCAATAAAAAGGTACAAGTGATACAGTTATCCTGAAGTGTAGCATCGGAATCTAAATCTGGACTCACAGGAGAGGTTCAAATCATAGAAAGTGAGCGTGTCAGTCCTCTTGTACTTAAGTCGGCATTGTGCCTTTTGTATTATATTCGGATGCAATTTCTGTGTTTCATCGTCAATAAGAAGGTCCAAGGGATACAGTAAACCTGTAGTGAAGCATCGGAATCTAAAACTGGACTCGCAGGTGAGGTTCAAAACATAGGAAGTCAGAGTGTCAGTCCTCTTGTACTTAAGTCGGTATTGTGCCTTATGTATTAAATTCGGATGCAGTTTCTGTGTTTCATCGTCAATAAGAAGGTCCAAGGGATACAGTAAACCTGAAGTGAAGCATCGGAATCTAAAGCTGGACTCACAATAGAGGTTCAAATCATAGAAAGTTAGAGTGTCAGTCCTCTTGTACTTAAGTCGGCATTGTGCCTTGTGTATTAAATTCGGATGCAATTTCTGTGTTTCATCGTCAATAAGAAGGTCCAAGGGATACAGTAAACCTGAAGTGAAGCATCGGAATCTTAAACTGGACTCACTGGAGAGGTTCAAATCATAGAAAGATAGTGTGCCAGTCCTCTTGTACTTAAGTCGGCATTGTGCCTTTTGTATTAAATTCGGATACAATTTCTGTGTCTCATCGTCAATAAGAAGGTCCAAGGGATACAGTAAACCTGAAGTGAAGCATCGGAATCTAAAACTGGACTCACAGGAGAGGTTCTAATCATAGAAATATAAAGCGTCAGTCCTCTTGTACTTAAGTCGGCATTGTGCCTTTTGAATTTACTTCCGATGCAATTTCTGTGTTTCATCGTCAATAAGAATTTCCAAGGTATACAGTAAACCTGAAGTGAAGCATCGGAATCTAAAACTGGACTCACAGGAGAGGTTCAAATCATAGAAAGTAAGAGTGTCAGTCCTCTTGTACTTAAGTTGGCATTGTGCCTTTTGTATTCAAATCGGATGCAATTTCTGTGTTTCATCGTCAATAAGAAGGTCCAAGGGATACAGTAAACCTGAAGTGAAGCATCGGAATCTAAAACTGGACTCACTGGAGAGGTTCAAATCATAGAAGGTGAGAGTGTCAGTCCTCTTGTACTTAAGTCGGCATTGTGCCTTTTCTATTAAATTCGGATGAAATTTCTGTGTTTCATCGTCAATAAGAAGGTCCAAGGGATACAGTAAACCTGAAGTGAAGCATCGGAATCTAAAACTAGACTCACAGGAGAGGTTCAAATCATAGAAGTGAGAGTGTCAGTCCTCTAGTACTTATGTCGGCATTGTGCCTTTTGTATTACATTCGGATGCAATTTCTGTGTTTCATCGTCAATAAGAAGGTCCAACGGATACAGTAAACCTGAAGTGAAGCATCGGAATCTAAAACTGGACTCACAGGAGAGGTTCCAATCATAGAAAGTTAGAGTGTCAGTCCTCTTGTACTTAAGTCGGTATTGTGCCTTTTGTATTAAATTCTGATGCAATTTCTGTGTTTAATCGTCAATAAGAGGGTCCAAGGAAAACAGTAAACCTGAAGTGTAGCATCGGAATCAAAAACTGGACTCACAGGAGAGGTTCAAACCATAGAAAGTGATAGTGTCAGTCCTCTTGTACTTAAGTTGGCATTGTGCCTTTTGTATTAAATTCGGATGCAATTTCTGTGTTTCATCGTCAATAAGAATGTCCAAGGAATACAGTAAACCTGAAGTGAAGCATCGGAATCTAAACTGGACTCACAAGAGAGGTTCAAATCATAGAACGTGAGAGTGTCAGTCCTCTTGTACTTAAGTCGGCATTGTGCATTTTGTATTAAATTCGGATGCAATTTCTGTGTTTCATCGTCAATAAGAAGGTACAAGGGATACAGTAATCCTGAAGTGTAGAATCGGAATCTAAATCTGGACTCACAGGAGAGGTTCAAACCATAGAAAGTGATAGTGTCAGTCCTCTTGTACTTAAGTTGGCATTGTGCCTTTTGTATTAAATTCGGATGCAATTTCTGTGTTTCATCGTCAATAAGAATGTCCAAGGAATACAGTAAACCTGAAGTGAAGCATCGGAATCTAAACTGGACTCACAAGAGAGGTTCAAATCATAGAACGTGAGAGTGTCAGTCCTCTTGTACTTAAGTCGGCATTGTGCCTTTTGAATTTAGTTCCGATGCAATTTCTGTGTTTCATCGTCAATAAGAAGTTCCAAGGTATAGAGTACACCTGAAGTGAAGCATCGGAATCTAAAACTGGACTCACAGGAGAGACTCAAATCGAAGAAAGTTAGAGTGTCAGTCCTCTTGTACTTAAGTCGGCATTGTGACTTTTGTATTAAATTCGGATGCAATTTCTGTGTTTCATCGTCAATAAGAAGGTCCAAATGATAGAGTAAACCTGAAGTGAAGCATCGGAATCTGGAACTGGACTCACAGGATAGGTTCAAATCATAGAAAGTTAGAATGTCAGTCCTCTTGTACTTAAGTCGGCATTGTGCCTTTTGTATTAAATTCGGATGCAATTTCTGTGTTTCATCGTCAATAAGAAGGTCCAAGGGATACAGTACACCTGAAGTGAAGCTTCGGAATCTAAAACTGGACTCACAGGAGAGGTTCAAATCATAGTAAGTTAGAGTGTCAGTCCTCTTGTACTTGAGTCGGCTTTGTGCCATTTGTATTAAATTTGGATGCAATTTCATTGTTTCATCTTCAATAAGAAGATACAAGGGATACAGTAAACCTGTAGTGAAGCATCGGAATCTAAAACTGGGCTCACAGGAGAAGTTCAAATCATAGAAAGTTAGAGTGTCAGTCCTCTTATACTTAAGTCGGCATTGTGCCTTTTGTATTAAATTCGGATGCAATTTCAGTGTGTGATCGACAATTAGAAGGTCTAAGGGATACAGTAAACCTGTAGTGAAGCATCGGATTCTAAAACTGGACTCATAGGTGAGGTTCAAATCATAGGAAGTCAGAGTGTCAGTCCTCTTGTACTTAAGTCGGTATTGTGCCTTTTGTATTAAATTCGGATGCAATTTCTGTGTTTCATCGTCAATAAGAAGGTCCAACGGATACAGAAAACCTGAGTGAAGCATCGGAATCTAAAGCTGGACTCACAATAGAGGTTCAAATCATAGAAAGTTAGAGTGTCAGTCCTCTTGTACTTATGTCGGCATTGTGCCTTGTGTATTAAATTCGGATGCAATTTCTGTGTTTCATCGTCAATAAGAAGGTCCAAGGGATACAGTAAACCAGAAGTGAAGCATCGGAATCTAAAACTGGACTCACAGGAGAGGTTCAAATCATAGAAAGTTAGAGTGTCAGTCCTCTTGTACTTGAGTCGGCTTTGTGCCTTTTGTATTAAATTCGGATGCAATTTCATTGTTTCATCTTCAATAAGAAGATACAAGGGATACAGTAAACCTGTAGTGAAGCATCGGAATCTAAAACTGGACTCACAGGAGAGGTTCAAATCATAGAAAGTGAGAGTGTCAGTCCTCTTGTACTGAAGTCGGCATTGTGCCTTTTGTATTAAATTCGTATGCAATTTCTGTGTTTCATCGTCAATAAGAAGGTCCAAGGATTACAGTAAACCTGAAGTGAAGCATCGGAATCTAAAACTGGACTCACTGGAGAGGTTCAAAACATAGAAAGTGAGTGTGCCAGTCCTCTTGTACTTAAGTCGGCATTGTGCCTTTTGTATTAAATTCGGATACAATTTCTGTGTCTCATCGTCAATAAGAAGGTCCAAGGGATACAGTAAACCCGAAGTGAAGCATCGGAATCAAAAACTGGACTCACAGGAGAGTTTCAAATCATAGAAATATAGAGTGTCAGTCCTCTTGTACTTAAGTCGGCATTGTGCCTTTTGTATTACATTCGGATGCAATTTCTGTGTTTCATCGTCAATAAGAAGGTCCAAGGGATACAGTAAACCTGAAGTGAAGCATCGGAATCTAAAACTGGACTCACAGGAGAGGTTCCAATCATAGAAAGTTAGAGTGTCAGTCCTCTTCTACTTAAGTCGGCATTGTGCCTTTTGTATTAAATTCGGATGAAATTTCTGTGTTTCATCGTCAATAAGAATGTCCAAGGAATACTGTAAACCTGAAGTGAAGCATCGGAATCTAATACTGGACTCACAGGAGAGGTTCAAATCATAGAAAGTGAGAGTGTCAGTCCTCTTGTACTTAAGTGGGAATTGTGCATTTTGTATTAAATTCGGATGCAATTTCTGTGTTTCATCGTCAATAAGAAGGTAAAAGGGATACAGTAATCCTGAAGTGTAGCATCGGAATCTAAATTTGGACTCACAGGAGAGGTTCAAATCATAGAAAGTGAGCGTGTCAGTCCTCTTGTACTTAAGTCGGCATTGTGCCTTTTGAATTTAGTTCCGATGCAATTTCTGTGTTTCATCGTCAATAAGAAGTTCCAAGGTATAGAGTACACCTGAAGTGAAACATCGGAATCTAAAACTGGACTCATAGGAGTGGTTCAAATCATAGAAAGTTAGAGTGTCAGTCCTCTTGTACTTAACTCGTCATTGCGCCTTTTGTATTACATTCGGATGCAATTTTTGTGTTTCATCGTCAATAAAAAGGTCCAAGGGATACAGTAAACCTGAAGTGAGGCATCGGAATTTAAAACTGGGCTCACAGGAGAAGTTCAAATCATAGAAAGTTAGAGTGTCAGTCCTCTTATACTTAAGTCGGCATTGTGCCTTTTATATTAAATTCGGATGCAATTTCAGTGTGTGATCGTCAATTAGAAGGGCTAAGGGATACAGTAAACCTGTAGTGAAGCATCGGAATCTAAAACTGGACTCACAGGTGAGGTTCAAATCATACGAAGTCAGTGTGTCAGTCCTGTTGTACTTAAGTCGGTATTGTGCCTTTTGTATTAAATTCGGATGCAATTTCTGTGTGTCATCGTCAATAAGAAGGTCCAAGGGATACAGTAAACCAGAAGTGAAGCATCGGAATCTAAAGCTGGACTCACAATAGAGGTTCAAATACTAGAAAGTTAGAGTGTCAGTCCTCTTGTACTTAAGTCGGCATTGTGCCTTGTGTATTAAATTCGGATGCAATTTCTGTGTTTCATCGTCAATAAGAAGGTCCAAGGGATACAGTAAACCTGAAGTGAAGCATCGGAATCTAAAACTGGACTCACAGGAGAGGTTCAAATCATAGAAAGTTAGAGTGTCAGTCCTCCTGTACTTGAGTCGGCTTTGTGCCTTTTGTATTAAATTCGGATGCAATTTCATTGTTTCATCTTCAATAAGAAGATAGAAGGGATACAGTAAACGTGAAGTGAAGCATCGGAATCTAAAACTGGACTCACAGGAGAGGTTCAAATCATAGAAAGTTAGAGTGTCAGTCCTCTTGTACTGAAGTCGGCATTGTGCTTTTTGTATTAAATCCGTATGCAATTTCTGTGTTTCATCGTCAATAAGAAGGTCCAAGGGATACAGTAAACCTGAAGTGAAGCATTGGAATCTAAAACTGGACTCACTGGAGAGGTTCAAATCATAGAAAGTGAGTGTGCCAGTCCTCTTGTACTTAAGTCGGCATTGTGCCTTTTGTATTAAATTCGGATACAATTTCTGTGTCTCATCGTCAATAAGAAGGTCCAAGGGATACAGTAAACCTGAAGTGAAGCATCGGAATCTAAAACTGGACTCACAGGGGAGGTTTAAATCATAGAATGTTAGAGTGTCAGTCCCCTTGTACCTTAGTCGGCATTGTGCCTTTTGTATTAAAATCGGATGCAATTTCAGTGTTTCATCGTCAATTAGAAGGTCCAAGGAATACAGTCAACCAGAAGTGGAGCATCGGAATCTAAAACTGGACTCACAGGAAAGGTTCAAATCATAGAAATTTAGAGTGTCAGCCGTCTTGTACTTAAGTCGGCATTGTGCCTTTTGTATTAAATTCGGATGTAATTTCTGTGTTTCATCGTCGATAAGAAGGTCCAAGGGATACAGTAAACCTGAAGTGAAGCATCGGAATCTAAAACTAGACTCACAGGAGAGGTTCAAATTATAGAAGTGAGAGTGTCAGTCCTCTTGTACTTAAGTCGGCATTGTGCCTTTTGTATTACATTCGGATGCAATTTCTGTGTTTCATCGTCAATAAGAAGGTCCAAGGGATACAGTAAACCTGAAGTGAAGCATCGGAATCTAAAACTGGACTCACAGGAGAGGTTCTAATCATAGAAAGTAAGAGTGTCAGTCCTCGTGTACTTAAGTTGGCATTGTGCCTTTTGTATTAAAATCGGATGCAATTTCTGTGTTTCATCGTCAATAAGAAGGTCCAAAGGATACAGTAAACCTGAAGTGAAGCATCGGAATCTAAAACTGGACTCACTGGGGAGGTTCAAATCATAGAAGTGAGAGTGTCAGTCCCCTTGTACTTAAGTCGGCATTGTGCCTTTTGTATTACATTCGGATGCAATTTCTGTGTTTCATCGTCAATAAGAAGGTCCAAGGGATACAGTAAACCTGAAGTGAAGCATCGGAATCTAAAACTAGACTCACAGGAGAGGTTCAAATCATAGAAGTGAGGGTGTCAGTCCTCTTGTACTTAAGTCGGCATTGTGCCTTTTGTATTACATTCGGATGCAATTTCTGTGTTTCATCGTCAATAAGAAGGTCCAAGGGATACAGTAAACCTGAAGTGAAGCATCGGAATCTAAAACTGGACTCACAGGAGAGGTTCAAATCATAGAAAGTTAGAGTGTCAGTCCTCCTGTACTTGAGTCGGCTTTGTGCCTTTTGTATTAAATTCGGATGCAATTTCATTGTTTCATCTTCAATAAGAAGATAGAAGGGATACAGTAAACGTGAAGTGAGGCATCGGAATCTAAAACTGGACTCACAGGAGAGGTTCAAATCATAGAAAGTGAGAGTGTCAGTCCTCTTGTACTGAAGTCGGCATTGTGCCTTTTGTATTAAATTCGTATGCAATTTCTGTGTTTCATCGTCAATAAGAAGGTCCAAGGGATACAGTAAACCTGAAGTGAAGCATTGGAATCTAAAACTGGACTCACTGGAGAGGTTCAAATCATAGAAAGTGAGTGTGCCAGTCCTCTTGTACTTAAGTCGGCATTGTGCCTTTTGTATTAAATTCGGATACAATTTCTGTGTCACATCGTCAATAAGAAGGTCCAAGGGATACAGTAAACCTGAAGTGAAGCATCGGAATCTAAAACTGGACTCACAGGGGAGGTTTAAATCATAGAATGTTAGAGTGTCAGTCCCCTTGTACCTTAGTCGGCATTGTGCCTTTTGTATTAAAATCGGATGCAATTTCAGTGTTTCATCGTCAATTAGAAGGTCCAAGGAATACAGTAAACCAGAAGTGAAGCATCGGAATCTAAAACTGGACTCACAGGAGAGGTTCAAATCATAGAAATTTAGAGTGTCAGCCGTCTTGTACTTAAGTCGGCATTGTGCCTTTTGTATTAAATTCGGATGTAATTTCTCTGTTTCATCGTCGATAAGAAGGTCCAAGGGATACAGTAAACCTGAAGTGAAGCATCGGAATCTAAAACTAGACTCACAGGAGAGGTTCAAATCATAGAAGTGAGAGTGTCAGTCCTCTTGTACTTAAGTCGGCATTGTGCCTTTTGTATTACATTCGGATGCAATTTCTGTGTTTCATCGTCAATAAGAAGGTCCAAGGGATACAGTAAACCTGAAGTGAAGCATCGGAATCTAAAACTGGACTCACAGGAGAAGTTCTAATCATAGAAAGTAAGAGTGTCAGTCCTCGTGTACTTAAGTTGGCATTGTGCCTTTTGTATTAAAATCGGATGCAATTTCTGTGTTTCATCGTCAATAAGAAGGTCCAAAGGATACAGTAAACCTGAAGTGAAGCATCGGAATCTAAAACTGGACTCACTGGGGAGGTTCAAATCATAGAAAGTGAGAGTGTCAGTCCTCTTGTACTGAAGTCGGCATTGTGCCTTTTGTATTAAATTCGAATGAAATTTCTGTGTTTCATCGTCAATAAGAAGGTCCAAGGGATACAGTAAACCTCAAGTGAAGCATCGGAATATGAAACTGGACTCACAGGAGATGTTCAAATCATAGAAAGTGAGAGCGTCAGTCCTCTTGTTCTTAGGTCGGCATTTTGCTTTTGTATTAAATTCGGATGCAATTTCTGTGTTTCATCGTCAATAAGAAGGTCCAAAGGATACAGTAAACCTGAAGTGAAGCATCGGAATCTAAAACTGGACTCAGAGGAGAGGTACAAATCATAGAAAGTTAGCGTGTCGGTCCTCTTGTACTTAAGTCGGCATTGTGCATTTTGTATTAAATTTGAATGCAATTTCTGTGTTTCATCGTCAATAAGAACGTCCAAGTTATACAGTAAACCTGAAGTGAAGCATCGGAATCTAAAACGGGACTCACAGGAGAGGTTCAAATCAAAGAAAGTTAGAGTGTCAGTCCTCTTGTACTTAAGTCGGCATTGTGCCTTTTGTATTAAATTCGGATGCAATTTCTGTGTTTCATCGTCAATAAGAAGGTCCAAGGGATACAGTAAACCAGAAGTGAGGCATCGGAATCTAAAACTGGACTCACAGGTGAAGTTCAAATCATAGAAAGTTAGAGTGTCAGTCCTCTTAAACTTAAGTCGGCATTGTGCCTTTTGTATTAAATTCGGATGCAATTTCTGTGTTTCATCGTCAATAAGAATGTCCAAGGGATACTGTAAACCTGTAGTGAGGCATCGGAGTCTAAAACTGGACTCACAGGAGAGGTTCAAATCATTGAAAGTGAGAGTGTCAGTCCTCTTTTACGTAAGTCGGTAATGTGCCTTTTGTATAAAATTCGGATGCAACTTCTGTGTTTCATCGTCAATAAGAAGGTCCAAGGGATACAGTACACCTGAAGTGAAGCATCGGAATCTAAAACTGGACTCACAGTAGAGGTTCAAATCATAGAAAGTTAGAGTGTCAGTCCCCTTGTACTTAAGTCGGCATTGGTCGTTTTGGATTAAATTCGGATGCAATTTCTGTGTCATATCGTCAATAAGAAGGTCCAAGGTATACAGTAAACCTGAAGTGTAGAATCGGAATCTAAAACTGGACTCACAGGAGAGTTTCAAATCATAGAAAGTGAGAGTGTCAGTCGTCTTGTACTTATGTAGGCATTGTGCTTTTGTATTAAATTCGGATGCAATTTCTGTGCTTCATCGTCAATAAGAAGGTCCAAGGGATACAGTAAACCAAAAGTGAAGGATCGGAATCTAAAACTGGACTCACAGGAGAGGTTCCAATCATAGAAAGTTAGAGTGTCTCTCCTCTTGTATTTAGGTTGGCAATGTGCCTTTTGTATTAAATTCGGATGCAATTTCTGTGTTTCATCGTGAATAAGAAGGTCCAAGGTATACAGTAAACCTGAAGTGAAGCATCGGAATCTAAAACGGGACTCACTGGAGAGGTTCAAATCATAGAAAGTAAGAGTGTCAGTCCTCTTGTACTTAAGTCGGCATTTTTGCATTTTTGTATTAATTTCGGATGCAATTTCTGTGTTTCATCGTCAGTTAGAAGGTCCAAGGAATACAGTAAACCTGAAGTGAGGCATCGGAATCTAAAACTGGACTCACAGGAGAGGTTCAAATCATAGAAAGTTAGAGTGTCAGTACTCTTGTACTTAAGTCGCCATTGTGCCCTTTGTATTAAATTCGGAAGCAATTTCTGTGTGTCATCGTCAGTAAGAGGGTCCAAGGGATACAGTAATTCTGAAGTGAAGCATCGGAATCTAAAACTGGACTCACAGGAGAGGTTCAAATCATAGAAAGTTAGAGTGTCAGTCCTCTCGTAGTTAAGTCTTCATTGTGCCTTTTGTATTTTATTCGGATGCAATTTCTGTGTTTCATCGTCAATAAGAAGGTCCAAGGGATACAGTAAACCTGAAGTGAAGCATCGGAATCTAAAACTGGACTCACAGGAGAGGTTCTAATCATAGAAAGTAAGAGTGTCAGACCTCCTGTACTTAAGTTGGCATTGTGCCTTTTGTATTAAAATCGGATGCAATATCTGTGTTTCATCGTCAATTAGAAGGTCCAAGGGATACAGTAAACCTGAAGTGAAGCATCGGAATCTAAAACTGGACTCACTGGAGAGGTTCAAATCATAGAAAGTGAGAGTGTCAGTCCTCTTGTACTTAAGTCGGCATTGTGCCTTTTGTATTAAATTCGAATGAAATTTCCGTGTTTCATCGTCAATAAGAAGGTCCAAGGGATACAGTAAACCTGAAGTGAAGCATCGGAATCTAAAACTAGACTCACAGGAGAGGTTCAAATCATAGAAGTGAGAGTGTCAGTCCTCTTGTACTTAAGTCGGCATTGTGCCTTTTGTATTACATTCAAATGCAATTTCTGTGTTTCATCGTCAATAAGAAGGTCCAAGGGATACAGTAAACCTGAAGTGAAGCATCGGAATCTAAAACTGGACTCACAGGAGAGATTCCAATCATAGAAAGTGAGAGCGTCAGTCCTCTTGTTCTTAAGTCGGCATTTTGCTTTTGTATTAAATTCGGATGCCATTTCTGTGTTTCATCGTCAATAAGAAGGTCCAAAGGATACAGTAAACCTCAAGTGAAGCATCGGAATCTAAAACTGGACTCAGAGGAGAGGTTCAAATCATAGAAAGTTAGCGTGTCAGTCCTCTTGTACTTAAGTCGGCATTGTGCATTTAGTATTAAATTTGAATGCAATTTCTGTGTTTCATCGTCAATAAGAACGTCCAAGCTATACAGTAAACCTGAAGTGAAGCATCGGAATCTAAAACTGTACTCACAGTAGAGGTTCAAATCATAGAAAGTTAGAGTGTCAGACCTCTCATACTTAAGTCGGCATTGTGCCCTTTGAATTTAATTCCGATGCAATTTCTGTGTTTCATCGTCAATAAGAAGTTCCAAGGTATACAGTAAACCTGTAGTGAAGCATCGGAATCTAAAACTGGACTCAAAGGAGAGGTTCAAATCATAGAAAGTTAGTGTGTCAGTCCTCTTGTACTTAAGTCGGCATTGTTCGTTTTGGATTAAATTCGGATGCAATTTCTGTGTCATATCGTCAATAAGAAGGTCCAAGGTATGCAGTAAACCTGAAGTGTAGAATCGGAATCTAAAACTGGACTCACAGGAGAGGTTCAGATCATAGAAAGTGAGAGTGTCAGTCGTCTTGTACTTAAGTAGGCATTGTGCCTTTTGTATTAAATTCGGATGCAATTTCTGTGTTTCTTCGTCAATAAGAAGGTCCAAGGGATACAGTAAACCAAAAGTGAAGCATCGGAATCTAAAACTGGACTCACAGGAGAGGTTTATAATCATAGAAAGTTAGTGTGTCTGTCCTCTTGTATTTAGGTTGGCAATGTGCCTTTTGTATTAAATTCGGATGCAATTTCTGTGTTTCATCGTGAATAAAAAGGTCCAAGGTATACAGTAAACCTGAAGTGAAGCATCGGACTCTAAAACTGGACTCACCGGAGAGGTTCAAATCATAGAAAGTTAGATTGTCAGTCCTCTTGTACTTAAGTCGGCATTTTTGCCTTTTGTATTAAATTCGGATGCAATTTCTGTGTTTCATCGTCAGTAAGAAGGTCCAAGGAATACAGTAAAGCTGACGTGAGGCATCGGAATCTAAAACTGGACTCACAGGAGAGGTTCAACTCATAGAAAGTTATAGTGTCAGTACTCTTGTACTCAAGTCGGCATTGTGCCCTTTGTATTAAATTCTTGAGCAATTTCTGTGTGTCATCGTCAGTAAGAGGGTCCAAGGAATACAGTAAACCTGAAGTGAAGCATCGGAATCTAAAACTCGACTCATGGGAGAGGATCAAATCATAGAAAGTGAGAGTGTTAGTCCTCTTGTACTTAAGTCGGCATTGTGCCTTTTGTATTAAATTGGGATGCAATTTCTGTGTTGTATCGTCGACAAGAAGGTCCAAGGGATACAGTAAACCTGAAGTGAAGCATCGGAATCTAAACCTGGACTCACAGGAGAGGTTCCAATCATAGAAAGTTAGAGTGTCAGTCCTCTTGTACTTAAGTCGGGATTGTGCCTTTGGTATTAAATTCGGATGCAATTTCTGTGTTTCATCGTCAATAAGAAGGTCCAAGGGATACAGTAAACCTCAAGTGAAGCATCGGAATATGAAACTGGACTCACAGGAGATGTTCAAATCATAGAAAGTGAGAGAGTGAGGCCTCTTGTTCTTAAGTCGGCATTTTGCATTTGTATTAAATTCGGATGCAATTTCTGTGTTTCATCGTCAATAAGAAGGTCCAAGGGATACAGTAAACCTAAAGTGTAGCATCGGAATCTAAAACTGGACTCAGAGGAGAGGTTCAAATCATAGAACGTGAGAGTGTCAGTCCTCTTGTACTTAAGTCGGCATTGTGCATTTTGTATTAAATTTGAATGCAATTTCTGTGTTTCATCGTCAATAAGAAAGTCCAAGGTATACAGTAAACCTGAAGTGAAGCATCGGAATCTAAAACGGGACTCACAGGAGAGGTTCAAACCATAGAAAGTTAGAGTGTCAGTCCTCTTGTACTTAAGTCGGCATTGTGCCTTTTGTATTAAATTCGGATGCAATGTCTGTGTTTCATCGTCAATAAGAAGGTCCAAGGGATACAGTAAACCTGAAGTGAAGCATGGGAATCTAAAACTGGACTTACAGGAGAGGTTCAAATCATAAAAAGTTAGAGTGTCAGTCCTCTTGTACTTAAGTCGGCATTGTTCATTTTGTATTAAATTTGACGGCAATATCTGTGTTTCATCGTCAATAAGAAGGTGCAAGGTATACAGTAAACCTGAAGTGAAGCATCGGAATCTAAAACTGGACTCACAGGAGTGATTCAATTCATAGAAAGTTAGAGTGTCAGTCCTCTTGTACTTATGTCGGCATTGTGCCTTTTGTATTAAGTTCGGATGCAATTTATGTGTTTCATCGTCAATAAGAAGGTCCAAGGGATACAGTAATCCTGAAGTAAAGCATCGGAATCTAAAACTGCACTCACAAGAGAGGTTCAAATCATGGAAAGTGAGAGTGTCAGTCCTCTTGGACTGAAGTCGGCATTGTGCCTTTTGTATTAAATTGGAATGCAATTTCTGTGTTTCATCGTCAATAAGAAGGTCCAAGGGATACAGTAAACCTGAAGTGAAGCATCGGAATCTAAAACTGGACTCACAGGAGTGGTTCAAGTCATAAAAAGTTAGTGTCAGTCCTCTTGTACTTAAGTCGGCATTGTTCATTTTGTATCAAATTTGACGGCAATATCTGTGTTTCATCGTCAATAAGAAGGTCCAAGGTATACAGTAAACCTGAAGTGAAGCATCGGAATCTAAAACTGGACTCACAGTAGTGATTCAATTCATAGAAAATTAGAGTGGCAGTCCTCTTGTGCTTAAGTTGGCATTGTGCCTTTTGTATTAAATTCGGATGCAATTTATGTGTTTCATCGTCAATAAGAAGGTCCAAGGGATACAGTAATCCTGAAGTGAAGCATCGGAATCTAAAACTGGACTCACAAGAGAGGTTCAAATCAGAGAAAGTGAGAGTGTCAGTCCTCTAGAACTGAAGTCGGCATTGTGCCTTTTGTATTAAATTGGGATGCAATTTCTGTGTTTCATCGTCAATAAGAAGGTCCAAGGGATACAGTAACCCTGAAGTGAAGCATCGGAATCTAAAACTGGACTCACAGGAGTGCTTCAAATCATAAAAAAGTTAGAGTGTCAGTCCTCTTGTACTTAAGTCGGCATTGTTCATTTTGTATTAAATTTGGATGCAATTTCTGTGTTTTATCGTCAATAAGAAGGTCCAAGGCATACAGTAAACCTGAAGTGAAGCATCGGAATCTAAAACTGGACTTACAGGAGAGGTTCAAATCATAGAAAGTTAGAGTGTCAGTCCTCTTGTACTTAAGTCGGCATTGTGCCTTTTGTATTAAATTCGGATGAAATTTCTGTGTTTCATCGTCAATAAGAAGGTCCAAGGGATACAGTAAACCTGAAGTGAAGCATCGTAATCTTTAACTAGACTCACAGGAGAGGTTCAAATCATAGCAGAGAGAGTGTCAGTCCTCTTGTACTTAAGTCGGCATTGTGCCTTTCGTATTACATTCGGATGCAATTTCTGTGTTTCATCGTCGATAAGAAGGTCCAAGGGATACAGTAAACCTGAAGTGAAGCATCGGAATCTAAAACTGGACTCACAGGAGAGGTTCAAATCATAGAAAGTTAGCGTGTCAGTCCTCTTGTACTTAAGTCGGCATTGTGCATTTTGTATTAAATTTGAATGCAATTTCTGTGTTTCATCGTCAATAAGAAGGTCCAAGGTATACAGTAAACCTGAAGTGAAGCATCGGAATCTAAAACGGGACTCACAGCAGAGGTTCAAATCATAGAAAGTTAGAGTGTCAGTCCTCTTGTACTTAAGTCGGCATTGTGCCTTTTGTATTAAATTCGGATGCAATGTCTGTGTTTCATCGTCAATAAGAAGGTCCAAGGGATACAGTAAACCTGAAGTGAAGCATGGGAATCTAAAACTGGACTTACAGGAGAGGTTCAAATCATAAAAAGTTAGAGTGTCAGTCCTCTTGTACTTAAGTCGGCATTGTTCATTTTGTATTAAATTTCACGGCAATATCTGTGTTTCATCGTCAATAAGAAGGTGCAAGGTATACAGTAAACCTGAAGTGAAGCATCGGAATCTAAAACTGGACTCACAGGAGTGATTCAATTCATAGAAAGTTAGAGTGTCAGTCCTCTTGTACTTATGTCGGCATTGTGCCTTTTGTATTAAGTTCGGATGCAATTTATGTGTTTCATCGTCAATAAGAAGGTCCAAGGGATACAGTAAACCTGAAGTGAAGCTTCGGAATCTAAAACTGGACTCACAGGAGTGGTTCAAGTCATAAAAAGTTAGTGTCAGTCCTCTTGTACTTAAGTCGGCATTGTTCATTTTGTATTAAATTTGACGGCAATATCTGTGTTTCATCGTCAATAAGAAGGTCCAAGGTATACAGTAAACCTGAAGTGAAGCATCGGAATCTAAAACTGGACTCACAGGAGAAGTTCAAATCATAGAAAGTTAGAGTGTCAGTCCTCTTAAACTTAAGTCGGCATTGTGCCTTTTGTATTAAAATCGGATGCAATTTCTGTGTTTCATCGTCAATAAGTAGGTCCAAGGGATACAGTAAACCTGTAGTGAGGCATCGGAATCTAAAACTGGACTCACAGGAGAGGTTCAAATCATTGAAAGTGAGAGTGTCAGTCCTCTTTTACTTAAGTCGGTAATGTGCCTTTTGTATAAAATTCGGATGCAAATTCTGTGATTCATCGTCAATAAGAAGGTCCAAGGGATACAGTACACCTGAAGTGAAGCATCGGAATCTAAAACTGGACTCACAGTAGAGGTTCAAATCATAGAAAGTTAGAGTGTCAGTCCTCTTGTACTTAAGTCGGCTTTGTGCCCTTTGAATTTAATTCCGATGCCATTTCTGTGTTTCATCGTCAATAAGAAGTCCCAAGGTATACAGTAAACCTGTAGTGAAGCATCGGAATCTAAAACTGGACTCAAAGGAGAGGTTGAAATCATAGAAAGTTAGTGTGTCAGTCCTCTTGTACTTAAGTCGGCATTGTTCCTTTTGGATTCAATTCGGATGCAATTTCTGTGTCATATCGTCAATAAGAAGGTCCAAGGTATACAGTAAACCTGAAGTGTAGAATCGGAATCTAAAACTGGACTCACAGGAGAGGTTCAAATCATAGAAAGTGAGAGTGTCAGTCCTCTTGTACTTAAGTTGGCATTGTGCCTTTTGTATTAAATTCGGATGCAATTTCTGTGTTTCATCGTCAATAAGAAGGTCCAAGGGTTACAGTAAACCTGAAGTGAAGCATCGGAATCTACAACTAGACTCACAGGAGTGGTTCCAATCATAGAAAGTTAGAGTGTCTGTCCTCTTGTATTTAGGTTGGCAATGTGCCTTTTGTATTAAATTCGGATGCAATTTCTGTGTTTCATCGTGAATAAGAAGGTCCAAAGGATACAGTAAACCTGAAGTGAAGCATCGGAATCTAAAACTGGACTCACCGGAGAGGTTCAAATCATAGAAAGTTATAGTGTCAGTCCTCTTGTACTAAAGTCGGCATTGTGCCTTTTGTATTAAATTCGGATGCAATTTCTGTATTTCATCGTCAATAAGAAGGTACATGGGATACAGTAAACCAGAAGTGAAGCATCGGAATCTAAAACTGGACTCACAGGAGAGGTTCAAATCATAGATAGTGAGAGTGTCAGTCCTCGTGTTCTTAAGTCGGCATTGTGCTTTTGTATTAAATTCGAATGCAATTTCTGTGTTTCATCGTCAATAAGAAGTTCCAAGGCATACAGTAAACCTGAAGTGAAGCATCGGAATCTAAAACTGGACTCACAGGAGTGATTCAATTCATAGAAAATTAGAGTGTCAGTCCTCCTGTACTTAAGTCGGCATTGTGCCTTTTGTATTAAATTTGACGGCAATATCTGTGTTTCATCGTCAATAAGAAGGTCCAAGGTATACAGTAAACCTGAAGTGCAGCATCGGAATCTAAAACTGGAATCACAGGAGAGGTTCAAATCATATAAAGTGAGAGTGCCAGTCCTCTTGTACTTAAGTAGGCATTGTTCATTTTGTATTAAATTTGAATGCAATTTCTGTGTTTTATCGTCAACAAGAAGGTCCAAGGCATACAGTAAACCTGAAGTGAAGCATCGGAATCTAAAACTGGACTCACAGGAGTGATTCAATTCATAGAAAATTAGAGTGTCAGTCCTCCTGTACTTAAGTCGGCATTGTGCCTTTTGTAATAAATTCGGAAGCAATTTCTGTGTTTCATCGTCAATACGAAGGTCCAAGGGATACTGTAAACCTGAAGTGAAGCATCGGAATCTAAAACTAGACTCACAGGAGAGGTTCAAATCATAGAAAGTGTGAGTGCCAGTCCACTTGTACTTAAGTCGGCATTGTGCCTTTTGTATTAAAATCGGATGCAATTTCTGTGTTTCATCGTCAATAAAATGTCCAAGGGATACAGTGAACCTGAGGTGTAGCATCGGAATCTAAAAGTGGTCTCACAGGAGAGGTTCAAATCAAGGAATGTCAGAGTGTCAGTCCTCTTGTACTTAAGTCGGCATTGTGCCTTTTGTATTAAATTCGGATGCAATTTCTGTATTTAATCGTCAATAAGAAAGTACATGGGATACAGTAAACCTGAAGTTAAGCATCGGAATCTAAAACTGGACTCACAGGAGAGGTTCAAATCATAGATAGTGAGAGTGTCAGTCCTCTTGTTCTTAAGTCGGCATTGTGCTTTTGTATTAAATTCGAATGCAATTTCTGTGTTTCATCGTCAATAAGAAGGTCCAAGGGATACAGTAAACCTGAAGTGAAGCATCGGAATCAAAAACTGGACTTACAGGAGAGGTTCAAATCATAGAATGTTAGAGTGTCAGTCCGCTTGTACTTCAGTCGGCATTGTTCATTTTGTATTAAATATGACGGCAATATCTGTGTTTCATCGTCAATAAGAAGGTCCAAGGTATACAGTAAACCTGAAGTGAAGCATCGGAATCTAAAACTGGACTCACAGGAGAGGTTCAAATCATAGAAAGTGAGAGTGCCAATCCTCTTGTACTTAAGTCGTCATTGTTCATTTTGTATTAAATTTGAATGCAATTTCTGTGTTTTATCGTCAACAAGAAGGTCCAAGGCATACAGTAAACCTGAAGTGAAGCATCGGAATCTAAAACTGGACTCACAGGAGTGATTCAATTCATAGAAAGTTAGAGTGTCAGTCCTCTTGTACTTAAGTCGGCATTGTGCCTTTTGTATTAAGTTCGGATGCAATTTATGTGTTTCATCGTCAATAAGAAGGTCCAAGGGATACAGTAAACCTGAAGTGAAGCATCGGAATCTAAAACTGGACTCACAAGACAGGTTCAAATCATAGAAAGTGAGAGTGTCAGTCCTCTTGTACTTAAGTCGGCATTGTGCCTTTTGTATTAAATTCGGATGCAATTTCTGTGTTTCATCGTCAATAGGAAGGTCCAAGGGATACTGTAAACCTGAAGTGAGGCATCGGAATCTAAAACTGGACTCACAGGAGAGGTTCAAATCATAGAAAGTGAGAGTGCGAGTCCTCTTGTACTAAAGTCGGCATTGTGCGTTTTGTATTAAAATCGGATGCAATTTCTGTGTTTCATCGTCAATAAGAAGGTCCAAGGGATACAGTAAACCTGAGGTGAAGCATCGGAATCTAAAAGTGGTCTCACTGGAGAGGTTCAAATCAAGGAATGTCAGAGTGTCAGACCTCTTGTACTTAAGTCAGCATTGTGCCTTTTGAATTTAATTCCGATGCAAATTCTGTGTTTCATCGTCGATAAGAAGTTCCAAGGTATACAGTAAACCTGAAGTGAAGCATCGGATTCTAAAACTGGACTCACAGGAGAGGTTCAAATCATAGAAAGTGAGAGTTTCAGCCCTCTTGCACTTATGTCGGCATTGTGCCTTTTGTATTAAATTCGGATGCAATATCTTTGTTTCATCGTCAATAAGAAGGTACAAGGTATACAGTAAGATTGAAGTGAAGCTTCGGAATCTAAAACTGGACTCACAGGAGAGGTTCAAATCATAGAAAGTCAGAGAGTCAGTCCTCTTGTTCTTGAGTCGGCATTGTGCATTTTGAATTTTTATTCCGATGCAAATTCTGTGTTTCATGGTCAATAAGATGTTCCAAGGTATACAGTAAACCTGAAGTGAAGCAACGGAATCTAAAACTGGACTCACAGGAGAGGTTCAAATCATAGAAAGTGAGAGTGTCAGTCCTCTTGTACTTAAGTCCGCATTGTGCCTTTTCGATTAAATTCGGATGCAATATCTGTGTTTCATCGTCAATAAGAGGGTCCAAGGGATACAGTAATCCTGAAGTGTAGCATCGGAATCTAAATCTAGACTCACAGGAGAGATTCAAATCATAGAAAGTTAGAGTGTCAGTCCTCTTATACTTAATTCGGCATTGTGCCTTTTGTATTACGTTTGGATGCAATTTCTGTGTTTCATCGTCCATAAGAAGGTTCAAGTTATACTGTAAACCTGAAGAGAAGCATCGTAAACTAAAACTGGACTCACCGGAGAGGTTCAAATCATGGAAAGTTAGAATGTCAGTCCTCTTGTACTTAAGTCGGCATTGTGCCTTTTGTATTAAATTCGGATGCATTTTCTGTGTTTAATCGCTAATACGAAGGTCCAAGGGATACAGTAAACATGAAGTGTAGCATCGGAATCAAAAACTGGACTCACAGGAGCGGTTCAAATCATAGAAAGTTAGAGTGTCAGTCCTCTTGTACTTAAGTCGGCATTGTGCCTTTTGTATTAAATTCGGATGCAATTTCTGTGTGTCATCGTCAATAAGAAGGTCCAAGGAATACAGTAAACCTGAAGTGAAGCATCGGAATCTAAACTGGACTCACAGGAGGGGTTCAAATCATAGAAAGTGAGAGTTTCAGTCCTCTTGTACTTAAGTCGGCATTGTGCCTTTTGTATTGAATTCGGATGCAATATCTGTGTTTCATCGTCAATGAGAAGGGCCAAGGGATACAGTAAACCTGAAGTGAAGCATCGGAATCTAGAACTTAACTCACAGGAGGGGTTCAAATCATAGAAAGTTATAGTGTCAGTCCTCTTGTACTTAAGTCGGCATTGTTAATTTTGTATTAAATTTGAATTCAGTTTCTGTGTTTCATCGTCAATAAGAAGGTCCAAGGTATACAGTAAACCTGAAGTGAAGCATCGGAATCTGAAACTGGACTCACAGGAGAGATTCAATTCATAGAAAGTTAGAGTGTCAGTCCTCTTGTACATAAGTCGGCATTGTGCCTTTTGTATTAAATTCGGATGCAATTTATGTGTTTCATCGTCTATAAGAAAGTCCAAGGGATACAGTAAACCTGAAGTGAGGCATCGGAATCTAGCACTGGACTCACGAGAGAGGTTCAAATCATAGAAAGTGATAGTGTCAGTCCTCTTGTACTTAAGTCGGCATTGTGCCTTATGTATTAAACTCAGATGCAATGTCTGTGTTGCATCGTCAATAAGAAGGTCCAAGGGATACAGTAAACCTGAAGTGAAGCATCGGAATCTAATACTGGACTCACAGGAGCGGTTCAAATCATAGAAAGTGAGAGTGTCAGTCCTCTTGTACTTAAGTCGGCATTGTGACTTTTGTATTAAATTCGGATGCAATTTCTGTGTTTCATCGTCAATAAGAAGGTACAAGGGATACAGTAAAGCTGAAGTGAAGCATCGGAATCTCAAACTGGACTCACAGGAGAGGTTCAAATCATAGAAAGTGAGTGTGTCAGTCCTCTTTTACTTATGTCGGCATTGTGCATTTTGTATTAAATTCGGATGCAATATCTGTGTTTCATCGTCAATAAGAAGGTCCAAGGGATACAGTAAACCTGAAGTGAAACATCGGAGTCTAAAACTGGACTCACAGGAGAGGTTCAAATCATAGAAAGTGAGAGTGTTAGTCCTCTTGTACTTAAGTCGGCATTGTGCCTTTTGTATTAAATTCGGATGCAATTTCTGTATTTAATCGTCAATAAGAAGGTACATGGGATACAGTAAACCAGAAGTGAAGCATCGGAATCTAAAACTGGACTCACAGGAGAGGTTCAAATCATAGATAGTGAGAAAGTCAGTCCTCGTGTTCTTAAGTCGGCATTGTGCTTTTGTATTAAATTCGAATGCAATTTCTGTGTTTCATCGTCAATAAGAAGTTCCAAGGGATACAGTAAACCTGAAGTGAAGCATCGGAATCTGAAACTATACTCACAGGAGAGGTTCAAATCATAGAAAGTTAGAGTGTCAGTCCTCTTGTACTTAAGTCGGCATTGTGCCTTTTGTATTAAATTCGGATGCAATTTCTGTTTTTCATCGTCAATAAGAAGGTCCAAGGGATACAGTAAACCTGAAGTGAAGCATCGGAGTCTAAAACTGGACTCACAGGAGAGGTTCAAATCATAGAAAGTTAGAGTGTCAGTCCCCTTGTACTTAAGTCGGCATTGTGCCTTTTGTATTAAATTCGGATGCAATTTCTGTGTTTCATCGTCAATAAGAAGGTCCAAGGGATACAGTAAACCTGAAGTGAAGCATCGGAATCTAAAACTGGACTCACAGGAGTGATTCAAATCATAGAAAGTTAGAGTGTCAGTCCTCTTGTACTTAAGTCGGCATTGTGCCGTTTGTATTAAGTTCGGATGCAATTTATGTGTTTCATCGTCAATAAAAAGGTCCAAGGGATACAGTAAACCTGAAGTGAAGCATCGGAATCTAAAACTGAACTCACAAGACAGGTTCAAATCATAGAAAGTGATAGTGTCAGTCCTCTTGTACTTAAGTCGGCATTGTGCCTTATGTATTAAACTCAGATGCAATGTCTGTGTTGCATCGTCAATAAGAAGGTCCAAGGGATACAGTAAACCTGAAGTGAAGCATCGGAATCTAATACTGGACTCACCGGAGCGGTTCAAATCATAGAAAGTGAGAGTGTCAGTCCTCTTGTACTTAAGTCGGCATTGTGACTTTTGTATTAAATTCGGATGCAATTTCTGTGTTTCATCGTCAATAAGAAGGTACAAGGGATACAGTAAAGCTGAAGTGAAGCATCGGAATCTCAAACTGGACTCACAGGAGAGGTTCAAATCATAGAAAGTGAGTGTGTCAGTCCTCTTTTACTTATGTCGGCATTGTGCATTTTGTATTAAATTCGGATGCAATATCTGTGTTTCATCGTCAATAAGAAGGTCCAAGGGATACAGTAAACCTGAAGTGAAACATCGGATTCTAAAACTGGACTCACAGGAGAGATTCAAATCATAGAAAGTGAGAGTGTTAGTCCTCTTGTACTTAAGTCGGCATTGTGCCTTTTGTATTAAATTCGGATGCAATTTCTGTATTTAATCGTCAATAAGAAGGTACATGGGATACAGTAAACCAGAAGTGAAGCATCGGAATCTAAAACTGGACTCACAGGAGAGGTTCAAATCATAGATAGTGAGAAAGTCAGTCCTCGTGTTCTTAAGTCGGCATTGTGCATTGGTATTAAATTCGAATGCAATTTCTGTGTTTCATCGTCAATAAGAAGTTCCAAGGGATACAGTAAACCTGAAGTGAAGCATCGGAATCTAAAACTGGACTCACAGGAGAGGTTCAAATCATAGAAAGTTAGAGTGTCAGTCCTCTTGTACTTAAGTCGGCATTGTGCCTTTTGTATTAAATACGGATGCAATTTCTGTTTTTCATCGTCAATAAGAAGGTCCAAGGGATACAGTAAACCTGAAGTGAAGCATCGGAATCTAAAACTGGACTCACAGGAGAGGTTCAAATCATAGAAAGTTAGAGTGTCAGTCCCCTTGTAGTTAAGTCGGCATTGTGCCTTTTGTATTAAATTCGGATGCAATTTCTGTGTTTCATCGTCAATAAGAAGGTCCAAGTGATACAGTAAACCTGAAGTGAAGCATCGGAATCTAAAACTGGACTCACAGGAGTGATTCAATTCATAGAAAGTTAGAGTGTCAGTCCTCTTGTACTTAAGTCGGCATTGTGCCGTTTGTATTAAGTTCGGATGCAATTTATGTGTTTCATCGTCAATAAAAAGGTCCAAGGGATACAGTAAACCTGAAGTGAAGCATCGGAATCTAAAACTGAACTCACAAGACAGGTTCAAATCATAGTAAGTGAGAGTGTCAGTCCTCTTGTACTTAAGTCAGCATTGTGCCTTTTGTATTAAATTCGGAAGCAATTTCTGTGTTTCATCGTCAATACGAAGGTCCAAGGGATACTGTAAACCTGAAGTGAAGCATCGGAATCTAAAACTGGACTCACAGGAGAGGTTCAAATCATAGAAAGTGTGAGTGCCAGACCTCTTGTACTTAAGTCGGCATTGTGCCTTTTGTATTAAAATCGGATGCAATTTCTGTGTTTCATCGTCAATAAAAAGTCCAAGGGATACAGTAAACCTGAGGTGTAGCATCGGAATCTAAAAGTGGTCTCACAGGAGAGGGTCATATCAAGGAATGTCAGAGTGTCAGTCCTCTTGTACTTAAGTCGGCATTGTGCCTTTTGTATTAAATTCGGATGCAATTTCTGTATTTAATCGTCAACAAGAAAGTACATCGGATACAGTAAACCTGATGTTAAGCATCGGAATCTAAAATTGGACTCACAGGAGAGGTTCAAATCATAGATAGTGAGAGTGTCAGTCCACTTGTTCTTAAGTCGGCATTGTGCTTTTGTATTAAATTCGAATGCAATTTCTGTGCTTCATCGTCAATAAGAAGGTCCAAGGGATACAGTAAACCTGAAGTGAAGCATCGGAATCAAAAACTGGACTTACAGGAGAGGTTCAAATCATAGAATGTTAGAGTGTCAGTCCTCTTGTACTTCAGTCGGCATTGTTCATTTTGTATTAAATATGACGGCAATATCTGTGTTTCATCGTCAATAAGAAGGTCCAAGGTATACAGTAAACCTGAAGTGAAGCATCGGAATCTAAATCTGGACTCACAAGAGAGGTTCAAATCATAGAAAGTGAGAGTGCCAGTCCTCTTGTACTTAAGTCGCCATTGTTCATTTTGTATTAAATTTGAATGCAATTTCTGTGCTTTATCGTCAACAAGAAGGTCCAAGGCATACAGTAAACCTGAAGTGAAGCATCGGAATCTAAAACTGGACTCACAGGAGTTATTCAATTCATAGAAAGTTAGAGTGTCAGTCCTCTTGTACTTAAGTCGGCATTGTGCCTTTTGTATTAAGTTCGGATGCAATTTATGTGTTTCATCGTCAATAAGAAGGTCCAAGGGATACAGTAAACCTGAAGTGAAGCATCGGAATCTAAAACTGGACTCACAAGACACTTTCAAATCATAGAAAGTGAGAGTGTCAGTCCTCTTGTACTTAAGTCGGCATTGTGCCTTTTGTATTAAATTCGGATGCAATTTCTGTGTTTCATCGTCAATAGGAAGGCCCAAAGGATACTGTAAACCTGAAGTGAAGCATCGGAATCTAAAACAGGACTCACGGGAGAGGTTCAAATCATAGAAAGTGAGAGTGCGAGTCCTCTTGTACTTAAGTCGGCATTGTGCGTTTTGTATTAAAATCGGATGCAATTTCTGTGTTTCATCGTCAATAAGAAGGTCCAAGGGATACAGTAAACCTGAGGTGAAGCATCGGAATCTAAAAGTGGTCTCACTGGAGAGGTTCAAATCAAGGAATGTCAGAGTGTCAGTCCTCTTGTACTTAAGTCAGCATTGTGCCTTTTGAATTTAATTCCGATGCAAATTCTGTGTTTCATCGTCGATAAGAAGTTCCAAGGTATACAGTAAACCTGAAGTGAAGCATCGGATTCTAAAACTGGACTCACAGGAGAGGTTCAAATCATAGAAAGTGAGAGTTTCAGCCCTCTTGCACTTATGTCGGCATTGTGCCTTTTGTATTAAATTCGGATGCAATATCTTTGTTTCATCGTCAATAAGAAGGTACAAGGTATACAGTAAGATTGAAGTGAAGCTTCGGAATCTAAAACTGGACTCACAGGAGAGGTTCAAATCATAGAAAGTCAGAGAGTCAGTCCTCTTGTTCTTGAGTCGGCATTGTGCATTTTGAATTTTTATTCCGATGCAAATTCTGTGTTTCATGGTCAATAAGATGTTCCAAGGTATACAGTAAACCTGAAGTGAAGCAACGGAATCTAAAACTGGACTCACAGGAGAGGTTCAAATCATAGAAAGTGAGAGTGTCAGTCCTCTTGTACTTAAGTCCGCATTGTGCCTTTTCGATTAAATTCGGATGCAATATCTGTGTTTCATCGTCAATAAGAGGGTCCAAGGGATACAGTAATCCTGAAGTGTAGCATCGGAATCTAAATCTAGACTCACAGGAGAGATTCAAATCATAGAAAGTTAGAGTGTCAGTCCTCTTATACTTAATTCGGCATTGTGCCTTTTGTATTACGTTTGGATGCAATTTCTGTGTTTCATCGTCCATAAGAAGGTTCAAGTTATACTGTAAACCTGAAGAGAAGCATCGTAAACTAAAACTGGACTCACCGGAGAGGTTCAAATCATGGAAAGTTAGAATGTCAGTCCTCTTGTACTTAAGTCGGCATTGTGCCTTTTGTATTAAATTCGGATGCATTTTCTGTGTTTAATCGCTAATACGAAGGTCCAAGGGATACAGTAAACATGAAGTGTAGCATCGGAATCAAAAACTGGACTCACAGGAGCGGTTCAAATCATAGAAAGTTAGAGTGTCAGTCCTCTTGTACTTAAGTCGGCATTGTGCCTTTTGTATTAAATTCGGATGCAATTTCTGTGTGTCATCGTCAATAAGAAGGTCCAAGGAATACAGTAAACCTGAAGTGAAGCATCGGAATCTAAACTGGACTCACAGGAGGGGTTCAAATCATAGAAAGTGAGAGTTTCAGTCCTCTTGTACTTAAGTCGGCATTGTGCCTTTTGTATTGAATTCGGATGCAATATCTGTGTTTCATCGTCAATGAGAAGGGCCAAGGGATACAGTAAACCTGAAGTGAAGCATCGGAATCTAGAACTTAACTCACAGGAGGGGTTCAAATCATAGAAAGTTATAGTGTCAGTCCTCTTGTACTTAAGTCGGCATTGTTAATTTTGTATTAAATTTGAATTCAGTTTCTGTGTTTCATCGTCAATAAGAAGGTCCAAGGTATACAGTAAACCTGAAGTGAAGCATCGGAATCTGAAACTGGACTCACAGGAGAGATTCAATTCATAGAAAGTTAGAGTGTCAGTCCTCTTGTACATAAGTCGGCATTGTGCCTTTTGTATTAAATTCGGATGCAATTTATGTGTTTCATCGTCTATAAGAAAGTCCAAGGGATACAGTAAACCTGAAGTGAGGCATCGGAATCTAGCACTGGACTCACGAGAGAGGTTCAAATCATAGAAAGTGATAGTGTCAGTCCTCTTGTACTTAAGTCGGCATTGTGCCTTATGTATTAAACTCAGATGCAATGTCTGTGTTGCATCGTCAATAAGAAGGTCCAAGGGATACAGTAAACCTGAAGTGAAGCATCGGAATCTAATACTGGACTCACAGGAGCGGTTCAAATCATAGAAAGTGAGAGTGTCAGTCCTCTTGTACTTAAGTCGGCATTGTGACTTTTGTATTAAATTCGGATGCAATTTCTGTGTTTCATCGTCAATAAGAAGGTACAAGGGATACAGTAAAGCTGAAGTGAAGCATCGGAATCTCAAACTGGACTCACAGGAGAGGTTCAAATCATAGAAAGTGAGTGTGTCAGTCCTCTTTTACTTATGTCGGCATTGTGCATTTTGTATTAAATTCGGATGCAATATCTGTGTTTCATCGTCAATAAGAAGGTCCAAGGGATACAGTAAACCTGAAGTGAAACATCGGAGTCTAAAACTGGACTCACAGGAGAGGTTCAAATCATAGAAAGTGAGAGTGTTAGTCCTCTTGTACTTAAGTCGGCATTGTGCCTTTTGTATTAAATTCGGATGCAATTTCTGTATTTAATCGTCAATAAGAAGGTACATGGGATACAGTAAACCAGAAGTGAAGCATCGGAATCTAAAACTGGACTCACAGGAGAGGTTCAAATCATAGATAGTGAGAAAGTCAGTCCTCGTGTTCTTAAGTCGGCATTGTGCTTTTGTATTAAATTCGAATGCAATTTCTGTGTTTCATCGTCAATAAGAAGTTCCAAGGGATACAGTAAACCTGAAGTGAAGCATCGGAATCTGAAACTATACTCACAGGAGAGGTTCAAATCATAGAAAGTTAGAGTGTCAGTCCTCTTGTACTTAAGTCGGCATTGTGCCTTTTGTATTAAATTCGGATGCAATTTCTGTTTTTCATCGTCAATAAGAAGGTCCAAGGGATACAGTAAACCTGAAGTGAAGCATCGGAGTCTAAAACTGGACTCACAGGAGAGGTTCAAATCATAGAAAGTTAGAGTGTCAGTCCCCTTGTACTTAAGTCGGCATTGTGCCTTTTGTATTAAATTCGGATGCAATTTCTGTGTTTCATCGTCAATAAGAAGGTCCAAGGGATACAGTAAACCTGAAGTGAAGCATCGGAATCTAAAACTGGACTCACAGGAGTGATTCAAATCATAGAAAGTTAGAGTGTCAGTCCTCTTGTACTTAAGTCGGCATTGTGCCGTTTGTATTAAGTTCGGATGCAATTTATGTGTTTCATCGTCAATAAAAAGGTCCAAGGGATACAGTAAACCTGAAGTGAAGCATCGGAATCTAAAACTGAACTCACAAGACAGGTTCAAATCATAGAAAGTGATAGTGTCAGTCCTCTTGTACTTAAGTCGGCATTGTGCCTTATGTATTAAACTCAGATGCAATGTCTGTGTTGCATCGTCAATAAGAAGGTCCAAGGGATACAGTAAACCTGAAGTGAAGCATCGGAATCTAATACTGGACTCACCGGAGCGGTTCAAATCATAGAAAGTGAGAGTGTCAGTCCTCTTGTACTTAAGTCGGCATTGTGACTTTTGTATTAAATTCGGATGCAATTTCTGTGTTTCATCGTCAATAAGAAGGTACAAGGGATACAGTAAAGCTGAAGTGAAGCATCGGAATCTCAAACTGGACTCACAGGAGAGGTTCAAATCATAGAAAGTGAGTGTGTCAGTCCTCTTTTACTTATGTCGGCATTGTGCATTTTGTATTAAATTCGGATGCAATATCTGTGTTTCATCGTCAATAAGAAGGTCCAAGGGATACAGTAAACCTGAAGTGAAACATCGGATTCTAAAACTGGACTCACAGGAGAGATTCAAATCATAGAAAGTGAGAGTGTTAGTCCTCTTGTACTTAAGTCGGCATTGTGCCTTTTGTATTAAATTCGGATGCAATTTCTGTATTTAATCGTCAATAAGAAGGTACATGGGATACAGTAAACCAGAAGTGAAGCATCGGAATCTAAAACTGGACTCACAGGAGAGGTTCAAATCATAGATAGTGAGAAAGTCAGTCCTCGTGTTCTTAAGTCGGCATTGTGCATTGGTATTAAATTCGAATGCAATTTCTGTGTTTCATCGTCAATAAGAAGTTCCAAGGGATACAGTAAACCTGAAGTGAAGCATCGGAATCTAAAACTGGACTCACAGGAGAGGTTCAAATCATAGAAAGTTAGAGTGTCAGTCCTCTTGTACTTAAGTCGGCATTGTGCCTTTTGTATTAAATACGGATGCAATTTCTGTTTTTCATCGTCAATAAGAAGGTCCAAGGGATACAGTAAACCTGAAGTGAAGCATCGGAATCTAAAACTGGACTCACAGGAGAGGTTCAAATCATAGAAAGTTAGAGTGTCAGTCCCCTTGTAGTTAAGTCGGCATTGTGCCTTTTGTATTAAATTCGGATGCAATTTCTGTGTTTCATCGTCAATAAGAAGGTCCAAGTGATACAGTAAACCTGAAGTGAAGCATCGGAATCTAAAACTGGACTCACAGGAGTGATTCAATTCATAGAAAGTTAGAGTGTCAGTCCTCTTGTACTTAAGTCGGCATTGTGCCGTTTGTATTAAGTTCGGATGCAATTTATGTGTTTCATCGTCAATAAAAAGGTCCAAGGGATACAGTAAACCTGAAGTGAAGCATCGGAATCTAAAACTGAACTCACAAGACAGGTTCAAATCATAGTAAGTGAGAGTGTCAGTCCTCTTGTACTTAAGTCAGCATTGTGCCTTTTGTATTAAATTCGGAAGCAATTTCTGTGTTTCATCGTCAATACGAAGGTCCAAGGGATACTGTAAACCTGAAGTGAAGCATCGGAATCTAAAACTGGACTCACAGGAGAGGTTCAAATCATAGAAAGTGTGAGTGCCAGACCTCTTGTACTTAAGTCGGCATTGTGCCTTTTGTATTAAAATCGGATGCAATTTCTGTGTTTCATCGTCAATAAAAAGTCCAAGGGATACAGTAAACCTGAGGTGTAGCATCGGAATCTAAAAGTGGTCTCACAGGAGAGGGTCATATCAAGGAATGTCAGAGTGTCAGTCCTCTTGTACTTAAGTCGGCATTGTGCCTTTTGTATTAAATTCGGATGCAATTTCTGTATTTAATCGTCAACAAGAAAGTACATCGGATACAGTAAACCTGATGTTAAGCATCGGAATCTAAAATTGGACTCACAGGAGAGGTTCAAATCATAGATAGTGAGAGTGTCAGTCCACTTGTTCTTAAGTCGGCATTGTGCTTTTGTATTAAATTCGAATGCAATTTCTGTGCTTCATCGTCAATAAGAAGGTCCAAGGGATACAGTAAACCTGAAGTGAAGCATCGGAATCAAAAACTGGACTTACAGGAGAGGTTCAAATCATAGAATGTTAGAGTGTCAGTCCTCTTGTACTTCAGTCGGCATTGTTCATTTTGTATTAAATATGACGGCAATATCTGTGTTTCATCGTCAATAAGAAGGTCCAAGGTATACAGTAAACCTGAAGTGAAGCATCGGAATCTAAATCTGGACTCACAAGAGAGGTTCAAATCATAGAAAGTGAGAGTGCCAGTCCTCTTGTACTTAAGTCGCCATTGTTCATTTTGTATTAAATTTGAATGCAATTTCTGTGCTTTATCGTCAACAAGAAGGTCCAAGGCATACAGTAAACCTGAAGTGAAGCATCGGAATCTAAAACTGGACTCACAGGAGTTATTCAATTCATAGAAAGTTAGAGTGTCAGTCCTCTTGTACTTAAGTCGGCATTGTGCCTTTTGTATTAAGTTCGGATGCAATTTATGTGTTTCATCGTCAATAAGAAGGTCCAAGGGATACAGTAAACCTGAAGTGAAGCATCGGAATCTAAAACTGGACTCACAAGACACTTTCAAATCATAGAAAGTGAGAGTGTCAGTCCTCTTGTACTTAAGTCGGCATTGTGCCTTTTGTATTAAATTCGGATGCAATTTCTGTGTTTCATCGTCAATAGGAAGGCCCAAAGGATACTGTAAACCTGAAGTGAAGCATCGGAATCTAAAACAGGACTCACGGGAGAGGTTCAAATCATAGAAAGTGAGAGTGCGAGTCCTCTTGTACTTAAGTCGGCATTGTGCGTTTTGTATTAAAATCGGATGCAATTTCTGTGTTTCATCGTCAATAAGAAGGTCCAAGGGATACAGTAAACCTGAGGTGAAGCATCGGAATCTAAAAGTGGTCTCACTGGAGAGGTTCAAATCAAGGAATGTCAGAGTGTCAGTCCTCTTGTACTTAAGTGAGCTTTGTGCCTTTTGAATTTAATTCCGATGCAATTTCTGTGTTTCATCGTCGATAAGAAGGTCCAAGGGATACAGTAAAAATGAAGTGAAGCATCGGAAGCTAAAACTGGACTCACAGGAGAGGTTCAAATCATAGAATGTTATGGTGTCAGTCCTCTTGTACTTAAGTTGGCATTGTGCCTTTTCGATTAAATTCGGATGCAATTTCTGTGTTTCATCGTCAATAAGAAGGTCCAAGGGATACAGTAATCCTGATGTGAAGCATCGGAATCTAAAACTGGACTCACAGGAGAGGTTCAAATCATAGGAAGTTAGAGTGCCAGTCCTCTTGCACTTAAGTCGGCATTGTGCCTTTTGTATTAAATTCGGATGCAATTTCTGTGTTTCATCGTCAATAAGAAGGTACAAGGGATGCAGTAAACCTGAAGAGAAACATCAGAATCTAAAACTGGACTCACATGAGAGGTTGAAATCATAGAAAGTGAGAGTGTTAGTCCTCTTGTACTTAAGACGGCATTGTGCCTTTTGTATTAAATTCGGATGCAATTTCTGTGTTTCTTCGTCAATAAGAAGGTACAAGGGATACAGTAAACCTGAAGTGAAGCATCGGAATCTCAAACTGGACTCACAGGAGAGGTTCAAATCATAGAAAGTGAGAGTTTCAGTCCTCTTGTACTTATGTCGGCATTGTCCCTTTTGAATTAAATTCGGATGCAATATCTTTGTTTCATCGTCAATAAGAAGGTACAAGGTATACAGTAAGATTGAAGTGAAGCATCGGAATCTAAAACTGGACTCACAGGAGAGGTTCAAATCATAGAAAGTCAGAGAGTGAGTCCTCTTGTTCTTGAGTCGGCATTGTGCATTTTGAATTTGATTCCGATGCAAATTCTGTGTTTCATGGTCAATAAGATGTTCCAAGGTATACAGTAAACCTGAAGTGAAGCAACGAAATCTAAAACTGGACTCACAGGAGAGGTTCAAATCATAGAAAGTGAGAGTGTCAGTCCTCTTATACTTAATTCGGCATTGTGCCTTTTGTATTAATTTCGGATGCAATTTCTGTGTTTCATCGTCAAGAAGAAGGTCCAAAGGATACAGTAAACCTGAAGTGAAGCATCGGAAACTAAACTGGACTCACAGGAGAGGTTCAAATCATAGAAAGTGAGAGTGTCTGTTTTCTTGTACTTAGGTCGGCATTGTGCCTTTTGTATTTCGTTTGGATGCAATTTCTGTGTTTCATCGTCCATAAGAAGGTTCAAGTTATACTGTAAACCTGAAGAGAAGCATCGTAAACTAAAACTGGACTCACCGGAGAGGTTCAAATCATGGAAAGTTAGAATGTCAGTCCTCTTGTACTTAGGTCGGCATTGTGCCTTTTGTATTAAACTCGGATGCATTTTCTGTGTTTAATCGTTAATACGAAGGTCCAAGGGATACAGTAAACATGAAGTGTAGCATCGGAATCAAAAACTGGACTCACAGGAGCGGTTCAAATCATAGAAAGTTAGAGTGTCAGTCCTCTTGTACTTAAGTCGGCATTGTGCCTTTTGTATTAAATTCGGATGCAATTTGTGTGTTTCATCGTCAATAAGAAGGTCCAAGGAATACAGTAAACCTGAAGTGAAGCATCGGAATCTAAACTGGACTCACAGGAGAGGTTCAAATCATAGAAAGTGAGAGTGTCAGTCCTCTTGTACTTAAGTCGGCATTGTGCCTTTTGTATTAAATTCGGATGCAATTTCTGTGTTTCATCGTCAATAGGTAGGTCCAAGGGATACAGTAAACCTGAAGTGAAGCATCGGAATCTAATACTGGACTCACAGGAGAGGTTCCAATCATAGAAAGTGAGAGTGTCAGTCCTCTTGTACTTAAGTCGGCATTGTGCCTTTTGTATTAAATTCGGATGCAATTTCTGTGTTTCATCGTCAATAAGAAGGTACAAGGGATACAGAAAGATTGAATTGAAGCATCGGAATCTAAAACTGGACTCACAGGAGAGGTTCAAATCATAGATAGTGAGAAAGTCAGTCCTCGTGTTCTTAAGTCGGCATTGTGCTTTTGTATTAAATTCGAATGCAATTTCTGTGTTTCATCGTCAATAAGAAGTTCCAAGGGATACAGTAAACCTGAAGTGAAGCATCGGAATCTAAAACTGGACTCACAGGAGAGGTTCAAATCATAGAAAGTTAGAGTGTCAGTCCTCTTGTACTTAAGTCGGCATTGTGCCTTTTGTATTAAATACGGATGCAATTTCTGTTTTTCATCGTCAATAAGAAGGTCCAAGGGATACAGTAAACCTGAAGTGAAGCATCGGAATCTAAAACTGGACTCACAGGAGAGGTTCAAATCATAGAAAGTTAGAGTGTCAGTCCCCTTGTAGTTAAGTCGGCATTGTGCCTTTTGTATTAAATTCGGATGCAATTTCTGTGTTTCATCGTCAATAAGAAGGTCCAAGGGATACAGTAAACCTGAAGTGAAGCATCGGAATCGAAAACTGGACTCACAGGAGTGATTCAATTCATAGAAAGTTAGAGTGTCAGTCCTCTTGTACTTAAGTCGGCATTGTGCCGTTTGTATTAAGTTTGGATGCAATTTATGTGTTTCATCGTCAATAAAAAGGTCCAAGGGATACAGTAAACCTGAAGTGAAGCATCGGAATCTAAAACTGAACTCACAAGACAGGTTCAAATCATAGTAAGTGAGAGTGTCAGTCCTCTTGTACTTAAGTCAGCATTGTGCCTTTTGTATTAAATTCGGAAGCAATTTCTGTGTTTCATCGTCAATACGAAGGTCCAAGGGATACTGTAAACCTGAAGTGAAGCATCGGAATCTAAAACTGGACTCACAGGAGAGGTTCAAATCATAGAAAGTGTGAGTGCCAGTCCTCTTGTACTTAAGTCGGCATTGTGCCTTTTGTATTAAAATCGGATGCAATTTCTGTGTTTCATCGTCAATAAAAAGTCCAAGGGATACAGTAAACCTGAGGTGTAGCATCGGAATCTAAAAGTGGTCTCACAGGAGAGGGTCAAATCAAGGAATGTCAGAGTGTCAGTCCTCTTGTACTTAAGTCGGCATTGTGCCTTTTGTATTAAATTCGGATGCAATTTCTGTATTTAATCGTCAACAAGAAAGTACATCGGATACAGTAAACCTGATGTTAAGCATCGGAATCTAAAATTGGACTCACAGGAGAGGTTCAAATCATAGATAGTGAGAGTGTCAGTCCACTTGTTCTTAAGTCGGCATTGTGCTTTTGTATTAAATTCGAATGCAATTTCTGTGCTTCATCGTCAATAAGAAGGTCCAAGGGATACAGTAAACCTGAAGTGAAGCATCGGAATCAAAAACTGGACTTACAGGAGAGGTTCAAATCATAGAATGTTAGAGTGTCAGTCCTCTTGTACTTCAGTCGGCATTGTTCATTTTGTATTAAATATGACGGCAATATCTGTGTTTCATCGTCAATAAGAAGGTCCAAGGTATACAGTAAACCTGAAGTGAAGCATCGGAATCTAAAACTGGACTCACAAGAGAGGTTCAAATCATAGAAAGTGAGAGTGCCAGTCCTCTTGTACTTAAGTCGCCATTGTTCATTTTGTATTAAATTTGAATGCAATTTCTGTGTTTTATCGTCAACAAGAAGGTCCAAGGCATACAGTAAACCTGAAGTGAAGCATCGGAATCTAAAACTGGACTCACAGGAGTTATTCAATTCATAGAAAGTTAGAGTGTCAGTCCTCTTGCACTTAAGTCGGCATTGTGCCTTTTGTATTAAGTTCGGATGCAATTTATGTGTTTCATCGTCAATAAGAAGGTCCAAGGGATACAGTAAACCTGAAGTGAAGCATCGGAATCTAAAACTGGACTCACAAGACACTTTCAAATCATAGAAAGTGAGAGTGTCAGTCCTCTTGTACTTAAGTCGGCATTGTGCCTTTTGTATTAAATTCGGATGCAATTTCTGTGTTTCATCGTCAATAGGAAGGCCCAAAGGATACTGTAAACCTGAAGTGAAGCATCGGAATCTAAAACAGGACTCACGGGAGAGGTTCAAATCATAGAAAGTGAGAGTGCGAGTCCTCTTGTACTTAAGTCGGCATTGTGCGTTTTGTATTAAAATCGGATGCAATTTCTGTGTTTCATCGTCAATAAGAAGGTCCAAGGGATACAGTAAACCTGAGGTGAAGCATCGGAATCTAAAAGTGGTCTCACTGGAGAGGTTCAAATCAAGGAATGTCAGAGTGTCAGTCCTCTTGTACTTAAGTGAGCTTTGTGCCTTTTGAATTTAATTCCGATGCAATTTCTGTGTTTCATCGTCGATAAGAAGGTCCAAGGGATACAGTAAAAATGAAGTGAAGCATCGGAATCTAAAACTGGACTCACAGGAGAGGTTCAAATCATAGAATGTTATGGTGTCAGTCCTCTTGTACTTAAGTTGGCATTGTGCCTTTTCGATTAAATTCGGATGCAATTTCTGTGTTTCATCGTCAATAAGAAGGTCCAAGGGATACAGTAATCCTGATGTGAAGCATCGGAATCTAAAACTGGACTCACAGGAGAGGTTCAAATCATAGGAAGTTAGAGTGCCAGTCCTCTTGCACTTAAGTCGGCATTGTGCCTTTTGTATTAAATTCGGATGCAATTTCTGTGTTTCATCGTCAATAAGAAGGTACAAGGGATGCAGTAAACCTGAAGAGAAACATCAGAATCTAAAACTGGACTCACATGAGAGGTTGAAATCATAGAAAGTGAGAGTGTTAGTCCTCTTGTACTTAAGACGGCATTGTGCCTTTTGTATTAAATTCGGATGCAATTTCTGTGTTTCTTCGTCAATAAGAAGGTACAAGGGAAACAGTAAACCTGAAGTGAAGCATCGGAATCTCAAACTGGACTCACAGGAGAGGTTCAAATCATAGAAAGTGAGAGTTTCAGTCCTCTTGTACTTATGTCGGCATTGTGCCTTTTGAATTAAATTCGGATGCAATATCTTTGTTTCATCGTCAATAAGAAGCTACAAGGTATACAGTAAGATTGAAGTGAAGCATCGGAATCTAAAACTGGACTCACAGGAGAGGTTCAAATCATAGAAAGTCAGAGAGTGAGTCCTCTTGTTCTTGAGTCGGCATTGTGCATTTTGAATTTGATTCCGATGCAAATTCTGTGTTTCATGGTCAATAAGATGTTCCAAGGTATACAGTAAACCTGAAGTGAAGCAACGAAATCTAAAACTGGACTCACAGGAGAGGTTCAAATCATAGAAAGTGAGAGTGTCAGTCCTCTTATACTTAATTCGGCATTGTGCCTTTTGTATTAATTTCGGATGCAATTTCTGTGTTTCATCGTCAAGAAGAAGGTCCAAAGGATACAGTAAACCTGAAGTGAAGCATCGGAAACTAAACTGGACTCACAGGAGAGGTTCAAATCATAGAAAGTGAGAGTGTCTGTTTTCTTGTACTTAGGTCGGCATTGTGCCTTTTGTATTTCGTTTGGATGCAATTTCTGTGTTTCATCGTCCATAAGAAGGTTCAAGTTATACTGTAAACCTGAAGAGAAGCATCGTAAACTAAAACTGGACTCACCGGAGAGGTTCAAATCATGGAAAGTTAGAATGTCAGTCCTCTTGTACTTAAGTCGGCATTGTGCCTTTTGTATTAAACTCGGATGCATTTTCTGTGTTTAATCGTTAATACGAAGGTCCAAGGGATACAGTAAACATGAAGTGTAGCATCGGAATCAAAAACTGGACTCACAGGAGCGGTTCAAATCATAGAAAGTTAGAGTGTCAGTCCTCTTGTACTTAAGTCGGCATTGTGCCTTTTGTATTAAATTCGGATGCAATTTGTGTGTTTCATCGTCAATAAGAAGGTCCAAGGAATACAGTAAACCTGAAGTGAAGCATAGGAATCTAAACTGGACTCACAGGAGAGGTTCAAATCATAGAAAGTGAGAGTGTCAGTCCTCTTGTACTTAAGTCGGCATTGTGCCTTTTGTATTAAATTCGGATGATATTTCTGTGTTTCATCGTCAATAGGTAGGTCCAAGGGATACAGTAAACCTGAAGTGAAGCATCGGAATCTAATACTGGACTCACAGGAGAGGTTCCAATCATAGAAAGTGAGAGTGTCAGTCCTCTTGTACTTAAGTCGGCATTGTGCCTTTTGTATTAAATTCGGATGCAATTTCTGTGTTTCATCGTCAATAAGAAGGTACAAGGGATACAGAAAGATTGAATTGAAGCATCGGAATCTAAAACTGGACTCACAGGAGATGTTCAAATCATAGAAAGTGAGAGTTTCAGTCCTCTTGTACTTAAGTCGGCACTGTGCCTTTTGTATTGAATTCGGATGCAATATCTGTGTTTCATCGTCAATGAGAAGGTCCAAGGGATACAGTAAACCTGAAGTGGAGCATCGGAATCTAGAACTTAACTCACAGGAGAGGTTCAAATCATAGAAAGTGAGAGTGTCAGTCCTCTTGTACTTAAGTCGGCATTGTGCATTTTGTATTAAATTCGGATGCAATTTCTGTGTTTCATCGTCAATAAGAAGGTCCAAGGGATACAGCAAACCTGAAGTGAAGCATCGGAATCTAAAACTGGACTCACAGGAGAGGTTCAAATCATAGAAAGTTATAGTGTCAGTCCTCTTGTACTTAAGTCGGCATTGTTCATTTTGTATTAAATTTGAATGCAATTTCTGTGTTTCATCGTCAATAAGAAGGTCCAAGGTATACAGTAAACCTGAAGTGAAGCATCGGAATCTAAAACTGACTCACAGGAGAGATTCAATTCATAGAAAGTTAGAGTGTCAGTCCTCTTGTACTTAAGTCGGCATTGTGCTTTTTGTATTAAATTCGGATGCAATTTATGTGTTTCATCGTCTATAAGAAGGTCCAAGGGATACAGTAAACCTGAAGTGAGGCATCGGAATCTAGCACTGGACTCACGAGAGAGGTTCAAATCATAGAAAGTGAGAGTGTCAGTCCTCTTATACTTAATTCGGCATTGTGCCTTTTGTATTAATTTCGGATGCAATTTCTGTGTTTCATCGTCAAGAAGAAGGTCCAAAGGATACAGTAAACCTGAAGTGAAGCATCGGAAACTAAACTGGACTCACAGGAGAGGTTCAAATCATAGAAAGTGAGAGTGTCTGTTTTCTTGTACTTGGGTCGGCATTGTGCCTTTTGTATTTCGTTTGGATGCAATTTCTGTGTTTCATCGTCCATAAGAAGGTTCAAGTTATACTGTAAACCTGAAGAGAAGCATCGTAAACTAAAACTGGACTCACCGGAGAGGTTCAAATCATGGAAAGTTAGAATGTCAGTCCTCTTGTATTAAAGTCGGCATTGTGCCTTTTGTATTAAACTCGGATGCATTTTCTGTGTTTAATCGTTAATACGAAGGTCCAAGGGATACAGTAAACATGAAGTGTAGCATCGGAATCAAAAACTGGACTCACAGGAGCGGTTCAAATCATAGAAAGTTAGAGTGTCAGTCCTCTTGTACTTAAGTCGGCATTGTGCCTTTTGTATTAAATTCGGATGCAATTTGTGTGTTTCATCGTCAATAAGAAGGTCCAAGGAATACAGTAAACCTGAAGTGAAGCATCGGAATCTAAACTGGACTTACAGGAGAGGTTCAAATCATAGAAAGTGAGAGTGTCAGTCCTCTTGTACTTAAGTCGGCATTGTGCCTTTTGTATTAAATTCGGATGCAATTTCTGTGTTTCATCGTCAATAGGTAGGTCCAATGGATACAGTAAACCTGAAGTGAAGCATCGGAATCTAATACTGGACTCACAGGAGAGGTTCCAATCATAGAAAGTGAGAGTGTCAGTCCTCTTGTACTTAAGTCGGCATTGTGCCTTTTGTATTAAATTCGGATGCAATTTCTGTGTTTCATCGTCAATAGGAAGGCCCAAAGGATACTGTAAACTTGAAGTGAAGCATCGGAATCTAAAACAGGACTCACGGGAGAGGTTCAAATCATAGAAAGTGAGAGTGCGAGTCCTGTTGTACTTAAGTCGGCATTGTGCGTTTTGTATTAAAATCGGATGCAATTTCTGTGTTTCATCGTCAATAAGAAGGTCCAAGGGATACAGTAAACCTGAGGTGAAGCATCGGAATCTAAAAGTGGTCTCACTGGAGAGGTTCAAATCAAGGAATGTCAGAGTGTCAGTCCTCTTGTACTTAAGTGAGCTTTGTGCCTTTTGAATTTAATTCCGATGCAATTTCTGTGTTTCATCGTCGATAAGAAGGTCCAAGGGATACAGTAAAAATGAAGTGAAGCATCGGAATCTAAAACTGGACTCACAGGAGAGGTTCAAATCATAGAATGTTATGGTGTCAGTCCTCTTGTACTTAAGTTGGCATTGTGCCTTTTCGATTAAATTCGGATGCAATTTCTGTGTTTCATCGTCAATAAGAAGGTACAAGGGATGCAGTAAACCTGAAGTGAGGCATCGGAATCTAGCACTGGACTCACGAGAGAGGTTCAAATCATAGAAAGTGATAGTGTCAGTCCTCTTGTACTTAAGTCGGCATTGTGCCTTTTGTATTAAATTCAGATGCAATGTCTGTGTTGCATCGTCAATAAGAAGGTCCAAGGGATACAGTAAACCTGAAGTGAAGCATCGGAATCTAATACTGGTTCACAGGAGCGGTTCAAATCATAGAAAGTGAGAGTGTCAGTCCTCTTGTACTTAAGTCGGCATTGTGCCTTTTGTATTAAATTCGGATGCAATTTATGTGTTTCATCGTCTATAAGAAGGTCCAAGGGATACAGTAAACCTGAAGTGAGGCATCGGAATCTAGCACTGGACTCACGAGAGATTTTCAAATCATAGAAAGTGAGAGTGTCAGTCCTCTTATACTTAATTCGGCATTGTGCCTTTTGTATTAATTTCGGATGCAATTTCTGTGTTTCATCGTCAAGAAGAAGGTCCAAAGGATACAGTAAACCTGAAGTGAAGCAACGGAAACTAAACTGGACTCACAGGAGAGGTTCAAATCATAGAAAGTGAGAGTGTCTGTTTTCTTGTACTTAGGTCTGCATTGTGCCTTTTGTATTTCGTTTGGATGCAATTTCTGTGTTTCATCGCCCATAAGAAGGTTCAAGTTATACTGTAAACCTGAAGAGAAGCATCGTAAACTAAAACTGGACTCACCGGAGAGATTCAAATCATGGAAAGTTAGAATGTCAGTCCTCTTGTACTTAAGTCGGCATTGTGCCTTTTGTATTAAACTCGGATGCATTTTCTGTGTTTAATCGTTAATACGAAGGTCCAAGGGATACAGTAAACATGAAGTGTAGCATCGGAATCAAAAACTGGACTCACAGGAGCGGTTCAAATCATAGAAAGTTAGAGTGTCAGTTCTCTTGTACTTAAGTCGGCATTGTGCCTTTTGTATTAAATTCGGATGCAATTTGTGTGTTTCATCGTCAATAAGAAGGTCCAAGGAATACAGTAAACCTGAAGTGAAGCATCGGAATCTAAACTGGACTCACAGGAGAGGTTCAAATCATAGAAAGTGAGAGTGTCAGTCCTCTTGTACTTAAGTCGGCATTGTGCCTTTTGTATTAAATTCGGATGCAATTTCTGTGTTTCATCGTCAATAGGTAGGTCCAAGGGATACAGTAAACCTGAAGTGAAGCATCGGAATCTAATACTGGACTCACAGGAGAGGTTCCAATCATAGAAAGTGAGAGTGTCAGTCCTCTTGTACTTAAGTCGGCATTGTGCCTTTTGTATTAAATTCGGATGCAATTTCTGTGTTTCATCGTCAATAGGAAGGCCCAAAGGATACTGTAAACCTGAAGTGAAGCATCGGAATCTAAAACAGGACTCACGGGAGAGGTTCAAATCATAGAAAGTGAGAGTGCGAGTCCTCTTGTACTTAAGTCGGCATTGTGCGTTTTGTATTAAAATCGGATGCAATTTCTGTGTTTCATCGTCAATAAGAAGGTCCAAGGGATACAGTAAACCTGAGGTGAAGCATCGGAATCTAAAAGTGGTCTCACTGGAGAGGTTCAAATCAAGGAATGTCAGAGTGTCAGTCCTCTTGTACTTAAGTGAGCTTTGTGCCTTTTGAATTTAATTCCGATGCAATTTCTGTGTTTCATCGTCGATAAGAAGGTCCAAGGGATACAGTAAAAATGAAGTGAAGCATCGGAATCTAAAACTGGACTCACAGGAGAGGTTCAAATCATAGAATGTTATGGTGTCAGTCCTCTTGTACTTAAGTTGGCATTGTGCCTTTTCGATTAAATTCGGATGCAATTTCTGTGTTTCATCGTCAATAAGAAGGTCCAAGGGATACAGTAATCCTGATGTGAAGCATCGGAATCTAAAACTGGACTCACAGGAGAGGTTCAAATCATAGGAAGTTAGAGTGCCAGTCCTCTTGCACTTAAGTCGGCATTGTGCCTTTTGTATTAAATTCGGATGCAATTTCTGTGTTTCATCGTCAATAAGAAGGTACAAGGGATGCAGTAAACCTGAAGAGAAACATCAGAATCTAAAACTGGACTCACATGAGAGGTTGAAATCATAGAAAGTGAGAGTGTTAGTCCTCTTGTACTTAAGACGGCATTGTGCCTTTTGTATTAAATTCGGATGCAATTTCTGTGTTTCTTCGTCAATAAGAAGGTACAAGGGATACAGTAAACCTGAAGTTAAGCATCGGAATCACAAACTGGACTCACAGGAGAGGTTCAAATCATAGAAAGTGAGAGTTTCAGTCCTCTTGTACTTATGTCGGCATTGTGCCTTTTGAATTAAATTCGGATGCAATATCTTTGTTTCATCGTCAATAAGAAAGTACAAGGTATACAGTAAGATTGAAGTGAAGCATCGGAATCTAAAACTGGACTCACAGGAGAGGTTCAAATCATAGAAAGTCAGAGAGTGAGTCCTCTTGATCTTGAGTCGGCATTGTGCATTTTGAATTTGATTCCGATGCAAATTCTGTGTTTCATGGTCAATAAGATGTTCCAAGGTATACAGTAAACCTGAAGTGAAGCAACGAAATCTAAAACTGGACTCACAGGAGAGGTTCAAATCATAGAAAGTGAGAGTGTCAGTCCTCTTATACTTAATTCGGCATTGCGCCTTTTGTATTAATTTCGGATGCAATTTCTGTGTTTCATCATCAAGAAGAAGGTCCAAAGGATACAGTAAACCTGAAGTGAAGCATCGGAAACTAAACTGGACTCACAGGAGAGGTTCAAATCATAGAAAGTGAGAGTGTCTGTTTTCTTGTACTTAGGTCGGCATTGTGCCTTTTGTATTTCGTTTGGATGCAATTTCTGTGTTTCATCGTCCATAAGAAGGTTCAAGTTATACTGTAAACCTGAAGAGAAGCATCGTAAACTAAAACTGGACTCACCGGAGAGGTTCAAATCATGGAAAGTTAGAATGTCAGTCCTCTTGTACTTAAGTCGGCATTGTGCCTTTTGTATTAAACTCGGATGCATTTTCTGTGTTTAATCGTTAATACGAAGGTCCAAGGGATACAGTGAACATGAAGTGTAGCATCGGAATCAAAAACTGGACTCACAGGAGCGGTTCAAATCATAGAAAGTTAGAGTGTCAGTCCTCTTGTACTTAAGTCGGCATTGTGCATTTTGTATTAAATTCGGATGCAATTTGTGTGTTTCATCGTCAATAAGAAGGTCCAAGGAATACAGTAAACCTGAAGTGAAGCATCGGAATCTAAACTGGACTCACAGGAGAGGTTCAAATCATAGAAAGTGAGAGTGTCAGTCCTCTTGTACTTAAGTCGGCATTGTGCCTTTTGTATTAAATTCGGATGCAATTTCTGTGTTTCATCGTCAATAAGAAGGTACAAGGGATACAGAAAGATTGAATTGAAGCATCGGAATCTAAAACTGGACTCACAGGAGATGTTCAAATCATAGAAAGTGAGAGTTTCAGTCCTCTTGTACTTAAGTCGGCACTGTGCCTTTTGTATTGAATTCGGATGCAATATCTGTGTTTCATCGTCAATGAGAAGGTCCAAGGGATACAGTAAACCAGAAGTGGAGCATCGGAATCTAGAACTTAACTCACAGGAGAGGTTCAAATCATAGAAAGTGAGAGTGTCAGTCCTCTTGTACTTAAGTCGGCATTGTGCATTTTGTATTAAATTCGGATGCAATTTCTGTGTTTCATCGTCAATAAGAAGGTCCAAGGGATACAGCAAACCTGAAGTGAAGCATCGGAATCTAAAACTGGACTCACAGGAGAGGTTCAAATCATAGAAAGTTATAGTGTCAGTCCTCTTGTACTTAAGTCGGCATTGTTCATTTTGTATTAAATTTGAATGCAATTTCTGTGTTTCATCGTCAATAAGAAGGTCCAAGGTATACAGTAAACCTGAAGTGAAGCATCGGAATCTAAAACTGACTCACAGGAGAGATTCAATTCATAGAAAGTTAGAGTGTCAGTCCTCTTGTACATAAGTCGGCATTGTGCCTTTTGTATTAAATTCGGATGCAATTTATGTGTTTCATCGTCTATAAGAAGGTCCAAGGGATACAGTAAACCTGAAGTGAGGCATCGGAATCTAGCACTGGACTCACGAGAGAGGTTCAAATCATAGAAAGTGATAGTGTCAGTCCTCTTGTACTTAAGTCGGCATTGTGCCTTTTGTATTAAATTCAGATGCAATGTCTGTGTTGCATCGTCAATAAGAAGGTCCAAGGGATACAGTAAACCTGAAGTGAAGCATCGGAATCTAATACTGGACTCACAGGAGCGGTTCAAATCATAGAAAGTTAGAGTGTCAGTCCTCTTGTACTTAAGTCGGCATTGTGCCTTTTGTATTAAATTCGGATGCAATTTATGTGTTTCATCGTCTATAAGAAGGTCCAAGGGATACAGTAAACCTGAAGTGAGGCATCGGAATCTAGCACTGGACTCACGAGAGAGGTTCAAATCATAGAAAGTGAGAGTGTCAGTCCTCTTATACTTAATTCGGCATTGTGCCTTTTGTATTAATTTCGGATGCAATTTCTGTGTTTCATCGTCAAGAAGAAGGTCCAAAGGATACAGTAAACCTGAAGTGAAGCATCGGAAACTAAACTGGACTCACAGGAGAGGTTCAAATCATAGAAAGTGAGAGTGTCTGTTTTCTTGTACTTAGGTCGGCATTGTGCCTTTTGTATTACGTTTGGATGCAATTTCTGTGTTTCATCGTCCATAAGAAGGTTCAAGTTATACTGTAAACCTGAAGAGAAGCATCGTAAACTAAAACTGGACTCACCGGAGAGGTTCAAATCATGGAAAGTTAGAATGTCAGTCCTCTTGTACTTAAGTCGGCATTGTGCCTTTTGTATTAAACTCGGATGCATTTTCTGTGTTTAATCGTTAATACGAAGGTCCAAGGGATACAGTAAACATGAAGTGTAGCATCGGAATCAAAAACTGGACTCACAGGAGCGGTTCAAATCATAGAAAGTTTGAGTGTCAGTCCTCTTGTACTTAAGTCGGCATTGTGCCTTTTGTATTAAATTCGGATGCAATTTGTGTGTTTCATCGTCAATAAGAAGGTCCAAGGAATACAGTAAACCTGAAGTGAAGCATCGGAATCTAAACTGGACTCACAGGAGAGGTTCAAATCATAGAAAGTGAGAGTGTCAGTCCTCTTGTACTTAAGTCGGCATTGTGCCTTTTGTATTAAATTCGGATGCAATTTCTGTGTTTCATCGTCAATAGGTAGGTCCAAGGGATACAGTAAACCTGAAGTGAAGCATCGGAATCTAATACTGGACTCACAGGAGAGGTTCCAATCATAGAAAGTGAGAGTGTCAGTCCTCTTGTACTTAAGTCGGCATTGTGCCTTTTGTATTAAATTCGGATGCAATTTCTGTGTTTCATCGTCAATAAGAAGGTACAAGGGATACAGAAAGATTGAATTGAAGTATCGGAATCTAAAACTGGACTCACAGGAGATGTTCAAATCATAGAAAGTGAGAGTTTCAGTCCTCTTGTACTTAAGTCGGCACTGTGCCTTTTGTATTGAATTCGGATGCAATATCTGTGTTTCATCGTCAATGAGAAGGTCCAAGGGATACAGTAAACCTGAAGTGGAGAATCGGAATCTAGAACTTAACTCACAGGAGAGGTTCAAATCATAGAAAGTGAGAGTGTCAGTCCTCTTGTACTTAAGTCGGCATTGTGCATTTAGTATTAAATTCGGATGCAATTTCTGTGTTTCATCGTCAATAAGAAGGTCCAAGGGATACAGCAAACCTGAAGTGAAGCATCGGAATCTAAAACTGGACTCACAGGAGAGGTTCAAATCATAGAAAGTTATAGTGTCAGTCCTCTTGTACTTAAGTCGGCATTGTTCATTTTGTATTAAATTTGAATGCAATTTCTGTGTTTCATCGTCAATAAGAAGGTCCAAGGTATACAGTAAACCTGAAGTGAAGCATCGGAATCTAAAACTGGACTCACAGGAGAGATTCAATTCATAGAAAGTTAGAGTGTCAGTCCTCTTGTACATAAGTCGGCACTGTGCCTTTTGTATTAAATTCGGATGCAATTTATGTGTTTCATCGTCTATAAGAAGGTCCAAGGGATACAGTAAACCTGAAGTGAGGCATCGGAATCTAGCACTGGACTCACGAGAGAGGTTCAAATCATAGAAAGTGATAGTGTCAGTCCTCTTGTACTTAAGTCGGCATTGTGCCTTTTGTATTAAATTCAGATGCAATGTCTGTGTTGCATCGTCAATAAGAAGGTCCAAGGGATACAGTAAACCTGAAGTGAAGCATCGGAATCTAATACTGGACTCACAGGAGCGGTTCAAATCATAGAAAGTGAGAGTGTCAGTCCTCTTGTACTTAAGTCGGCATTGTGCCTTTTGTATTAAATTCGGATGCAATTTCTGTGTTTCATCGTCAATAAGAAGGTACAAGGGATACAGTAAAGCTGAAGTGAAGCATCGGAATCTAGAACTGGACTCACAGGAGAGGTTCAAATCATAGAAAGTGAGTGTGTCAGTCCTCTTTTACTTATGTCGGCATTGTGCATTTTGTATTAAATTCGGATGCAATATCTGTGTTTCATCGTCAATAAGAAGGTCCAAGGGATACAGTAAACCTGAAGTGAAACATCGGAGTCTAAAACTGGACTCACAGGAGAGGTTCAAAACATAGAAAGTGAGAGTGTCAGTCCTCTTGTACTTAAGTCGGCATTGTGCCTTTTGTATTAAATTCGGATGCAATTTCTGCGTTTCATCGTCAATATGAAGGTCCAAAGTATACAGTAACATTGAAGTGAAGCATCGGAATCTAAAACTGGACTCACAGGAGAGGTTCAAAGTATAGAAAGTCAGAGAGTAAGTCCTCTTGTTCTTAAGTCGGCATTGTGCCTTTTGAATTTAGTTCCGATGGAATTTCTGTGTTTCATCGTCAATAAGATGTTCCAAGGTATACAGTAAACCTGAAGTGAAGCATTGGAATCTAAAACTGCACTCACACGAGAGGTTCAAATCATAGGAAGTTAGAGTGTCAGTACTCTTGTACTTAAGTGGGCATTGTGCCTTTTATATTTAATTCGGATGCAATTTCTGTGTTTCATCGTCAATAAGAAGGTCCAAGGGATACAGTAAGCGTGAAGTGAAGCATCGGAATCTAAAACTGCACTCACAAGAGAGGTTCATATCATAGAAAGTGAGAGTTTCAGTCCTCTTGTACTTAAGTCGGCATTGTGCCTTTTGTATTAAATTCGGATGCAATTTTTGTGTTTCATCGTCAATAAGAAGGTCCAAGGGATACAGTAAACCTGAAGTGAAGCATCGGAATCTAAAACTGGACTCACAGGAGAAGTTCAAATCATAGAAAATGACAGTGTCAGTCCCCTTGTATTTAAGTCGGCATTGTGCCTTTTATATTTAATTCGGATGCAATTTCTGTGTTTCAGCGTCAATAAGATGGTCCAACGGATACAGTAAACCTGAAGTGTAGCATCGGAATCTGAAACTGGACACACAAGAGAGGTTCAAATCATAGAAAGTGAGAGTGTTAGCCCTCTTGTACTTAGACGGCATTGTGCCTTTTGTATTAAATTCGAATGCAATGTCTGTGTTGCATCGTCAATAAGAAGGTCCAAGGGATACAGTAAACCTGAAGTGATGCATCGGAATCTAATACTGGACTCACAGGAGAGGTTCAAATCATAGAAAGTGAGAGTGTCAGTCCTCTTGTACTTAAGTCGGCATTGTGCGTTTCGTATTAAATTCGGATATAATTTCTGTGTTTCATCGTCAATAAGAAGGTCCAAGGGATACAGTGAACCTGAAGTGAAGCATCGGAATATAAAACTGGGCCCAATGGAGAGGTTCAAATCATAGAAAGTGAGAGTGTCAGCCCTCTTGTACTTATGTCAGCATGGTGCCTTTTGTATTAAATTCGGATGCAAATTCTTTGTTTCATCGTCAATAAGAAGGTACAAGGTATACAGTAAGATTGAGTGAAGCTTCAGAATCTAAAACTGGACTCACAGGAGAGGTTCAAATCATAGAAAGTCAGAGAGTCAGTCCTCTTGCTCTTAAGTCGGCATTGTGCATTTTGAATTTAATTCCGATGCAAATTCTATGTTTCATCGTCAATAAGATGTTCCAAGGTATACAGTAAACCTGAAGTGAAGCATCGGAATCTAAAACTGGAGTCACAGGAGAGGTTCAAATCATAGAAAGTGAGAGTGTCAGTCCTCTTGTACTTAAGTCGGCATTGTGCCTTTTCGATTAACTTCTGATGCAGTTTCTGTGTTTCATCGCCAATAAGAAGGTCCAAGGGATACAGTAATACTGAAGTGTAGCATCGGAATCTAAATCTGGACTCACAGGAGAGGTTCAAATTATAGAAAGTTAGAGTGTCAGTCCTCTTATACTTAAGTCGGCATTGTGCCTTTTGTATTAAATTCGGATGCAATTTCTGTGTTTCATCGTCAATAAGTAGGCCAAGGGATACAGTACACCTGAAGTGAAGCATCTGAATCTAAAACTGGATTCACAGAAGAGGCTCAATTCATAGAAAGTTAGGGAGTCAGTCCTCTTGTACTGAGGTCGGCATTGTGCTTTTTGTATTAAATTTGGATGCAATTTCAGTGTTTCATCGTCAATAAGAAGGTCCAAGGGATACAGTAAACCTGAAGTGAGGCATCGGAATCTAAAACTGGACTCACAGGAGAGATTCAAATCATAGAAAATGAGAGTTTCAGTCCTCTTGTACTCAAGTCGTCATTGCGAATTTTGTATTAAATTGGGATGCAATATCTGTGTTTCATCGTCAATGAGAAGGTCCAAGGGATACAGGAAACCTGAAGTGAAGCATCGGAATCTAGAACTTAACTCACAGGAGAGGTTCTAATCATAGAAAGTGAGAGTGTCAGTCCTCTTGTACTTAAGTCTGCATTGTGCCTTTTGTATTAAATTCGGATGCAATTTCTGTGTTTCATCGTCAATAAGAAGGTACAAGGGATACAGTAAAGCTGAAGTATAGCATCGGAATCTAAAACTGGACTCACAGGAGAGGTTCAAATCATAGAAAGTTAGAGGGTCAGTCCTCTTGTACTTAAGTCGGCATTGTTCATTTTGTATTAAATTTGAATGCAATTTCTGTGTTTCATCGTCAATAAGAAGGTCCAAGGTAAACAATAAACCTGAAGTGAAGCATCGGAATCTAAAACTGGACTCACAGGAGAGATTCAATTCATAGAAAGTTAGAGTGTCAGTCCTCTTGTACTTAAGTCGGCATTGTGCCTTTTGTATTAAATTCGGATGCAATTTATGTGTTTCATCGTTAAATAAGAAGGTCCAAGGGATACAGTAAACCTGAAGTGAAGCATCGGAATCTAACACTGGACTCACAAGAGAGGTTCAAATCACAGTAATTGAGAGTGTCAGTCCTCTTGTACTTAGGTCGGCATTGTGCCTTTTGTATTAAATTCGGATGCAATTTCTGTGTTTCATCGTCAATAAGAAGGTACAAGGGATGCAGTAAACCTGAAGTGAAGCATCGGAATCTAAAACTGTACTCACAAGAGAGGTTCAAATCATAGAAAGTGAGAGTGTTAGTCCTCTTGTACTTAGGACGGCATTGTGCCTTTTGCATTAAATTCGGATGCAATTTCAGTGTTTCATCGTCAATAAGAAGGTACAAGGGATACAGTATAGCTGAAGTGAAGCACCGGAATCTAAAACTGGACTCCCAGGAGAGGTTCAAATCATAGAAAGTGAGTGTGTCAGTCCTCTTGTACTTATGTCGGCATTGTGCCTTTTGTATTAAATTCGGATGCAATTTCTGTGTTTCATCGTCAATAAGAAGGTCCAATGGATACAGTAAACCTGAAGTGAAACATCGGAGTCTAAAACTGGACTCACAGGAGAGGTACAAATCATAGAAAGTGAGAGTGTCAGTCCTCTTGTACTTAAGTCGGCATTGTGCCTTTTGTATTAAATTCGGATGCAATTTCTGTGTTTCATCGTCAATAAGAAGGTCCAAGGGATACAGTAAAGCTGAAGTGAAACATCGTAGTCTAAAACTGGACTCACAGGGGAGGTTCAAATAATAGAAAGTGAGAGTGTCAGTCCTCTTGTACTTAAGTCGGCATTGTGCCTTTTGTATTAAATTCGGATGCAATTTCTGTTTTTCATCGTCAATAAGAAGGTCCAAGGGATACAGTAAAGCTGAAGTGTAGCATCGGAATCTAAAACTGGACTCACAAGAGAGGTTCAAATCATAGAAAGTGAGAGTGTTTGTCCTCTTGTACTTAAGACGGCATTGTGCCTTTTGTATTAAATTCGGATGCAATGTCTGTGTTGCATCGTCAATAAGAAGGTCCAAGGGATACAGTAAACCTGAAGTGATGCATCGGAATCTAATACTGGACTCACAGGAGAGGTTCAAATCATACAAAGTGAGAGTGTCAGTCCTCTTGTACTTAAGTCGGCATTGTGCCTTTTGTATTAAATTCGGATGCAATTTCTTTGTTTCATCGTCAATAAGAAGGTACAAGGTATACAGTAAGATTGAAGTGAAGCATCGGAATCTAAAACTGGACTCACAGGAGAGGTTCAAATCAAGGAAAGTTAGAATGTCAGTCCTCTTGTACTTAAGTCGGCAGTGTGCCTTTTGTATTAAATTCGGATGCAATTTCAGTGTTTCATCGTCAATAAGAAGGTCCAAGGGATACAGTAAACCTGTAGTGAAACATCGGAGTCTAAAACTGGACTCACAGGAGAGGTTCAAATCATAGAAAGTCAGAGAGTCAGTCCTCTTGTTCTTAAGTCGGCATTGTGCATTTTGAATTTAATTCCGATGCAAATTCTGTGTTTCATCGTCAATCAGATGTTCCAAGGTATACAGTGAACCTGAAGTGAAGCATCGGAATCTAAAACTGGACTCACAGGAGAGGTTCAAATCATAGAAAGTGAGAGTGTCAGTCCTCTTGTACTTAGGTCGGCATTGTGCCTTTTGTATTAAGTTTATATGCAATTTCTGTGTTTCATCGTCAATAAGAAGGTCCAAGGGATACAGTAAACCTGAAGTGAGGCACCGGAATCTAAAACTGGACTCACAGGAGAGATTCATATCATAGAAAGTGAGATTTTCCGGCCTCTTGTACTTAAGTCGGCATTGTGCCTTTTGTATTAATTTCGGATGCAACATCTGTGTTTCATCGTCAATGGGAAGGTCCAAGGGATACAGTAAACCTGAAGTGAAGCATCGGAATCTAAACCTGGACTCACAGGAGAATTTCAAATCATAGGAAGTTAGAGTCTCAGTACTCTTGTACTTAAGTCGGCATTGTGCCTTTTGTATTTAATTCGGATGCAATTTCTGTGTCTCATCGTAAATAAGAAGGTCCAAGGGATACAGTAAACCTGAAGTGAGGCAACGGAATCTAAAACTTGACTCACAGGAGAGGTTAATATCATAAAATGTGAGAGTTTCAGTCCTCTTGTACTTAAGTCGGCATTGTGCGTTTCGTATTAAATTCGGATATAATTTCTGTGTTTCATCGTCAATAAGAAGGTCCAAGGGATACAGTGAACCTGAAGTGAAGCATCGGAATCTAAAACTGGGCCCAATGGAGAGGTTCAAATCATAGAAAGTGAGAGTGTCAGCCCTCTTGTACTTATGTCAGCATGGTGCCTTTTGTATTAAATTCGGATGCAAATTCTTTGTTTCATCGTCAATAAGAAGGTACAAGGTATACAGTAAGATTGAGTGAAGCTTCAGAATCTAAAACTGGACTCACAGGAGAGGTTCAAATCATAGAAAGTCAGAGAGTCAGTCCTCTTGCTCTTAAGTCGGCATTGTGCATTTTGAATTTAATTCCGATGCAAATTCTATGTTTCATCGTCAATAAGATGTTCCAAGGTATACAGTAAACCTGAAGTGAAGCATCGGAATCTAAAACTGGAGTCACAGGAGAGGTTCAAATCATAGAAAGTGAGAGTGTCAGTCCTCTTGTACTTAAGTCGGCATTGTGCCTTTTCGATTAACTTCTGATGCAGTTTCTGTGTTTCATCGCCAATAAGAAGGTCCAAGGGATACAGAAATACTGAAGTGTAGCATCGGAATCTAAATCTGGACTCACAGGAGGGGTTCAAATTATAGAAAGTTAGAGTGTCAGTCCTCTTATACTTAAGTCGGCATTGTGCCTTTTGTATTAAATTCGGATGCAATTTCTGTGTTTCATCGTCAATAAGTAGGCCAAGGGATACAGTACACCTGAAGTGAAGCATCTGAATCTAAAACTGGATTCACAGAAGAGGCTCAATTCATAGAAAGTTAGGGAGTCAGTCCTCTTGTACTGAGGTCGGCATTGTGCTTTTTGTATTAAATTTGGATGCAATTTCAGTGTTTCATCGTCAATAAGAAGGTCCAAGGGATACAGTAAACCTGAAGTGAGGCATCGGAATCTAAAACTGGACTCACAGGAGAGATTCAAATCATAGAAAATGAGAGTTTCAGTCCTCTTGTACTCAAGTCGTCATTGCGAATTTTGTATTAAATTGGGATGCAATATCTGTGTTTCATCGTCAATGAGAAGGTCCAAGGGATACAGGAAACCTGAAGTGAAGCATCGGAATCTAGATCTTAACTCACAGGAGAGGTTCTAATCATAGAAAGTGAGAGTGTCAGTCCTCTTGTACTTAAGTCTGCATTGTGCCTTTTGTATTAAATTCGGATGCAATTTCTGTGTTTCATCGTCAATAAGAAGGTACAAGGGATACAGTAAAGCTGAAGTATAGCATCGGAATCTAAAACTGGACTCACAGGAGAGGTTCAAATCGTAGAAAGTTAGAGGGTCAGTCCTCTTGTACTTAAGTCGGCATTGTTCATTTTGTATTAAATTTGAATGCAATTTCTGTGTTTCATCGTCAATAAGAAGGTCCAAGGTAAACAATAAACCTGAAGTGAAGCATCGGAATCTAAAACTGGACTCACAGGAGAGATTCAATTCATAGAAAGTTAGAGTGTCAGTCCTCTTGTACTTAAGTCGGCATTGTGCCTTTTGTATTAAATTCGGATGCAATTTATGTGTTTCATCGTTAAATAAGAAGGTCCAAGGGATACAGTAAACCTGAAGTGAAGCATCGGAATCTAACACTGGACTCACAAGAGAGGTTCAAATCACAGTAATTGAGAGTGTCAGTCCTCTTGTACTTAGGTCGGCATTGTGCCTTTTGTATTAAATTCGGATGCAATTTCTGTGTTTCATCGTCAATAAGAAGGTACAAGGGATGCAGTAAACCTGAAGTGAAGCATCGGAATCTAAAACTGTACTCACAAGAGAGGTTCAAATCATAGAAAGTGAGAGTGTTAGTCCTCTTGTACTTAGGACGGCATTGTGCCTTTTGCATTAAATTCGGATGCAATTTCAGTGTTTCATCGTCAATAAGAAGGTACAAGGGATACAGTATAGCTGAAGTGAAGCACCGGAATCTAAAACTGGACTCCCAGGAGAGGTTCAAATCATAGAAAGTGAGTGTGTCAGTCCTCTTGTACTTATGTCGGCATTGTGCCTTTTGTATTAAATTCGGATGCAATTTCTGTGTTTCATCGTCAATAAGAAGGTCCAATGGATACAGTAAACCTGAAGTGAAACATCGGAGTCTAAAACTGGACTCACAGGAGAGGTACAAATCATAGAAAGTGAGAGTGTCAGTCCTCTTGTACTTAAGTCGGCATTGTGCCTTTTGTATTAAATTCGGATGCAATTTCTGTGTTTCATCGTCAATAAGAAGGTCCAAGGGATACAGTAAAGCTGAAGTGAAACATCGTAGTCTAAAACTGGACTCACAGGGGAGGTTCAAATAATAGAAAGTGAGAGTGTCAGTCCTCTTGTACTTAAGTCGGCATTGTGCCTTTTGTATTAAATTCGGATGCAATTTCTGTTTTTCATCGTCAATAAGAAGGTCCAAGGGATACAGTAAAGCTGAAGTGTAGCATCGGAATCTAAAACTGGACTCACAAGAGAGGTTCAAATCATAGAAAGTGAGAGTGTTTGTCCTCTTGTACTTAAGACGGCATTGTGCCTTTTGTATTAAATTCGGATGCAATGTCTGTGTTGCATCGTCAATAAGAAGGTCCAAGGGATACAGTAAACCTGAAGTGATGCATCGGAATCTAATACTGGACTCACAGGAGAGGTTCAAATCATACAAAGTGAGAGTGTCAGTCCTCTTGTACTTAAGTCGGCATTGTGCCTTTTATATTAAATTCGGATGCAATTTCTTTGTTTCATCGTCAATAAGAAGGTACAAGGTATACAGTAAGATTGAAGTGAAGCATCGGAATCTAAAACTGGACTCACAGGAGAGGTTCAAATCAAGGAAAGTTAGAATGTCAGTCCTCTTGTACTTAAGTCGGCAGTGTGCCTTTTGTATTAAATTCGGATGCAATTTCAGTGTTTCATCGTCAATAAGAAGGTCCAAGGGATACAGTAAACCTGTAGTGAAACATCGGAGTCTAAAACTGGACTCACAGGAGAGGTTCAAATCATAGAAAGTCAGAGAGTCAGTCCTCTTGTTCTTAAGTCGGCATTGTGCATTTTGAATTTAATTCCGATGCAAATTCTGTGTTTCATCGTCAATCAGATGTTCCAAGGTATACAGTGAACCTGAAGTGAAGCATCGGAATCTAAAACTGGACTCACAGGAGAGGTTCAAATCATAGAAAGTGAGAGTGTCAGTCCTCTTGTACTTAGGTCGGCATTGTGCCTTTTGTATTAAGTTTATATGCAATTTCTGTGTTTCATCGTCAATAAGAAGGTCCAAGGGATACAGTAAACCTGAAGTGAGGCACCGGAATCTAAAACTGGACTCACAGGAGAGATTCATATCATAGAAAGTGAGATTTTCCGGCCTCTTGTACTTAAGTCGGCATTGTGCCTTTTGTATTAATTTCGGATGCAACATCTGTGTTTCATCGTCAATGGGAAGGTCCAAGGGATACAGTAAACCTGAAGTGAAGCATCGGAATCTAAACCTGGACTCACAGGAGAATTTCAAATCATAGGAAGTTAGAGTCTCAGTACTCTTGTACTTAAGTCGGCATTGTGCCTTTTGTATTTAATTCGGATGCAATTTCTGTGTCTCATCGTAAATAAGAAGGTCCAAGGGATACAGTAAACCTGAAGTGAGGCATCGGAATCTAAAACTTGACTCACAGGAGAGGTTAATATCATAAAATGTGAGAGTTTCAGTCCTCTTGTACTTAAGTCGGCATTGTGCCTTTTGTATTAAATTCGGATGCAATTTCTGTGTTTCATCGTCAATAAGAAGGTCCAAGGGATACAGTAAACCTGAAGTGAAGCATCGGAATCTAACACTGGACTCACAAGAGAGGTTCAAATCATAGAAAGTGAGAGTGTCAGTCCTCTTGTACTTAGGTCGGCATTGTGCCTTTTGTATTAAATTCGGATGCAATTTCTGTGTTTCATCGTCAATAAGAAGGTACAAGGGATGCTGTAAACCTGAAGTGAAGCATCGGAATCTAAACCTGGACTCACAGGAGAGGTTCAAATCATAGGAAGTTAGAGTTTCAGTCCTCTTGTACTTAAGTCGGCATTGTGCCTTTTGTATTAAATTCGGATGCAATTTCTGTGTTTCATCGTCTATAAGAAGGTCCAAGGGATACAGTAAACCTGTAGTGAAACATCGGAGTCTAAAACTGGACTCACAGGAGAGGTTCAAATCATAGAAAGTCAGAGAGTCAGTCCTCTTGTTCTTAAGTCGGCATTGTGCATTTTGAATTTAATTCCGATGCAAATTCTGTGTTTCATCGTCAATCAGATGTTCCAAGGTATACAGTGAACCTGAAGTGAGGCATCGGAATCTAAAAGTGGACTCACAGGAGAGATTCAAATCATAGAAAGTGAGAGTTTCAGTCCTCTTGTACTCAAGTCGGCATTGTGCCTTTTGTATTAAATTCGGATGCAATATCTGTGTGTGATCGTCAATGAGAAGGTCCAAGGGATACAGGAAACCTGAAGTGAAGCATCGGAATCTAGAACTTAACTCACAGGAGAGGTTCTAATCATAGAAAGTGAGAGTTTCAGTCCTCTTGTACTCAAGTCGGCATTGTGCCTTTTGTATTAAATTCGAATGCAATGTCTGTGTTGCATCGTCAATAAGAAGGTCCAAGGGATACAGTAAACCTGAAGTGATGCATCGGAATCTAATACTGGACTCACAGGAGAGGTTCAAATCATAGAAAGTGAGAGTGTCAGTCCTCTTGTACTTAAGTCGGCATTGTGCGTTTCGTATTAAATTCGGATATAATTTCTGTGTTTCATCGTCAATAAGAAGGTCCAAGTGATACAGTGAACCTGAAGTGAAGCATCGGAATCTAAAACTGGGCCCAATGGAGAGGTTCAAATCATAGAAAGTGAGAGTGTCAGCCCTCTTGTACTTATGTCAGCATGGTGCCTTTTGTATTAAATTCGGATGCAAATTCTTTGTTTCATCGTCAATAAGAAGGTACAAGGTATACAGTAAGATTGAGTGAAGCTTCAGAATCTAAAACTGGACTCACAGGAGAGGTTCAAATCATAGAAAGTCAGAGAGTCAGTCCTCTTGCTCTTAAGTCGGCATTGTGCATTTTGAATTTAATTCCGATGCAAATTCTATGTTTCATCGTCAATAAGATGTTCCAAGGTATACAGTAAACCTGAAGTGAAGCATCGGAATCTAAAACTGGAGTCACAGGAGAGGTTCAAATCATAGAAAGTGAGAGTGTCAGTCCTCTTGTACTTAAGTCGGCATTGTGCCTTTTCGATTAACTTCTGATGCAGTTTCTGTGTTTCATCGCCAATAAGAAGGTCCAAGGGATACAGTAATACTGAAGTGTAGCATCGGAATCTAAATCTGGACTCACAGGAGAGGTTCAAATTATAGAAAGTTAGAGTGTCAGTCCTCTTATACTTAAGTCGGCATTGTGCCTTTTGTATTAAATTCGGATGCAATTTCTGTGTTTCATCGTCAATAAGTAGGCCAAGGGATACAGTACACCTGAAGTGAAGCATCTGAATCTAAAACTGGATTCACAGAAGAGGCTCAATTCATAGAAAGTTAGGGAGTCAGTCCTCTTGTACTGAGGTCGGCATTGTGCTTTTTGTATTAAATTTGGATGCAATTTCAGTGTTTCATCGTCAATAAGAAGGTCCAAGGGATACAGTAAACCTGAAGTGAGGCATCGGAATCTAAAACTGGACTCACAGGAGAGATTCAAATCATAGAAAATGAGAGTTTCAGTCCTCTTGTACTCAAGTCGTCATTGCGAATTTTGTATTAAATTGGGATGCAATATCTGTGTTTCATCGTCAATGAGAAGGTCCAAGGGATACAGGAAACCTGAAGTGAAGCATCGGAATCTAGAACTTAACTCACAGGAGAGGTTCTAATCATAGAAAGTGAGAGTGTCAGTCCTCTTGTACTTAAGTCTGCATTGTGCCTTTTGTATTAAATTCGGATGCAATTTCTGTGTTTCATCGTCAATAAGAAGGTACAAGGGATACAGTAAAGCTGAAGTATAGCATCGGAATCTAAAACTGGACTCACAGGAGAGGTTCAAATCATAGAAAGTTAGAGGGTCAGTCCTCTTGTACTTAAGTCGGCATTGTTCATTTTGTATTAAATTTGAATGCAATTTCTGTGTTTCATCGTCAATAAGAAGGTCCAAGGTAAACAATAAACCTGAAGTGAAGCATCGGAATCTAAAACTGGACTCACAGGAGAGATTCAATTCATAGAAAGTTAGAGTGTCAGTCCTCTTGTACTTAAGTCGGCATTGTGCCTTTTGTATTAAATTCGGATGCAATTTATGTGTTTCATCGTTAAATAAGAAGGTCCAAGGGATACAGTAAACCTGAAGTGAAGCATCGGAATCTAACACTGGACTCACAAGAGAGGTTCAAATCACAGTAATTGAGAGTGTCAGTCCTCTTGTACTTAGGTCGGCATTGTGCCTTTTGTATTAAATTCGGATGCAATTTCTGTGTTTCATCGTCAATAAGAAGGTACAAGGGATGCAGTAAACCTGAAGTGAAGCATCGGAATCTAAAACTGTACTCACAAGAGAGGTTCAAATCATAGAAAGTGAGAGTGTTAGTCCTCTTGTACTTAGGACGGCATTGTGCCTTTTGCATTAAATTCGGATGCAATTTCAGTGTTTCATCGTCAATAAGAAGGTACAAGGGATACAGTATAGCTGAAGTGAAGCACCGGAATCTAAAACTGGACTCCCAGGAGAGGTTCAAATCATAGAAAGTGAGTGTGTCAGTCCTCTTGTACTTATGTCGGCATTGTGCCTTTTGTATTAAATTTCGGATGCAATTTCTGTGTTTCATCGTCAATAAGAAGGTCCAATGGATACAGTAAACCTGAAGTGAAACATCGGAGTCTAAAACTGGACTCACAGGAGAGGTACAAATCATAGAAAGTGAGAGTGTCAGTCCTCTTGTACTTAAGTCGGCATTGTGCCTTTTGTATTAAATTCGGATGCAATTTCTGTGTTTCATCGTCAATAAGAAGGTCCAAGGGATACAGTAAAGCTGAAGTGAAACATCGTAGTCTAAAACTGGACTCACAGGGGAGGTTCAAATAATAGAAAGTGAGAGTGTCAGTCCTCTTGTACTTAAGTCGGCATTGTGCCTTTTGTATTAAATTCGGATGCAATTTCTGTTTTTCATCGTCAATAAGAAGGTCCAAGGGATACAGTAAAGCTGAAGTGTAGCATCGGAATCTAAAACTGGACTCACAAGAGAGGTTCAAATCATAGAAAGTGAGAGTGTTTGTCCTCTTGTACTTAAGACGGCATTGTGCCTTTTGTATTAAATTCGGATGCAATGTCTGTGTTGCATCGTCAATAAGAAGGTCCAAGGGATACAGTAAACCTGAAGTGATGCATCGGAATCTAATACTGGACTCACAGGAGAGGTTCAAATCATACAAAGTGAGAGTGTCAGTCCTCTTGTACTTAAGTCGGCATTGTGCCTTTTGTATTAAATTCGGATGCAATTTCTTTGTTTCATCGTCAATAAGAAGGTACAAGGTATACAGTAAGATTGAAGTGAAGCATCGGAATCTAAAACTGGACTCACAGGAGAGGTTCAAATCAAGGAAAGTTAGAATGTCAGTCCTCTTGTACTTAAGTCGGCAGTGTGCCTTTTGTATTAAATTCGGATGCAATTTCAGTGTTTCATCGTCAATAAGAAGGTCCAAGGGATACAGTAAACCTGTAGTGAAACATCGGAGTCTAAAACTGGACTCACAGGAGAGGTTCAAATCATAGAAAGTCAGAGAGTCAGTCCTCTTGTTCTTAAGTCGGCATTGTGCATTTTGAATTTAATTCCGATGCAAATTCTGTGTTTCATCGTCAATCAGATGTTCCAAGGTATACAGTGAACCTGAAGTGAAGCATCGGAATCTAAAACTGGACTCACAGGAGAGGTTCAAATCATAGAAAGTGAGAGTGTCAGTCCTCTTGTACTTAGGTCGGCATTGTGCCTTTTGTATTAAGTTTATATGCAATTTCTGTGTTTCATCGTCAATAAGAAGGTCCAAGGGATACAGTAAACCTGAAGTGAGGCACCGGAATCTAAAACTGGACTCACAGGAGAGATTCATATCATAGAAAGTGAGATTTTCCGGCCTCTTGTACTTAAGTCGGCATTGTGCCTTTTGTATTAATTTCGGATGCAACATCTGTGTTTCATCGTCAATGGGAAGGTCCAAGGGATACAGTAAACCTGAAGTGAAGCATCGGAATCTAAACCTGGACTCACAGGAGAATTTCAAATCATAGGAAGTTAGAGTCTCAGTACTCTTGTACTTAAGTCGGCATTGTGCCTTTTGTATTTAATTCGGATGCAATTTCTGTGTCTCATCGTAAATAAGAAGGTCCAAGGGATACAGTAAACCTGAAGTGAGGCAACGGAATCTAAAACTTGACTCACAGGAGAGGTTAATATCATAAAATGTGAGAGTTTCAGTCCTCTTGTACTTAAGTCGGCATTGTGCCTTTTGTATTAAATTCGGATGCAATTTCTGTGTTTCATCGTCAATAAGAAGGTCCAAGGGATACAGTAAACCTGAAGTGAAGCATCGGAATCTAACACTGGACTCACAAGAGAGGTTCAAATCATAGAAAGTGAGAGTGTCAGTCCTCTTGTACTTAGGTCGGCATTGTGCCTTTTGTATTAAATTCGGATGCAATTTCTGTGTTTCATCGTCAATAAGAAGGTACAAGGGATGCTGTAAACCTGAAGTGAAGCATCGGAATCTAAACCTGGACTCACAAGAGAGGTTCAAATCATAGGAAGTTAGAGTTTCAGTCCTCTTGTACTTAAGTCGGCATTGTGCCTTTTGTATTAAATTCGGATGCAATTTCTGTGTTTCATCGTCTATAAGAAGGTCCAAGGGATACAGTAAACCTGTAGTGAAACATCGGAGTCTAAAACTGGACTCACAGGAGAGGTTCAAATCATAGAAAGTCAGAGAGTCAGTCCTCTTGTTCTTAAGTCGGCATTGTGCATTTTGAATTTAATTCCGATGCAAATTCTGTGTTTCATCGTCAATCAGATGTTCCAAGGTATACAGTGAACCTGAAGTGAGGCATCGGAATCTAAAAGTGGACTCACAGGAGAGATTCAAATCATAGAAAGTGAGAGTTTCAGTCCTCTTGTACTCAAGTCGGCATTGTGCCTTTTGTATTAAATTCGGATGCAATATCTGTGTGTGATCGTCAATGAGAAGGTCCAAGGGATACAGGAAACCTGAAGTAAAGCATCGGAATCTAGAACTTAACTCACAGGAGAGGTTCTAATCATAGAAAGTGAGAGTGTCAGTCCTCTTGTACTTAAGTCTGCATTGTGCCTTTTGTATTAAATTCGGATGCAATTTCCGTGTTTCATCGTCAACAAGAGGGTACAAGGGATACAGTAGAGCTGAAGTGAAGCATCGGAATCTAATACTGGACTCACAGGAGAGGTTCAAATCATAGAAAGTTAGGGTGTCAGTCCTCTTGTACTTAAGTCGGCATTGTTCATTTTGTATTAAATTTGAATGCAATTTCTGTGTTTCATCGTCAATAAGAAGGTCCAAGGTATACAATAAACCTGAAGTGAAGCATCGGAATCTAAAACTGGACTCACAAGAGAGGTTCAAATCATAGAAAGTGAGAGTGTCAGTCCTCTTGTACTTAGGTCGGCATTGTGCCTTTTGTATTAAATTCGGATGCAATTTCTGTGTTTCATCGTCAATAAGAAGGTACAAGGGATGCAGTAAACCTGAAGTGAAGCATCGGAATCTAAAACTGGACTCACATGAGAGGTTCAAATCATAGAAAGTGAGAGTGTTAGTCCTCTTGTACTTAGGACGGCATTGTGCCTTATGTATTAAATTCGGATGCAATTTCTGTGTTGCATCGTCAATAAGAAGGTCCAAGGGATAAAGTAAACCTGAAGTGAAGCATCGGAATCTAATACTGGACTCACAGGAGAGGTTCAAATCATAGAAAGTGAGAGTGTCAGTCCTCTTGTACTTAAGTCGGCATTGTGCCTTTTGTATTAAATTCGGATGCAATTTCTGTGTTTCATCGTCAATAAGAAGGTACAAGGGATACAGTAAAGCTGAAGTGAAGCATCGGAATCTAAAACAGGACTCACAGGAGAGGTTCAAATCGTAGAAAGAGAGTGTGTCAGTCCTCATGTACTTATGTCGGCATTGTGCCTTTTGTATTAAATTCGGATGCAATTTCTGTGTTTCATCGTCAATAAGAAGGTCCAAGGGATACAGTAAACGTGTAGTGAAACATCGGAGTCTAAAACTGGACTCACAGGAGAGGTTCAAATCATAGAAAGTCAGAGAGTCAGTCCTCTTGTTCTTAAGTCGGCATTGTGCATTTTGAATTTAATTCCGATGCAAATTCTGTGTTTCATCGTCAATCAGATGTTTCAAGGTATACAGTGAACCTGAAGTGAAGCATCGGAATCTAAAACTGGACTCACAGGAGAGGTTCAAATCATAGAAAGTGAGAGTGTCAGTCCTCTTGTACTTAGGTCGGCATTGTGCCTTTTGTATTAAGTTTATATGCAATTTCTGTGTTTCATCGTCAATAAGAAGGTCCAAGGGATACAGTAAAGCTGAAGTGAAACATCGTAGTCTAAAACTGGACTCACAGGGGAGGTTCAAATAATAGAAAGTGAGAGTGTCAGTCCTCTTGTACTTAAGTCGGCATTGTGCCTTTTGTATTAAATTCGGATGCAATTTCTGTTTTTCATCGTCAATAAGAAGGTCCAAGGGATACAGTAAAGCTGAAGTGTAGCATCGGAATCTAAAACTGGACTCACAAGAGAGGTTCAAATCATAGAAAGTGAGAGTGTTTGTCCTCTTGTACTTAAGACGGCATTGTGCCTTTTGTATTAAATTCGGATGCAATGTCTGTGTTGCATCGTCAATAAGAAGGTCCAAGGGATACAGTAAACCTGAAGTGATGCATCGGAATCTAATACTGGACTCACAGGAGAGGTTCAAATCATACAAAGTGAGAGTGTCAGTCCTCTTGTACTTAAGTCGGCATTGTGCCTTTTGTATTAAATTCGGATGCAATTTCTTTGTTTCATCGTCAATAAGAAGGTACAAGGTATACAGTAAGATTGAAGTGAAGCATCGGAATCTAAAACTGGACTCACAGGAGAGGTTCAAATCAAGGAAAGTTAGAATGTCAGTCCTCTTGTACTTAAGTCGGCAGTGTGCCTTTTGTATTAAATTCGGATGCAATTTCAGTGTTTCATCGTCAATAAGAAGGTCCAAGGGATACAGTAAACCTGTAGTGAAACATCGGAGTCTAAAACTGGACTCACAGGAGAGGTTCAAATCATAGAAAGTCAGAGAGTCAGTCCTCTTGTTCTTAAGTCGGCATTGTGCATTTTGAATTTAATTCCGATGCAAATTCTGTGTTTCATCGTCAATCAGATGTTCCAAGGTATACAGTGAACCTGAAGTGAAGCATCGGAATCTAAAACTGGACTCACAGGAGAGGTTCAAATCATAGAAAGTGAGAGTGTCAGTCCTCTTGTACTTAGGTCGGCATTGTGCCTTTTGTATTAAGTTTATATGCAATTTCTGTGTTTCATCGTCAATAAGAAGGTCCAAGGGATACAGTAAACCTGAAGTGAGGCACCGGAATCTAAAACTGGACTCACAGGAGAGATTCATATCATAGAAAGTGAGATTTTCCGGCCTCTTGTACTTAAGTCGGCATTGTGCCTTTTGTATTAATTTCGGATGCAACATCTGTGTTTCATCGTCAATGGGAAGGTCCAAGGGATACAGTAAACCTGAAGTGAAGCATCGGAATCTAAACCTGGACTCACAGGAGAATTTCAAATCATAGGAAGTTAGAGTCTCAGTACTCTTGTACTTAAGTCGGCATTGTGCCTTTTGTATTTAATTCGGATGCAATTTCTGTGTCTCATCGTAAATAAGAAGGTCCAAGGGATACAGTAAACCTGAAGTGAGGCAACGGAATCTAAAACTTGACTCACAGGAGAGGTTAATATCATAAAATGTGAGAGTTTCAGTCCTCTTGTACTTAAGTCGGCATTGTGCCTTTTGTATTAAATTCGGATGCAATTTCTGTGTTTCATCGTCAATAAGAAGGTCCAAGGGATACAGTAAACCTGAAGTGAAGCATCGGAATCTAACACTGGACTCACAAGAGAGGTTCAAATCATAGAAAGTGAGAGTGTCAGTCCTCTTGTACTTAGGTCGGCATTGTGCCTTTTGTATTAAATTCGGATGCAATTTCTGTGTTTCATCGTCAATAAGAAGGTACAAGGGATGCTGTAAACCTGAAGTGAAGCATCGGAATCTAAACCTGGACTCACAGGAGAGGTTCAAATCGTAGGAAGTTAGAGTTTCAGTCCTCTTGTACTTAAGTCGGCATTGTGCCTTTTGTATTAAATTCGGATGCAATTTCTGTGTTTCATCGTCTATAAGAAGGTCCAAGGGATACAGTAAACCTGTAGTGAAACATCGGAGTCTAAAACTGGACTCACAGGAGAGGTTCAAATCATAGAAAGTCAGAGAGTCAGTCCTCTTGTTCTTAAGTCGGCATTGTGCCTTTTGTATTAAATTCGGATGCAATATCTGTGTGTGATCGTCAATGAGAAGGTCCAAGGGATACAGGAAACCTGAAGTGAAGCATCGGAATCTAGAACTTAACTCACAGGAGAGGTTCTAAACATAGAAAGTGAGAGTGTCAGTCCTCTTGTACTTAAGTCTGCATTGTGCCTTTTGTATTAAATTCGGATGCAATTTCCGTGTTTCATCGTCAACAAGAGGGTACAAGGGATACAGTAGAGCTGAAGTGAAGCATCGGAATCTAATACTGGACTCACAGGAGAGGTTCAAATCATAGAAAGTTAGAGTGTCAGTCCTCTTGTACTTAAGTCGGCATTGTTCATTTTGTATTAAATTTGAATGCAATTTCTGTGTTTCATCGTCAATAAGAAGGTCCAAGGTATACAATAAACCTGAAGTGAAGCATCGGAATCTAAAACTGGACTCACAAGAGAGGTTCAAATCATAGAAAGTGAGAGTGTCAGTCCTCTTGTACTTAGGTCGGCATTGTGCCTTTTGTATTAAATTCGGATGCAATTTCTGTGTTTCATCGTCAATAAGAAGGTACAAGGGATGCAGTAAACCTGAAGTGAAGCATCGGAATCTAAAACTGGACTCACATGAGAGGTTCAAATCATAGAAAGTGAGAGTGTTAGTCCTCTTGTACTTAGGACGGCATTGTGCCTTATGTATTAAATTCGGATGCAATGTCTGTGTTGCATCGTCAATAAGAAGGTCCAAGGGATAAAGTAAACCTGAAGTGAAGCATCGGAATCTAATACTGGACTCACAGGAGAGGTTCAAATCATAGAAAGTGAGAGTGTCAGTCCTCTTGTACTTAAGTCGGCATTGTGCCTTTTGTATTAAATTCGGATGCAATTTCTGTGTTTCATCGTCAATAAGAAGGTACAAGGGATACAGTAAAGCTGAAGTGAAGCATCGGAATCTAAAACAGGACTCACAGGAGAGGTTCAAATCGTAGAAAGAGAGTGTGTCAGTCCTCATGTACTTATGTCGGCATTGTGCCTTTTGTATTAAATTCGGATGCAATTTCTGTGTTTCATCGTCAATAAGAAGGTCCAAGGGATACAGTAAACGTGTAGTGAAACATCGGAGTCTAAAACTGGACTCACAGGAGAGGTTCAAATCATAGAAAGTCAGAGAGTCAGTCCTCTTGTTCTTAAGTCGGCATTGTGCATTTTGAATTTAATTCCGATGCAAATTCTGTGTTTCATCGTCAATCAGATGTTTCAAGGTATACAGTGAACCTGAAGTGAAGCATCGGAATCTAAAACTGGACTCACAGGAGAGGTTCAAATCATAGAAAGTGAGAGTGTCAGTCCTCTTGTACTTAGGTCGGCATTGTGCCTTTTGTATTAAGTTTATATGCAATTTCTGTGTTTCATCGTCAATAAGAAGGTTAAAGTTATATACTGTAAACCTGAAGAGAAGCATCGTATACTAAAATTGGACTCACAGGAGAGGTTCAAATCATGGAAAGTTAGAATGTCAGTCCTCATGTACTTATGTCGTCAATGTGCCTTTTGTATGAAACTCGGATGCAATTTCAGTGTTTCATCGTCAATGAGAAGGTCCAAGGGATACAGTAAACCTGAAGTGAGGCACCGGAATCTAAAACTGGACTCACAGGAGAGATTCATATCATAGAAAGTGAGATTTTCCGGCCTCTTGTACTTAAGTCGGCAGTGTGCCTTTTGTATTAAATTCGGATGAAATTTCAGTGTTTCAATGTCAATAAGAAGGTCCAAGGGATACAGTAAACCTGAAGTGAAACATCGGAGTCTAAAACTGGACTCACAGGAGAGGTACAAATCATAGAAAGTGAGAGTGTCAGTCCTCTTGTACTTAAGTCGGCATTGTGCCTTTTGTATTAAATTCGGATGCAATTTCTGTGTTTCATCGTCAATAAGAAGGTCCAAGGGATACAGTAAACCTGAAGTGAAACATCAGAGTCTAAAACTGGACTCACAGGAGAGGTACAAATCATAGAAAGTGAGAGTGTCAGTCCTCTTGTACTTAAGTCGGCATAGTGCCTTTTGTATTGAATTCGGATGCAATTTCTGTGTTTCATCGTCAATAAGAAGGTCCAAGGGATACAGTAAGATTGAAGTGAAGCATCGGAATCTAAAACTGGACTCACAGGAGAGGTTCAAATCATGGAAAGTTAGAATGACAGTCCTCTTGTACTTAAGTCGGCAGTGTGCCTTTAGTATTAAATTCGGATGCAATTTCAGTGTTTCATCGTCAATACGAAGGTCCAAGGGATACAGTAAACCTGAAGTGAGGCATCGGAATCTAAAACTGGACTCACAGGAGAGATTCAAATCATAGAAAGTGAGAGTTTCAGTCCTCTTGTACTGAAGTCGGCATTGTGCCTTTTGTATTAAATTCGGATGCAATATCTGTGTGTGATCGTCAATGAGAAGGTCCAAGGGATACAGGAAACCTGAAGTGAAGCATCGGAATCTAGAACTTAACTCACAGGAGAGGTTCTAATCATAGAAAGTGAGTGTGTCAGTCCTCTTGTACTTAAGTCTGCATTGTGCCTTTTGTATTAAATTCGGATGCAATTTCCGTGTTTCATCGTCAATAAGAAGGTACAAGGGATACAGTAAAGCTGAAGTGAAGCATCGGAATCTAATACTGGACTCACAGGAGAGGTTCAAATCATAGAAAGTTAAAGTGTCAGTCCTCTTGTACTTAAGTCGGCATTGTTCATTTTGTATTAAATTTGAATGCAATTTCTGTGTTTCATCGTCAATAAGAAGGTCCAAGGTATACAATAAACCTGAAGTGAAGCATCGGAATCTAAAACTGGACTCACAAGAGAGGTTCAAATCATAGGAAGTGAGAGTGTCAGTCCTCTTGTACTTAGGTCGGCATTGTGCCTTTTGTATTAAATTCGGATGGAATTTCTGTGTTTCATCGTCAGTAAGAAGGTACAAGGGATGCAGTAAACCTGAAGTGAAGCATCGGAATCTAAAACTGGACTCACATGAGAGGTTCAAATCATAGAAAGTGAGAGTGTTAGTCCTCTTGTACTTAGGACGGCATTGTGCCTTATGTATTAAATTCGGATGCAATTTCTGTGTTGCATCGTCAATAAGAAGGTCCAAGGGATAAAGTAAACCTGAAGTGAAGCATCGGAATCTAATACTGGACTCACAGGAGAGGTTCAAATCATAGCAAGTGAGAGTGTCAGTCCTCTTGTACTTAAGTCGGCATTGTGCCTTTTGTATTAAATTCGGATGCAATTTCTGTGTTTCATCGTCAATAAGAAGGTACAAGGGATACAGTAAAGCTGAAGTGAAGCATCGGAATCTAAAACAGGACTCACAGGAGAGGTTCAAATCGTAGAAAGAGAGTGTGTCAGTCCTCTTGTACTTATGTCGGCATTGTGCCTTTTGTACTAAATTCGGATGCAATTTCTGTGTTTCATCGTCAATAAGAAGGTCCAAGGGATACAGTAAACGTGTAGTGAAACATCGGAGTCTAAAACTGGACTCACAGGAGAGGTTCAAATCATAGAAAGTCAGAGAGTCAGTCCTCTTGTTCTTAAGTCGGCATTGTGCATTTTGAATTTAATTCCGATGCAAATTCTGTGTTTCATCGTCAATCAGATGTTCCAAGGTATACAGTGAACCTGAAGTGAAGCATCGGAATCTAAAACTGGACTCACAGGAGAGGTTCAAATCATAGAAAGTGAGAGTGTCAGTCCTCATGTACTTAGGTCGGCATTGTGCCTTCTGTATTAAGTTTATATGCAATTTCTGTGTTTCATCGTCAATAAGAAGGTTAAAGTTATATACTGTAAACCTGAAGAGAAGCATCGTATACTAAAATTGGACTCACAGGAGAGGTTCAAATCATGGAAAGTTAGAATGTCAGTCCTCATGTACTTATGTCGTCAATGTGCCTTTTGTATGAAACTCAGATGCAATTTCAGTGTTTCATCGTCAATAAGAAGGTCCAAGGGATACAGTAAACCTGAAGTGAGGCACCGGAATCTAAAACTGGACTCACAGGAGAGATTCATATCATAGAAAGTGAGATGTTCCGGCCACTTGTACTTAAGTCGGCATTGTGCCTTTTGTATCAAATTCGGATGAAATTTCAGTGTTTCGATGTCAATAAGAAGGTCCAAGGGATACAGTAAACCTGAAGTGAGGCATCGGAATCTAAAACTGGACTCACAGGAGAGATTCAAATCATAGAAAGTTAGAGCGTCAGTCCTCTTATACTTAAGTCTGCATTGTGCCTTTTGTATTAAATTCGGATGCAAGTTCTGTGTTTCATCGTCAATAAGAAGGTCCAAGGGATACAGTAAACCTGAAGTGAAACATCGGAGTCTAAAAGTGGACTCACAGGAGAGGTTCAAATCATAGAATGTGAGAGTGTCAGTCCTCTTGTACTTAAGTCGGCATTGTGCCTTTTGTATTGAATTCGGATGCAATTTCTGTGTTTAATCGTCAATAAGAAGGTCCAAAGTATACAGTAACATTGAAGTGAAGCATCATATTCTAACACTGAACTCACAGGAGAGGTTCAAATCTTAGAAAGTCAGAGAGTAAGTCCTCTTGTTCTTAAGTCGGCATTGTGCCTTTTGAATTAAATTCGGATGCAATTTCTGTGTTTCATCGTCAATAAGATGTTCCAAGGTATACAGTAAACCTGAAGTGAAGCATCGGAATCTAAACCTGGACTCACAGGAGAGGTTCAAATCATAGGAAGTTAGAGTGTCAGTACTCTTGTACTTAAGTCGGCATTGTGCCTTTTCTGTTTAATTCGGATGCAATTTCTGTGTCTCATCGTAAATAAGAAGGTCCAAGGGATACAGTAAACCTGTAGTGAGGCAACGGAATCTAAAACTTGACTCACAGGAGAGGTTCATATCATAAAATGTGAGAGTTTCAGTCCTCTTGTATTTAAGTCGGCATTGTGCCTTTTGTATTAAATTCGGATGCAATTTCTGTGTTTCATCGTCAATAAGAAGGTCCAAGGGATACAGTTAACCTGAAGTAAAGCATCGGAATCTAGAACTTAACTCACAGGAGAGGTTCAAATCATTGAAAGTGAGAGTGTCAGTCCTCTTTTACTTAAGTCGGCATTGTGCCTTTTGTATTAAGTTTGGATGCAATTTCTGTGTTTCATCGTCAATAAGAAGGTTAAAGTTATACTGTAAACGTGAAGAGAAGCATCGTAATCTAAAACTGGACTCACCGGAGACGTTCAAATCATGGAAAGTTAGAATGTCTGTCCTCTTGTACTTAAGTCGGCATTGTGCTATTTGTATTAAATTCGGATGCAATTTCAGTGTTTCATCGTCAATAAGAAGGTCCAAGAGACACAGTAAACCTGAAGTGAGGCATCGGAATCATAAACTGTACTCACAGGAGAGATTAAAATCATAGAAAGTTAGAGTGCCAGTCCTCTTGTACTTAAGTCGGCATTCTGCCTTTTGTATTAAATTCGGATGCAATTTCTGCGTTTCATAGTCAATAAGAGGGTCCAAGGGATACAGTAAACCTGAAGTGAAGCAACGGAATCTAAAACTGGACTCACAGGAGAGGCTCAAATCATAGAAAGTTAGAGTGTCAGTCCCCTTGCACTTAGGTCGGCATTGTGCCTTTTGTATTAAATTCAGATGCAATTTCTGTGTTTCATCGTCAATAGGAAGGTTAAAGTTATACAGTAAACCTGAGGAGAAGCATCGTAATCTAAAACTAGACTCACAGGAGAGGTTCAAATCATAGAAAGTTAGAATGTCAGGCCTCCTGTACTTAAGTCGGCATTGTGCCTTTTGTATTAAATTCGGATGAAATTTCAGTGTTTCATCGTCAATAAGAAGGTCCAAGGGATACAGTAAACCTGAAGTGAGGCATCGGAATCTAAAACTGGACACACAGGAGAGATTCAAATCATAGAAAGTTAGAGTGCCAGTCCACTTGTACTTAAGTCGGCATTGTGCCTTTTGTATTAAATTCGGATGCAATATCTGTGTTTCATCGTTAATAAGATGGTCTAAGGGATACAGTAAACCTGAAGTGAAGCAACGGAATCTAAAACTGGACTCACAGGAGAGGTTCCAATCATAGAAAGTTAGAGTGTCTGTCCTCTTGTACTTAGGTCGGCATTGTGCCTTTTGTATTAAATTCGGATGCAATTTCTGTGTTTCATCGTCAATAAGAAGGTCCAAGGGATACAGTAAACCGGAAATGAGGCATCGGAATCTAAAACTGGACTCACAGGAGGGGTTCAAATCATAGAAAATTAGAGTGTCTGTCCTCTTGTACTTAAGTCGGCATTGTGCCTTTTGTATTAAATTCGGATGCAATTTCTGTGTTTCATCGTCAATAACAAGGTCCAAGGGATACAGTAAACCTGAAGTGAAGCATCGGAATCTAAAACTGGACTCACAGGAGAGGTTCAAATCATAGAAAGTGAGAGTGTTAGTACTCTTGTACTTAAGTCGGCATTGTGCCTTTTGTATTAAATTCGGATGCAATTTCTGTGTTTAATCGTCAATAAGAAGGTCCAAGGTATGCAGTTAACCTGAAGTGTAGCATCGGAATCAAAAACTGGACTGACAGGAGAGGTTCAAATCATAGAAAGTTAGAGTGTCAGTCCTCTTGTACTTAAGTCAGCATTGTGCCTTTTGTATTAAATTCGGATGCAATTTCTGTGTTTCATCGTCAATAAGAAGGTCCAAGGGATACAGTAAACCTGAAGTGAAGCATCGGAATCTAAACTGGACTCATAGGAGAGGTTCAAATCATAGAAAGTGAGACTGTCAGTCCTCATGTACTTAAGTCGGCATTGTGCTTTTTGTATTAAATTCGGATGCAATTTCTGTGTTTCATCGTCAATAGGTAGTTCCAAGGGATACAGTTAACCTGAAGTGAAGCATCGGAATCTAATACTGGACTCACAGGAGAGGTTCAAATCATAGAAAGTAAGAGTAACAGTCCTCTTGCACTTAAGTCGGCATTGTGCCTTTTGTATTAAATTCGGATGCAATTTCTGTGTTACATCGTCAATAAGAAGGTACAAGGGATACAGTAAACCTGAAGTGAAGCATCGGAATCTAAAACCAGACTCACAGGAGAGGTACAAATCATAGAAAGTGAGAGTGTAAGTCCTCTTTTACTTACGTCGGCATTGTGCGTTTTGTATTAAATTCGGATGCAATTTCTGTATTTCATCGCCAATTAAAAGGTCCAAGGGATACAGTAAACGTGAAGTGAAACATCGGAGTCTAAAACTGGACTCACAGGAGAGGCTCAAATCATAGAAAGTGAGAGTGTCAGTCCTCTTGTACTTAAGTCGGCATTGTGCCTTTTGTATTAAATTCGGATGCAATTTCTGTGTTTCATCGTCAATAAGATGGTCCAAAGTATACAGTAAGATTGAATTGAAGCATCGGAATCTAAAACTGGACTCACAGGAGAGGTACAAATCATAGAAAGTCAGAGTGTCAGTCATCTTGTTCGTAAGTCGGCAATGTGCATTTTGAATTTAATTCCGATCCAATTTCTGTGTTTCATCGTCAATAAGATGTTCCAAGGTATACAGTAAACCTAAAGAGAAGCATCGGAATCTAAAACTGGACTCACAGGAGAGGTTCAAATCATAGAAAGTTAGAGTGTCAGTCCTCTTGTACTAAAGTCGGCATTGTGCCTTTTGTATTAAATTCGGATGCAATTTCTGTGTTTCATCGTCAATCAGAAGGTCCAAGGGATACAGTATACCTGAAGTGAAGCATCGGAATCTAGAACTTAACTCACTGGAGAGATTCAATTCATAGAAAGTTAGAGTGTCAGTCCTCTTGTACTTAAGTCGGCATTGTGCCTTTTGTATTAAATTCGGATGCATTTTATGTGTTTCATCGTCAATAAGAAGGTCCAAGGGATACAGCAAACCTGAAGTGAAGCATCGGAATCTAACACTGGACTCACAAGAGAGGTTAAAATCATTGAAAGTGAGAGTGTCAGTCCTCTTGTACTTAAGTCGGCATTGTGCTTTTGTATTAAATTCGGATGCAATTTTTGTGTTTCATAGTCTATAAGAAGGTACAAGGGATGCAGTAAACCTGAAGTGAAGCATCGGAATCTAAAACTGGACACACAAGAGAGGTTCAAATAATAGAAAGTGAGTGTGTTAGTCCACTTGTACTTAGGACAGCATTGTGCCTTTTGTATTAAATTCGGATGCAATGTCTGTGTTGCATCGTCAATAAGAAGGTCCGAGTGATACAGTAAACCTGAAGTGAAGCATCGGAATCTAATACTGGACTCACAGGAGAGGTTCAAATCATAGAAAGTGAGAGTATCAGTCCTCTTGTACTTAAGTCGGCGCTGTGCCTTTTGTATTACATTCGGATGCAATTTCTGTGTTTCATCGTCAATAAGAAGGTCCAAAGTATACAGTAACATTGAGGTGAAGCATCGGAATCTAAAACTGGACTCACAGGAGAGGTTCAAATCATTGAAAGTCAGAGAGTAAGTCCTCTTGTTCTTAAGTCGGCATTGTGCCTTTTGAATTTAATTCCGATCCAATTTCTGTGTTTCATCGTCAATAAGATGTTCCAAGGTATACAGTAAACCTGAAGTGAAGCATCGGAATCTAAAACTGGACTCACAGGAGAGGTTCAAATCATAGGAAGTTAGAGTGTCAGTACTCTCGTACTTAAGTCGGCATTGTGCCTTTTGTATTTAATTCGGATGCAATTTCTGTGTCTCATCGTCAATAAGAAGGTCCAAGGGATACAGTAAACCTGAAGTGAAGCAACGGAATCTAAAACTGGACTCACAGGAGAGGTTCATATCATAGAAAGTGCGAGTTTCAGTCCTCTTGTACTTAAGTCGGCATTGTGCCTTTTGTATTAAATTCGGATGCAATTTCTGTGTTTCATCGTCAATAAGAAGGTCCAAGGGATACAGTAAACCTGAAGTGAAGCATCGGAATCTAGTACTTAACTCATAGGAGCGGTTCAAATCATAGAAAGTGAGAATGTCAGTCCTCTTGTACTTAAGTCGGCATTGTGCCTTTTGTATTAAATTCGGATGCAATTTCTGTGTTTCATCGTCAATAAGAAGGTCCAAGGGATACAGTAAAACTGAAGTGAAGCATCGGAATCTAAAACTGGACTCACAGGAGAGGTTCAAATCATAGAAAATGAGAGTGTCAGTCCTCTTGTATTTTGGTCGGCATTCTGCCTTTTGTATTACAATCGGATGCAATTTCTGTGTTTCATCGTCAATAAGAAGGTCCAAGGGATACAGTAAACCTGAAGTGAGGCATCGGAATCTAAAACTGGACTCACAGGAGAGATTCAAATCATAGAAAGTTAGAGTGCCAGTCCACTTGTACTTAAGTCGGCATTGTGCCTTTTGTATTAAATTCGGATGCAATATCTGTGTTTCATCGTCAATAAGATGGTCTAAGGGATACCGTAAACCTGAAGTGAAGCAACGGAATCTAAAACTGGACTCACAGGAGAGGTTCCAATCATAGAAAGTTAGAGTGTCTGTCTTCTTGTACTTAGGTCGGCATTGTGCCTTTTGTATTAAATTCGGATGCAATTTCTGTGTTTCATCGTCAATAAGAAGGTCCAAGGGATACAGTATACCGGAAATGAGGCATCGGAATCTAAAACTGGACTCACAGGAGGGGTTCAAATCATAGAAAATTAGAGTGTCCGTCCTCTTGTACTTAAGTCGGCATTGTGCCTTTTGTATTAAATTCGGATGCAATTTCTGTGTTTCATCGTCAATAACATGGTACAAGGGATACAGTAAACCTGAGGTGAAGCATCGGAATCTAAAACTGGACTCACAGGAGAGGTTCAAATCATAGAAAGTGAGAGTGTTAGTCCTCTTGTACTTAAGTCGGCATTGTGCCTTTTGTATTAAATTCGGATGCAATTTCTGTGTTTAATTGTCAATAAGAAGGTCCAAGGTATGCAGTTAACCTGAAGTGTAGCATCGGAATCAAAAACTGGACTGACAGGAGAGGTTCAAATCATAGAAAGTTAGAGTGACAGTCCTCTTGTACTTAAGTCGGCATTGTGATTTTTGTATTAAATTCAGATGCAATTTCTGTGTTTCATCGTCAATAAGAAGGTCCAAGGGATACAGTAAACCTGAAGTGAAGCATCGGAATCTAAACTGGACTCATAGGAGAGGTTCAAATCATAGAAAGTGAGACTGTCAGTCCTCTTGTACTTAAGTCGGCATTGTGCCTTTTGTATTAAATTCGGATGCAATTTCTGTGTTTCATCGTCAATAGGTAGTTCCAAGGGATACAGTAAACCTGAAGTGAAGCATCGGAATCTAATACTGGACTCACAGGAGAGGTTCAAATCATAGAAAGTGAGAGTGTCAGTCCTCTTGTACTTAAGTCGGCATTGTGCCTTTTGTATTAAATTCGGATGCAATTTCTGTGTTACATCGTCAATAAGAAGGTAAAAGGGATACAGTAAACCTGAAGTGAAGCATCGGAATCTAAAACCGGACTCACAGGAGAGGTACAAATCATAGAAAGTGAGAGTGTAAGTCCTCTTTTACTTACGTCGGCATTGTGCGTTTTGTATTATATTCGGATTCAATTTCTGTATTTCATCGCCAATTAGAAGGTCCAAGGGATACAGTAAACGTGAAGTGAAACATCGGAGTCGAAAACTGGACTCACAGGAGAGGTTCAAATCATAGAAAGTGAGAGTGTCAGTCCTCTTGTACTTAAGTCGGCATTGTGCCTTTTGTATTAAATTCGGATGCAATTTCTGTGTTTCATCGTCAATAAGATGGTCCAAAGTATACAGTAAGATTGAATTGAAGCATCGGAATCTAAAACTGGACTCACAGGAGAGGTACAAATCATAGAAAGTCAGAGTGTCAGTCATCTTGTTCGTAAGTCGGCAATGTGCATTTTGAATTTAATTCCGATCCAATTTCTGTGTTTCATCGTCAATAAGATGTTCCAAGGTATACAGTAAACCTAAAGAGAAGCATCGGAATCTAAAACTGGACCCACAGGAGAGGTTCAAATCATAGAAAGTTAGAGTGTCAGTCCTCTTGTACTAAAGTCGGCATTGTGCCTTTTGTATTAAATTCGGATGCAATTTCTGTGTTTCATCGTCAATCAGAAGGTCCAAGGGATACAGTATACCTGAAGTGAAGCATCGGAATCTAGAACTTAACTCACTGGAGAGATTCAATTCATAGAAAGTTAGTGTGTCAGTCCTCTTGTACTTAAGTCGGCATTGTGCCTTTTGTATTAAATTCGGATGCATTTTATGTGTTTCATCGTCAATAAGAAGGTCCAAGGGATACAGCAAACCTGAAGTGAAGCATCGGAATCTAACACTGGACTCACAAGAGAGGTTAAAATCATTGAAAGTGAGAGTGTCAGTCCTCTTGTACTTAAGTCGGCATTGTGCTTTTGTATTAAATTCGGATGCAATTTTTGTGTTTCATAGTCAATAAGAAGGTACAAGGGATGCAGTAAACCTGAAGTGAAGCATCGGAATCTAAGACTGGACACACAAAAGAGGTTCCAATAATAGAAAGTGAGTGTGTTAGTCCACCTGTACTTAGGACGGCATTGTGCCTTTTGTATTAAATTCGGATGCAACGTCTGTGTTGCATCGTCAATAAGAAGGTCCGAGGGATACAGTAAACCTGAAGTGAAGCATCGGAATCTAATACTGGACTCACAGGAGAGGTTCAAATCATAGAAAGTGAGAGTGTCAGTCCTCTTGTACTTAAGTCGGCATTGTGCCTTTTGTATTAAATTCAGATGCAATTTCTGTGTTTCATCGTCAATAAGAAGGTCCAAGGGATACAGTAAACCTGAAGTGAAGCATCGGAATCTAAACTGGACTCGTAGGAGAGGTTCAAATCATAGAAAGTGAGACTGTCAGTCCTCTTGTACTTAAGTCGGCATTGTGCCTTTTGTATTAAATTCGGATGCAATTTCTGTGTTTCATCGTCAATAGGTAGTTCCAAGGGATACAGTAAACCTGAAGTGAAGCATCGGAATCTAATACTGGACTCACAGGAGAGGTTAAAATCATAGAAAGTGAGAGTGTCAGTCCGCTTGTACTTAAGTCGGCATTGTGCCTTTTGTATTTAATTCGGATGCAATTTCTGTGTTTCATCGTCAATAAGAAGGTCCAAAGGATACAGTAAACATGAAGTCAAGCATCGGAATCTAAAACTGGACTCACAGGAGAGGTTCAAATCATAGAAAGTGAGAGTTTCAGTCCTCTTGTACTTAAGTCGGCATTGTGCCTTTTGTATTAAATTCGGATGCAATATCTGTGTTTCATCGTCAATCAGAAGGTCCAAGGGATACAGTATACCTGAAGTGAAGCATCGGAATCTAGAACTTCACTCACTGGAGAGATTCAATTCATAGAAAGTTAGAGTGTCAGTCCTCTTGTACTTAAGTCGGCATTGTGCCCTTTTTATTAAATTCGGATGCATTTTATGTGTTTCATCGTCAATAAGAAGGTCCAAGGGATACAGCAAACCTATAGTGAAGCATCGGAATCTAACACTGGACTCACAAGAGAGGTTAAAATCATTGAAAGTGAGAGTGTCAGTCCTCTTGTACTTAAGTCGGCATTGTGCTTTTGTATTAAATTCGGATGCAATTTTTGTGTTTATAGTCAATAAGAAGGTACAAGGGATGCAGTAAACCTGAAGTGAAGCATCGGAATCTAAAACTGGACACACAAGAGAGGTTCAAATAATAGAAAGTGAGTGTGTTAGTCCACTTGTACTTAGGACGGCATTGTGCCTTTTGTATTAAATTCGGATGCAATGTCTGTGTTGCATCGTCAATAAGAAGGTCCGAGGGATACAGTAAACCTGAAGTGAAGCATCGGAATCTAATACTGGACTCACAGGAGAGGTTCAATTCATAGAAAGTGAGAGTGTCAGGCCTCTTGTACTTAAGTCGGCACTGTGCCTTTTGTATTACATTCGGATGGAATTTCTGTGTTTCATCGTCAATAAGAAGGTCCAAAGTATACAGTAACATTGAGGTGAAGCATCGGAATCTAAAACTGGACTCACAGGAGAGGTTCAAATCATAGAAAGTCAGAGAGTAAGTCCTCTTGTTCTTAAGTCGGCATTGTGCCTTTTGAATTTAATTCCGATCCAATTTCTGTGTTTCATCGTCAATAAGATGTTCCAAGGTATACAGTAAACCTGAAGTGAAGCATCGGAATCTAAAACTGGACTCACAGGAGAGGTTCAAATCATAGGAAGTTAGAGTGTCAGTACTCTCGTACTTAAGTCGGCATTGTGCCTTTTGTATTTAATTCGGATGCAATTTCTGTGTCTCATCGTCAATAAGAAGGTCCAAGGGATACAGTAAACCTGAAGTGAAGCAACGGAATCTATAACTGGACTCACAGGAGAGGTTCATATCATAGAAAGTGCGAGTTTCAGTCCTCTTGTACTTAAGTCGGCATTGTGCCTTTTGTATTAATTTCGGATGCAATTTCTGTGTTTCATCGTCAATAAGAAGGTCCAAGGGATACAGTAAACTTGAAGTGAAGCATCGGAATATAGAACTTAACTCACAGGAGCGGTTCAAATCATAGAAAGTGAGAATGTCAGTCCTCTTGTACTTAAGTCGGCATTGTGCCTTTTGTATTAAATTCGGATGCAATTTCTGTGTTTCATCGTCAATAAGAAGGTCCAAGGGATACAGTAAACCTGAAGTGAAGCATCGGAATCTAAAACTGGACTCACAGGAGCGGTTCAAATCATAGATAATGAGAGTGTAAGTCCTCTTTTACTTACGTCGGCATTGTGCGTTTTGTATTAAATTCGGATGCAATTTCTGTATTTCATCGCCAATTAGAAGGTCCAAGGGATACAGTAAACGTGAAGTGAAACATCGGAGTCTAAAACTGGACTCACAGGAGAGGTTCAAATCATAGAAAGTGAGACTGTCAGTCCTCTTGTACTTAAGTCGGATTTTGTGCCTTTTGTATTAAATTCGGATGCATTTTATGTGTTTCATCGTCAATAAGAAGGTCCAAGGGATACAGCAAACCTGAAGTGAAGCATCGGAATCTAACACTGGACTCACAAGAGAGGTTAAAATCATTGAAAGTGAGAGTGTCAGTACTCTTGTACTTAAGTCGGCATTGTGCTTTTGTATTAAATTCGGATGCAATTTTTGTGTTTCATAGTCAATAAGAAGGTACAAGGGATGTTATAAACCTGAAGTGAAGCATCGGAATCTAAAACTGGACACACAAGAGAGGTTCAAATAATAGAAAGTGAGTGTGTTAGTCCACTTGTACTTAGGACGGCATTGTGCCTTTTGTATTAAATTCGGATGCAATGTCTGTGTTGCATCGTCAATAAGAAGGTCCGAGGGATACAGTAAACCTGAAGTGAAGCATCGGAATCTAATACTGGACTCACAGGAGAGGTTCAATTCATAGAAAGTGAGAGTGTCAGTCCTCTTGTACTTAAGTCGGCACTGTGCCTTTTGTATTACATTCGGATGCAATATCTGTGTTTCATCGTCAATCAGAAGGTCCAAGGGATAAAGTATACCTGAAGTGAAGCATCGGAATCTAGAACTTAACTCACTGGAGAGAATCAATTCATAGAAAGTTAGAGTGTCAGTCCTCTTGTACTTAAGTCGGCATTGTGCCTTTTGTATTAAATTCGGATGCATTTTATGTGTTTCATCGTCAATAAGAAGGTCCAAGGGATACAGCAAACCTGAAGTGAAGCATCGGAATCTAACACTGGACTCACAAGAGAGGTTAAAATCATTGAAAGTGAGAGTGTCAGTCCTCTTGTACTTAAGTCGGCATTGTGCTTTTGTATTAAATTCGGATGCAATTTTTGTGTTTCATAGTCAATAAGAAGGTACAAGGGATGTAATAAACCTGAAGTGAAGCATCGGAATCTAAAACTGGACACACAAGAGAGGTTCAAATAATAGAAAGTGAGTGTGTTAGTCCACTTGTACTTAGGACGGCATTGTGCCTTTTGTATTAAATTCGGATGCAATGTCTGTGTTGCATCGTCAATAAGAAGGTCCGAGGGATACAGTAAACCTGAAGTGAAGCATCGGAATCTAATACTGGACTCACAGGAGAGGTTCAATTCATAGAAATTGAGAGTGTCAGTCCTCTTGTACTTAAGTCGGCACTGTGCCTTTTGTATTACATTCGGATGCAATTTCTGGGTTTCATCGTCAATAAGAAGGTCCAAAGTATACAGTAACATTGAGGTGAAGCATCGGAATCTAAAACTGGACTCACAGGAGAGGTTCAAATCATAGAAAGTCAGAGAGTAAGTCCTCTTGTTCTTAAGTCGGCATTGTGCCTTTTGAATTTAATTCCGATCCAATTTCTGTGTTTCATCGTCAATAAGATGTTCCAAGGTATACAGTAAACCTGAAGTGAAGCATCGGAATCTAAAACTGGACTCACAGGAGAGGTTCAAATCATAGGAAGTTAGAGTGTCAGTACTCTCGTACTTAAGTCGGCATTGTACCTTTTGTATTTAATTCGGATGCAATTTCTGTGTCTCATCGTCAATAAGAAGGTCCAAGGGATACAGTAAACCTGAAGTGAAGCAACGGAATCTAAAACTAGACTCACAGGAGCGGTTCAAAAAATAGATAATGAGAGTGTCAGTCCTCTTGTATTTTGGTCGGCATTCTGCCTTTTGTATTACAATCGGATGCAATTTCTGTGTTTCATCGTCAATAAGAAGGTCCAAGGGATACCGTAAACCTGAAGTGTAGCATCGGAATCAAAAACTGGACTCACAGGAAAGGTTAAAATCATAGAAAGTTAGAGTGGCAGTCCTCTTGTACTTAAGTCGGCATTGTGCCTTTTGTATTAAATTCGGATGCAATTTCTGTGTTTAATCGTCAATAAGAAGGTCCAAGGTATGCAGTTAACCTGAAGTGTAGCATCGGAATCAAAAACTGGACTGACAGGAGAGGTTCAAATCATAGAAAGTTAGAGTGTCAGTCCTCTTGTACTTAAGTCGGCATTGTGCCTTTTGTATTAAATTCAGATGCAATTTCTGTGTTTCATCGTCAATAAGAAGGTCCAAGGGATACAGTAAACCTGAAGTGAAGCATCGGAATCTAAACTGGACTCATAGGAGAGGTTCAAATCATAGAAAGTGAGACTGTCAGTCCTCTTGTACTTAAGTCGGCATTGTGCCTTTTGTATTAAATTCGGATGCAATTTCTGTGTTTCATCGTCAATAGGTAGTTCCAAGGGATACAGTAAACCTGAAGTGAAGCATCGGAATCTAATACTGGACTCACAGGAGAGGTTCAAATCATAGAAAGTGAGAGTGTCAGTCCTCTTGTACTTAAGTCGGCATTGTGCCTTTTGTATTAAATTCGGATGCAATTTCTGTGTTTCATCGTCAATAAGATGGTCCAAAGTATACAGTAAGATTGAATTGAAGCATCGGAATCTAAAACTGGACTCACAGGAGAGGTACAAATCATAGAAAGTAAGAGTGTCAGTCATCTTGTTCGTAAGTCGGCAATGTGCATTTTGAATTTAATTCCGATCCAATTTCTGTGTTTCATTGTCAATAAGATGTTCCAAGGTATACAGTAAACCTAAAGAGAAGCATCGGAATCTGAAACTGGACTCACAGGAGAGGTTCAAATCATAGAAAGTTAGAGTGTCAGTCCTCTTGTACTAAAGTCGGCATTGTGCCTTTTGTATTTAATTCGGATGCAATTTCTGTGTTTCATCGTCAATAAGATGGTCCAAAGGATACAGTAAACATGAAGTCAAGCATCGGAATCTAAAACTGGACTCACAGGAGTGGTTCAAATCATAGAAAGTGAGAGTTTCAGTCCTCTTGTACTTAAGTCGGCATTGTGCCTTTTGTATTAAATTCGGATGCAATATCTGTGTTTCATCGTCAATCAGAAGGTCCAAGGGATACAGTATACCTGAAGTGAAGCATCGGAATCTAGAACTTAACTCACTGGAGAGATTCAATTCATAGACAGTTAGAGTGTCAGTCCTCTTGTACTTAAGTCGGCATTGTGCCTTTTGTATTAAATTCGGATGCATTTTATGTGTTTCATCGTCAATAAGAAGGTCCAAGGGATACAGCAAACCTGAAGTGAAGCATCGGAATCTAACACTGGACTCACAAGAGAGGTTAAAATCATTGAAAGTGAGAGTGTCAGTCCTCTTGCACTTAAGTCGGCATTGTGCTTTTGTATTAAATTCGGATGCAATTTTTGTGTTTCATAGTCAATAAGAATGTACAAGGGATGCTGTAAACCTGAAGTGAAGCATCGGAATCTAAAACTGGACACACAAGAGAGGTTCAAATAATAGAAAGTGAATGTGTTAGTCCACTTGTACTTAGGACGGCATTGTGCCTTTTGTATTAAATTCGGATGCAATGTCTGTGTTGCATCGTCAATAAGAAGGTCCGAGGGATACAGTAAACCTGAAGTGAAGCATCGGAATCTAATACTGGACTCACAGGAGAGGTTCAATTCATAGAAAGTGAGAGTGTCAGTCCTCTTGTACTTAAGTCGGCACTGTGCCTTTTGTATTACATTCGGATGCAATTTCTGTGTTTCATCGTCAATAAGAAGGTCCAAAGTATACAGTAAACATGAAGTCAAGCATCGGAATCTAAAACTGGACTCACAGGAGAGGTTCAAATCATAGAAAGTGAGAGTTTCAGTCCTCTTGTACTTAAGTCGGCATTGTGCCTTTTGTATTAAATTCGGATGCAATATCTGTGTTTCATCGTCAATCAGAAGGTCCAAGGGATACAGTATACCTGAAGTGAAGCATCGGAATCTGGAACTTAACTCACTGGAGAGAATCAATTCATAGAAAGTTAGAGTGTCAGTCCTCTTGTACTTAAGTCGGCATTGTGCTTTTTGTATTAAATTCGGATGCATTTTATGTGTTTCATCGTCAATAAGAAGGTCCAAGGGATACAGCAAACCTGAAGTGAAGCATCGGAATCTAACACTGGACTCACAAGAGAGGTTAAAATCATTGAAAGTGAGAGTGTCAGTCCTCTTGCACTTAAGTCGGCATTGTGCTTTTGTATTAAATTCGGATGCAATTTTTGTGTTTCATAGTCAATAAGAAGGTACAAGGGATGTAATAAACCTGAAGTGAAGCATCGGAATCTAAAACTGGACACACAAGAGAGGTTCAAATAATAGAAAGTGAGTGTGTTAGTCCACTTGTACTTAGGACGGCATTGTGCCTTTTGTATTAAATTCGGATGCAATGTCTGTGTTGCATCGTCAATAAGAAGGTCCGAGGGATACAGTAAACCTGAAGTGAAGCATCGGAATCTAATACTGGACTCACAGGAGAGGTTCAATTCATAGAAAGTGAGAGTGTCAGTCCTCTTGTACTTAAGTCGGCACTGTGCCTTTTGTATTACATTCGGATGCAATTTCTGTGTTTCATCGTCAATAAGAAGGTCCAAAGTATACAGTAACATTGAGGTGAAGCATCGGAATCTAAAACTGGACTCACAGGAGAGGTTCAAATCATAGAAAGTCAGAGAGTAAGTCCTCTTGTACTTAAGTCGGCATTGTGCCTTTTGAATTTAATTCCGATCCAATTTCTGTGTTTCATCGTCAATAAGATGTTCCAAGGTATACAGTAAACCTGAAGTGAAGCATCGGAATCTAAAACTGGACTCACAGGAGAGGTTCAAATCATAGGAAGTTAGAGTGTCAGTACTCTCGTACTTAAGTCGGCATTGTGCCTTTTGTATTTAATTCGGATGCAATTTCTGTGTCTCATCGTCAATAAGAAGGTCCAAGGGATACAGTAAACCTGAAGTGAAGCAACGGAATCTATAACTGGACTCACAGGAGAGGTTCATAACATAGAAAGTGCGAGTTTCAGTCCTCTTGTACTTAAGTCGGCATTGTGCCTTTTGTATTAAATTCGGATGCAATTTCTGTGTTTCATCGTCAATAAGAAGGTCCAGGGGATACAGTAAACCTGAAGTGAAGCATCGGAATATAGAACTTAACTCACAGGAGCGGTTCAAATCATAGAAAGTGAGAATGTCAGTCCTCTTGTACTTAAGTCGGCATTGTGCCTTTTGTATTAAATTCGGATGCAATTTCTGTGTTTCATCGTCAATAAGAAGGTCCAAGGGATACAGTAAACCTGAAGTGAAGCATCGGAATCTAAAACTGGACTCACAGGAGCGGTTCAAATCATAGATAATGAGAGTGTCAGTCCTCTTGTATTTTGGTCGGCATTCTGCCTTTTGTATTACAATCGGAGGCAATTTCTGTGTTTCATCGTCAATAAGAAGGTCCAAGGGATACCGTAAACCTGAAGTGTAGCATCGGAATCAAAAACTGGACTCACAGGAAAGGTTAAAATCATAGAAAGTTAGAGTGGCAGTCCTCTTGTACTTAAGTCGGCATTGTGCTTTTGTATTAAATTCGGATGCAATATCAGTGTTTCATCGCCAATAAAAAGGTCCATGGGATACAGTAAACCTGAAGTGTAGCATCGGGAATCTAAAACTGGACTCACAGGAGAGGTTCAAATCATAGAAAGTTATTGTGTCAGTCCTCTTGTACTGAAGGCGGCATTGTGCGTTTTGTATTAAATTCGGATGCAATTTCTGTGTTTAATCGTCAATAAGAAGGTCCAAGGTATGCAGTTAACCTGAAGTGTAGCATCGGAATCAAAAACTGGACTGACAGGAGAGGTTCAAATCATAGAAAGTTAGAGTGTCAGTCCTCTTGTACTTAAGTCGGCATTGTGCCTTTTGTATTAAATTCAGATGCAATTTCTGTGTTTCATCGTCAATAAGAAGGTCCAAGGGATACAGTAAACCTGAAGTGAAGCATCGGAATCTAAACTGGACTCATAGGAGAGGTTCAAATCATAGAAAGTGAGACTGTCGGTCCTCTTGTACTTAAGTCGGCATTGTGCCTTTTGTATTAAATTCGGATGCAATTTCTGTGTTTCATCGTCAATAGGTAGTTCCAAGGGATACAGTAAACCTGAAGAGAAGCATCGGAATCTAATACTGGACTCACAGGAGAGGTTCAAATCATAGAAAGTGAGAGTGTCAGTCCTCTTGTACTTAAGTCGGCATTGTGCCTTTTGTATTAAATTCGGATGCAATTTCTGTGTTACATCGTCAATAAGAAGGTACAAGGGATACAGTAAACCTGAAGTGAAGCATCGGAATCTAAAACCGGACTCACAGGAGAGGTACAAATCATAGAAAGTGAGAGTGTAAGTCCTCTTTTACTTACGTCGGCATTGTGCGTTTTGTATTAAATTCGGATGCAATTTCTGTATTTCATCGCCAATTAGAAGGTCCAAGGGATACAGTAAACGTGAAGTGAAACATCGGAGTCTAAAACTGGACTCACAGGAGAGGTTCAAATCATAGAAAGTGAGACTGTCAGTCCTCTTGTACTTAAGTCGGATTTTGTGCCTTTTGTATTAAATTCGGATGCATTTTATGTGTTTCATCGTCAATAAGAAGGTCCAAGGGATACAGCAAACCTGAAGTGAAGCATCGGAATCTAACACTGGACTCACAAGAGAGGTTAAAATCATTGAAAGTGAGAGTGTCAGTACTCTTGTACTTAAGTCGGCATTGTGCTTTTGTATTAAATTCGGATGCAATTTTTGTGTTTCATAGTCAATAAGAAGGTACAAGGGATGTTATAAACCTGAAGTGAAGCATCGGAATCTAAAACTGGACACACAAGAGAGGTTCAAATAATAGAAAGTGAGTGTGTTAGTCCACTTGTACTTAGGACGGCATTGTGCCTTTTGTATTAAATTCGGATGCAATGTCTGTGTTGCATCGTCAATAAGAAGGTCCGAGGGATACAGTAAACCTGAAGTGAAGCATCGGAATCTAATACTGGACTCACAGGAGAGGTTCAATTCATAGAAAGTGAGAGTGTCAGTCCTCTTGTACTTAAGTCGGCACTGTGCCTTTTGTATTACTTTCGGATGCAATATCTGTGTTTCATCGTCAATCAGAAGGTCCAAGGGATAAAGTATACCTGAAGTGAAGCATCGGAATCTAGAACTTAACTCACTGGAGAGAATCAATTCATAGAAAGTTAGAGTGTCAGTCCTCTTGTACTTAAGTCGGCATTGTGCCTTTTGTATTAAATTCGGATGCATTTTATGTGTTTCATCGTCAATAAGAAGGTCCAAGGGATACAGCAAACCTGAAGTGAAGCATCGGAATCTAACACTGGACTCACAAGAGAGGTTAAAATCATTGAAAGTGAGAGTGTCAGTCCTCTTGTACTTAAGTCGGCATTGTGCTTTTGTATTAAATTCGGATGCAATTTTTGTGTTTCATAGTCAATAAGAAGGTACAAGGGATGTAATAAACCTGAAGTGAAGCATCGGAATCTAAAACTGGACACACAAGAGAGGTTCAAATAATAGAAAGTGAGTGTGTTAGTCCACTTGTACTTAGGACGGCATTGTGCCTTTTGTATTAAATTCGGATGCAATGTCTGTGTTGCATCGTCAATAAGAAGGTCCGGGGGATACAGTAAACCTGAAGTGAAGCATCGGAATCTAATACTGGACTCACAGGAGAGGTTCAATTCATAGAAATTGAGAGTGTCAGTCCTCTTGTACTTAAGTCGGCACTGTGCCTTTTGTATTACATTCGGATGCAATTTCTGTGTTTCATCGTCAATAAGAAGGTCCAAAGTATACAGTAACATTGAGGTGAAGCATCGGAATCTAAAACTGGACTCACAGGAGAGGTTCAAATCATAGAAAGTCAGAGAGTAAGTCCTCTTGTTCTTAAGTCGGCATTGTGCCTTTTGAATTTAATTCCGATCCAATTTCTGTGTTTCATCGTCAATAAGATGTTCCAAGGTATACAGTAAACCTGAAGTGAAGCATCGGAATCTAAAACTGGACTCACAGGAGAGGTTCAAATCATAGGAAGTTAGAGTGTCAGTACTCTCGTACTTAAGTCGGCATTGTGCCTTTTGTATTTAATTCGGATGCAATTTCTGTGTCTCATCGTCAATAAGAAGGTCCAAGGGATACAGTAAACCTGAAGTGAAGCAACGGAATCTAAAACTGGACTCACAGGAGCGGTTCAAATCATAGATAATGAGAGTGTCAGTCCTCTTGTATTTTGGTCGGCATTCTGCCTTTTGTATTACAATCGGATGCAATTTCTGTGTTTCATCGTCAATAAGAAGGTCCAAGGGATACCGTAAACCTGAAGTGTAGCATCGGAATCAAAAACTGGACTCACAGGAAAGGTTAAAATCATAGAAAGTTAGAGTGGCAGTCCTCTTGTACTTAAGTCGGCATTGTGCCTTTTGTATTAAATTCGGATGCAATTTCTGTGTTTAATCGTCAATAAGAAGGTCCAAGGTATGCGGTTAACCTGAAGTGTAGCATCGGAATCAAAAACTGGACTGACAGGAGAGGTTCAAATCATAGAAAGTTAGAGTGTCAGTCCTCTTGTACTTAAGTCGGCATTGTGCCTTTTGTATTAAATCCAGATGCAATTTCTGTGTTTCATCGTCAATAAGAAGGTCCAAGGGATACAGTAAACCTGAAGTGAAGCATCGGAATCTAAACTGGACTCATAGGAGAGGTTCAAATCATAGAAAGTGAGACTGTCAGTCCTCTTGTACTTAAGTCGGCATTGTGCCTTTTGTATTAAATTCGGATGCAATTTCTGTGTTTCATCGTCAATAGGTAGTTCCAAGGGATACAGTAAACCTGAAGTGAAGCATCGGAATCTAATACTGGACTCACAGGAGAGGTTCAAATCATAGAAAGTGAGAGTGTCAGTCCTCTTGTACTTAAGTCGGCATTGTGCCTTTTGTATTAAATTCGGATGCAATTTCTGTGTTTCATCGTCAATAAGATGGTCCAAAGTATACAGTAAGATTGAATTGAAGCATCGGAATCTAAAACTGGACTCACAGGAGAGGTACAAATCATAGAAAGTCAGAGTGTCAGTCATCTTGTTCGTAAGTCGGCAATGTGCATTTTGAATTTAATTCCGATCCAATTTCTGTGTTTCATTGTCAATAAGATGTTCCAAGGTATACAGTAAACCTAAAGAGAAGCATCGGAATCTGAAACTGGACTCACAGGAGAGGTTCAAATCATAGAAAGTTAGAGTGTCAGTCCTCTTGTACTAAAGTCGGCATTGTGCCTTTTGTATTTAATTCGGATGCAGTTTCTGTGTTTCATCGTCAATAAGAAGGTCCAAAGGATACAGTAAACATGAAGTCAAGCATCGGAATCTAAAACTGGACTCACAGGAGTGGTTCAAACCATAGAAAGTGAGAGTTTCAGTCCTCTTGTACTTAAGTCGGCATTGTGCCTTTTGTATTAAATTCGGATGCAATATCTGTGTTTCATCGTCAATCAGAAGGTCCAAGGGATACAGTATACCTGAAGTGAAGCATCGGAATCTAGAACTTAACTCACTGGAGAGATTCAATTCATAGAAAGTTAGAGTGTCAGTCCTCTTGTACTTAAGTCGGCATTGTGCCTTTTGTATTAAATTCGGATGCATTTTATGTGTTTCATCGTCAATAAGAAGGTCCAAGGGATACAGCAAACCTGAAGTGAAGCATCGGAATCTAACACTGGACTCACAAGAGAGGTTAAAATCATTGAAAGTGAGAGTGTCAGTCCTCTTGCACTTAAGTCGGCATTGTGCTTTTGTATTAAATTCGGATGCAATTTTTGTGTTTCATAGTCAATAAGAAGGTACAAGGGATGCTGTAAACCTGAAGTGAAGCATCGGAATCTAAAACTGGACACACAAGAGAGGTTCAAATAATAGAAAGTGAATGTGTTAGTCCACTTGTACTTAGGACGGCATTGTGCCTTTTGTATTAAATTCGGATGCAATGTCTGTGTTGCATCGTCAATAAGAAGGTCCGAGGGATACAGTAAACCTGAAGTAAAGCATCGGAATCTAATACTGGACTCACAGGAGAGGTTCAATTCATAGAAAGTGAGAGTGTCAGTCCTCTTGTACTTAAGTCGGCACTGTGCCTTTTGTATTACATTCGGATGCAATTTCTGTGTTTCATCGTCAATAAGAAGGTCCAAAGTATACAGTAAACATGAAGTCAAGCATCGGAATCTAAAACTGGACTCACAGGAGAGGTTCAAATCATAGAAAGTGAGAGTTTCAGTCCTCTTGTACTTAAGTCGGCATTGTGCCTTTTGTATTAAATTCGGATGCAATATCTGTGTTTCATCGTCAATCAGAAGGTCCAAGGGATACAGTATACCTGAAGTGAAGCATCGGAATCTGGAACTTAACTCACTGGAGAGAATCAATTC